>NC_140954.1:133256122-133611122 GCF_014529385.1 Adiantum capillus-veneris | reverse complement strand
GGTGAGGTCCATTTGTGAAGAAGCTACCTGGGGCACTAAAAGGTGGAAAGTGGTTGCATTGATGGCTCTACAGGAATCAGCAGAGGACTTCCTACTTGATATTTCAGTGACTTGACCATTGCCCACAAGGTGACTGTAATGGACAAAGACAGTGAGACACTAAAAAGGGTAAGATGGAGGTATGAAAAAATTCTGGTCCCCAATGTCTGCAGGGATAAGAAAATGAGGGAAATTTTTCTATACCCCCCTGATCTATTTCCACAAACAGAAGACATAAGGGAAGCAAAGCTTAAGGAGAAAAAAAAAGTAGCAGTGGATTCCCAGAGGCAAAGAGAATGCAATGTGACCCTATCCATAGATGCAAGCAACAAAGATACTCTACTTTCAATGAAGGATGGTTTGATTGCAGAGATACCATTTATAGATGGAGCCAGAAAGCTGGCTCTGGAAAAAGTGGACATTAATATATTGCTAGATCTAGATGCTCAGATCTTAGATACAAATATCTATGATTTTCTTAAGTAAGTTTTATTTTTTTTCTAACTTTGAAAACTCAAATGATAGGTGTACTAAATCAGGTACATTCCCTGCAGTTTGATCAAAAGTCAACTTCCACCGCACACCCACATGGAGGTGTTTCTTCTTGATCTACAATTGTTAGTGATTATTAGATAGAAGAACAGTCCATCTGGCCATTCGAGAGTTGGTTTCTCCATTGTGCTATGCTAGAAGTAACTGTCATCATCTTTCCATATGAGAACAACCATCACTGGAGTCTCATATGCCTTGATGTTGAGCAACCAGCAGTGTGGGTGTTCAATTCAATAAAAGGAACCCACCCTGAAATTAGGCTGTAAGTGTTATGTATCAGAAAGTGTTTCTTATAGATATCCATGTAAATTTGAAAGCCTCAAGCTAACATCCTGATACTCCTTTGTGCAGTTGTATAAAGAGAATCTTATTGCTTGCTTATGGCAAGCTATGTGGAAGGTATGAACTATACAAGGCCCCAATCAAAGATGTGACTTTACCAAATCAAACCGATGCAAATTCTTGCGGCTGGAGATATCTTCTCCATGCATAATATGTCATGCAAAGCTACTTTGCATTAAAACCTTTCATGACTAAGGTAACCATTTGGCAATGCATTCAGTCAGTTTTGGTTTTCTTTATACAAGACTTCTCACCATGTGGTCTTTCAATTTTGCAGAGTGCTGTGCAAAACTACACATAAGATTATTTGCAAAGATATTGAGCAAGTCTAATACAACACCTGCTCACTATGTCGAACCCCAGAGAAGCTGAAGATAGCAGCTTGGACGACCGCACAATTGATATGACAATACATGACAAGCCCTTGCATCAGATACAATGGAATCACAACGGGCCGAGGGGATCATACCAGCCGAAGATGAAAGAGCCAATGATGAAGAAAGGTCAAATGAGGCTATGCAAGGTGCTAGTGTACAAGCAGAGGGGCTTATGGAGGAGACAATGAAAGAGCCAAGTAGGCCAGTGGAGGAGCCAAAAGAGCCCACGGATGAAACCCTAGATGAGGCAAGGATGGATGAGGAGAGCAGGCCTATGAATGAGCAAAAGGATATGGATGATGCAAGTCAGCCAACGGAGGCAGAGGAAAAGACCTTGGAGGAAATCTTGAATGAGGCAGAAAGAGCCATGGGGGAGACCCTTGATGAATATGAGAACGATGACTACGATGATGAAGCTAAAGCAAAGGATAGCAACAACTACAACAACACTATAGAGACCTAGTATGGACCCTTGCTACCTGTAGATACGGTTGTTCCGATAATGTCTATTCAAGTATGGAAAAATATGTTCAGCTTCTAACTACTTATATGTACTTGTCAACTTTTATAGAGGTTGATTATCTTGGACATCAATGGATTGCTGCTAATGCGCGTGCCTCTGGGTATAGCAGACCCCTTCAAGGATTTGCAAACATTTGGATGGGTACTTGTCGAGTCGTGGTTCGTCCAGGAACCAAATAATTTATTCAGTTTCTTCTTCCGCGCTTCACAGTTGCCGTATGGTCTTCAATGCAAAGGCAAAACTTGTCGCCACTAGTTACAATAGTTTGCGGTGTATGCGGTGCTCATACGTCAGATTTTGCCTTTTTGTATGATCAAAGAAAATGCATTACCGTCGAGGGCCACTACCACCCTAAAAAACCACACTTACCTCTTTTGTACAAACCGTTTAGCCAAATCAATGTACCCTTTGATGCAAATAATACACTACTAATTGATGATACTCCTGAAAAGGGAGACCTAAATCCACCAGGAACAACTATCTTACCACCCTCTTTTGAGGGGAATACCTTTGATTTTTACCTTGAAGACATTTTGATTCCATAATTTCAAAAATTATATCTCAGTCCATTGTTCACGGACAAGTTTGTACTTTCTAATGAATTAAGATGACTCTTCTATCATGTCTTTGTCTTGCCTAACATTGAGAGAGAGAGAGAGAGAGAGAGAGAGAGAGAGAGAGAGAGAGAGAGAGAGAGAGAGAGAGATGTGGCAATGGCTAAAGAAATGTATTTCACGAACACTTATATTCACAGACCACAATTGACAAATGAGCTCAAAAAAACTTCATGTATTGAAAGTCATTCGTATACACTTGGGTTCACAAGAATCTCTGTTACATTGACACTATTTCAACCCGACCATCCAACTCTTTGCACAAAATATCTTTTTCCCTACGCCGCATCAGCTTACGGCCAGCTAGGGAAAATGAAAAATCTGAAAGGTCCCTGTCCATTGACTCTTCAATGGATAGAAGAGTCATCCACATCCACAGCAGGATTATCTTCCAAATCTGCAGAAACCTGGTCCATAGCAATGTACTTACCTCTGAGCATTTGTGATCGCATATACCAAAAGGAGACTAACAGTGATTGGCTTGCAATCATGTACTTGACAACTAGAGTTTCAAGCGCAACCTCGCACCGTATGCCAATCTCTTCCTTTACATACCATCCTCTTTCAAGAAGTTTGTCACAGGATGACTGCTGAAATGACTTGCACATGAACATAGTTTTCGTAACACGTATATTGTAGTTATGAAACAACTCTATGAATAGTGCAGCAGGACAAAAGTTTGCAATTCTAACCAGTTTGGTGGGAATAGATCTACGTAGAGACCTTTGTATATCCTTGTAGAGCTTACTTCGCATTGCCTCCACCATTGTTTCCTTAGGAACTGGGCAGTCCAGAGTGTTCTAGTCGGTTGGTCGAGGCACTTTCACCAACATGCCATTCTTATTACCTGGGCAGAGTTGGTAGAAGTGTTCATAGAAAAATATTCCTTCATTAGCCAGGCTTTTTCTGGTTTTCCCTGAATACTATAGAGAACCAATGTGGGCATGAATGACAAGGAAGAGGCCTATTATGTACTCCACACGATCCCATTGCTCATAAGAAGAGGGATAAAAATCTGCAAAATATATAACAAGAGTTAAACTAAGAGTATCAATAAGTGAAAATGACAAATCTAATGTAGTTGAGATGTGAAGAATGGAGCCATTGCTCATGGCTAAAAGCATGCTTTGGTGGTACAAAAAGGACTGTCCTTGATAGAACCTTTGACAAATCTTTGAGTTACAATTTCTACATGTCACATGAAAAACTACCTATCATACTATATATCAGTGGATAGATCTTCAAAAGAAGAATCTAAAAACACAAGGTCCGAAAAGTTTTGACCTAAAGTACAAAAAATTTACCAGTCTCCACATTTTCATTGGTAGAAGTAAAATAGGTCCTTCTTTTGTACCACCAAACCACGCTTTCACCCTCATAAGAAGAGGGATAAACGTTGAAAAATATATAAGAAAAGTTAAAATGAGAGTATCAATAAGTGAAATGACAAATCAAATGCACTTGAGATGTGAAGAATACTTACAATTGCAACGTGGTTGATGTATATCTGACACATTTCCACCGTTTGCTATCACGTCTAGATGGGTAAACACATGCTGAACAACTTCCTTTATAGATCTTTTGCTGATTTCAACTTTGAAATCCAACACTTTGGCCTTCCATGCTGAGTGGTAAACATTAATAGCACTGGACCTCTTGGCTCTTCTTGGTTGCATGAGGACCCATGAACCTTTGTTTATCCTTTGTCCAACCCATTGGTTCTCTGCACTTATTGAAGTTGATATTGTAATTGAGGATATGCTACTACGTGGCCTTCTAGGCAAAGTGTAGGTGTTGCTAGTTGGTGTGAGATACCATAAACACCTAGAGCTTCTTGGGCGGGAAGACGTGGAAGCCATATCTCTTAGAGAAAAGCTTTAGTTGAGGGAGATTCACTTTGAAAGCATCCTAATGGAGGGAAAGTGTTTTAGAATTCCAATATCTTGTGCGGGCTTAATGGTCACCCTCCAGTACGTTAATGACCATAAGAGAATATCAGCAGTGGGACCACACATGCACCTAACAACTCGATAAAAGCAAAGAAGTTACAATGCCACAATCTTAGATTCATGAAAGTTTTTAAAATATTTTCCTATTTCTTGAGTCTTTCCACGTATTTTCGTACGTAACGTAGCCCTCCTGCTCATTGGACGCGCTCTATTTTCTCTCTCTTTCATATGGCCCTCCAAATGACCTCCGAAACGATACATGAGGGGCAAGTTATTTACTCGTTAATGATCCATTTTGTATGGCCGGTAGCTAGTCTAAACCCCTACAAAAAACCCTAGAAACCGAGCAGTGCACGAAGACCTACGACCAAAAACTGACCATAGCTGCCTGTGAGCTTGACCAAATCAGATGGGATTTGAACTGCAGCATGCCCTAACATAATAGAACCCTTCTATATCACCAATTGACCATTTGGCAGGGGTCGAGGGGGTCCCCAAGTAGAAAAGCTAGGTTTTCGGCAAATGCCAGAGTTCCGATCTGACTCCACAGACAACTTGCTTACGAGGTTCATATACAATGTATATGATTGGTCTAGTGAAATCAATCAAGCAAAGCCCTCGAAAAGCAAAAAACGGCTCGAAGGATACAAAGCGTCAAATTCGACATACGGGGTCAAACTCACTCCAAATGAGCCCGAATTGGATGAGTTGCTTCACGATTATGTTGCGGACAAGTCCAAAGCCTCAAATTGACTAGCCAACTCAACAGGCAGTGTAGTCACAAAAAATGGTGATTTCAGAGTGGACAAAGCACAAAGTGACGCCGGCATGACCAAACTTGACCAAATTCAATTTAGGACTTGTTGTATGTGTATAGAATGTGTTTAGGTCAAAATTTGTAAGCTTTGCAAAAAACTTTTCACTGTTGTAAATAATCATGATTATTTACTTTTGCACTATTTTTACTATGAAATTGTATCATCACCTCACCTATCATGTGTACACACCTATTACATACCAAAAATCAAGTAGGAGACAAAATGAGCACCTATAACTTGGAAAATTGCCAGAAAAAGCAAAGAAGTCTTTGCAAGCCAATTTTTGGGTTATGGACAACATTTCTTGATCCAAATCACCTCATATCTCATACACAGTGTCTATACAATGCCTAGAACCAAATTGTACCAAAAAATGTTGATTTTGGTAAAAAAGTTAATAATCGCGGTTATTTATTTTCTAGCCAAATTAGGGGAGTTTTGATATTTTTCCATCATATATCCAAAGTACATGATGTGTTAAGCCACTACAGAAGTTTTAACCAATTTGGAGCTCAAAATCTCAAATTTCCACTATATCTGCTCTTTCATAGACCTAAAGCCAAAATCTAGTACCATTCTCACCCTATGCATCCAAATAAGCCTATATTTCACTCAGAGTATGTATTTGGTATATACTTCAAGCTTGTGAAGCCAAGTTGCTTCATGTTGAAAAAATTACTCAGTTGTAAATAATCAATATTATTTACTTTGGTTGCAAAAATTTGTTTTGACTTTACAGTTTTGTTCCTTGTATGTTTTTATGCATCTATGCTTGTCCAAAAATTGATTTGAAGCAAATTGGACCAAAATTATCAGCATTTCAGACTAAAGGACATTTCAGAGAAAAATCCGACAAATCTGCTAACTTTGACACTCTATTCATCACTGAACAGGAGCCATACAAGCAGCAAGGAGGGCCAAGAAGAAGCTCAACCAGAAGTAAAAGCTGCAGGAACTGCCCGTATACCAACTAAATCCATATTCAGTCAAAGTAGCCAAGGCAACATATCTTTCCAAAGAACAGCTAGAAGAGCATCACATCAAAGTCTTCACCGACAGATTCAAGAGTGAGGAGGGACATCAAGTAGAGTTTCAATTCCTACTAAAAGAAGTATATGATGTTTCCACGATGCCTGAGACCAAAGAAGCTAACTGTAGGCTGGGACTCAGAGACTTTTATGAACAGGATCCATGCGGTGTCGATTTTCAAAAAGCTTACGAGATTTTGTCCACTATTAAAGAAGATGGAACTGCCCAAATTTCTGACACGCACGGAAATAAATTCGAAGTGGTAATAACTAAAGAAATAGTGGCAGAAGCACTCAGACTACCCACAGAAGGAATGACCTTGAAGGCAAGGGATAATAAAATGACAGGTACATTCACCAAAGAAAATTGCCGCATCCACCTTTGCAGATTTAATTCACAAGCAAGTAGATGAGCCAACCCGGTGATACCACCAACATTTCCACTTCCTTGCAAAAAGGCCACCACGATACACCATGCTAAATCACGTAGTTGCCACCACTTTCACATAAGTTCTCAAGTGAACAACCAGGCAACCGGTGGACCACACACAATATGTCCTGACCACTCTGAAGGGCACAAAGAAAGAAGGGAATATTACTTACCTGGGTGCACCAGAAGTCTTGACAAGGATTGCGTACCATGCCATCAGCATGGCCGACAACCTACCACCTGCCCCAAACCAAAACACATGGATATTGTCAGCACAACCATCTCCTCGAGCTACAAGATCAGTCAAGAGATCCTACAGATCTGATGAAGAGTCAGCTGAAAGATCGCCAGAAAGACATAGTAGCAACAACTCACAAAATGAGGAGAAGAGAGAACAAAGAGAGGAGATGAAGAGAAAAGTTGTGGACGCACACCAAGAAGATCTTGTGCAAAAGCAAGCCTGCTTTGAAAGAGAGAAACATGCATACCAGCGCAACCGAGAAGCACAAGGAAAGGACCCAAAAAATGGGTGCCTAGTGGACTTAAAGGCCGAAGGACAAAGCATCACATGAGAAAAGAGGCTGAAGATCCCACATAATTTTTAGAAAAATATATCAAGAAGCAGAAGCCCTAAATCTGAAAGAAGCCCACGAAGAAGTAAGAAAAGCAAAAGAGGCGGAGGACCAGAGACAACAAGCCGAGGAAGAGGCACACCATGAACAAGGTTAAGAGTCTCCCCAACCCACTTCACCGCCTACGGAACAACAGGAAAATCCTATGCCAAGCCCACGACCATCACCGGCAGGTAAGGACACCACCAAAGAGACATAATCTGCACAAGAGACTTACCAGTAAGAGCAACAAAAAGAGAGAGAAGATGAGCTGGAACAAGAGAAAGTAGCCAAAGTTACTCAAGAGCCTAATAGAAAAAGGCAGATAAATCTGCACAGCAGGCAACCACTACACAAGAGCAGCAGCCAGAGCCAGAAAAGGAAACAAGTACTGCAAAACAAGGGGACACAGCAAAGTCTAAGCCAGCACCCTCTACCGCAGCAGAGCAAGAGAAGGCTAAGACACAATCCTCTACCTCCACAAAAAAAGAACAGTCACAGCCTCAAGGGCAAGAAGAACGAGCAGCCACAACACAGCCGAGATACACACAAGAGGCTGCAGGCACATCAAACCAGCTGGCAAGACATGAAGACTGGCAATCTAATGACTAAGTAATCCTGCAAGTAAACGAATATGCAAGGAAAATGGAGGATATGATATAAAGACTTTGATCAGTAGCACTTGGCCGTACCCCAAAGGCCAAGGAGTTAGAGATGGTGATTGATGCTCTCCAAGGAGAGTTAGAAGACAGATGAATGTCATCACCGATCTTCAGAGGAAAGTGCAGGAAATGAAAGACAAATTCAAACAACATCAGCTAGCCAGAGATAGGCAGCAGAAGGAGATGGAAGAGTTAGGAGACCTGCTTACAAAGTTATCAATGCATGTAAAGCCAAAGATGAACAACTGACAAAAGTTACAAACCAACTTTTGACGACAACCCTGTCAGATTAGAAAATTCAAGTGTAGTTGGATGTTGCCAATGCTTCTTCACAATACTCCGAACAAAGAATAAATAATCAGGTAATTTTGTTGCAGCAAATAAGAGAGAATCCAGCCGTAGCCTCGATCAAAGGGACAGATGAAGTGTACAAAGCTTTGAGAAAAAAAACAAAGACAATGAGCTAGAGTTAAAGCTGAAGCAATCTTAGTGCACGGACCTGGCCTTGATGCGGGTCTAAAGAGAAAAAGAGTTGCCGAAGGAGATAGCTGAGCTTAAAAGAGTTAACGAGCTACTGAAAGACGGAAAGCCGGAGATACAAGAAGAGGCAGGCACTTCAGACCAGCCACAAATAGATATACCCTCGGTGTCATTTGCTGAACTGGAGACATAGTCCATAGTAGAGCAGAGTGGTGAGGATGATTTCCAGGTAGACATTAGAGATGCAGACACAGTGCCAATGGTCCAGCTCTCAAAAGCTAAAGAAGACACACTAGAAGAAAAGATCACACAAGAGGTGGATGAGCAGTGGAAGGCAACGATGGATTGGGAGTTGAGAGTCCTTCATTCCGTCAACGTTACACAACTCACTCCCAATCAAATCAATGCACAATGGCACCAATAGTCCCTGCCATACCCTCTCATAAAAGTGGAATTACTACAGGTTAACGAAAGGCTTTATGCAAACATGCAAATAGATGGAGCTGACAAAGACCACCCAAATTGGAGGTTGAGCTGGCTAAACAAAAACCCAAGGTACTTGATTATGTTCACAAGAGCACTTGCAGCCCTGCAAAGAGATCCAACCTTCTGTCTTGTATTAAGAGTAAGGACTTGGCAAGCACATGATGCACTGATGGAGAAGTGGCCAACTGGTTGAACTACCCGAGAATTCCAGCTCTAGAAAAGGGACCGGCCATAGAGGAATACATGGTGAAAACCCTAAAGGGAGCCATGTCATTCTTCAAAAGCCTACCGGATCTCTCTTGTTCAATGTTATATAAAATATTCTGAATGCTGCTCACCTGTATTGAAGTTTTTCATGAGCCAAAGAAAGCAGACACCCCATGGATGTCATTCCTTGAGGGAAATAAAGTTTTGTGCTATGATCTCAGTGGCCAACCTTCCGAAGAAGTCCTCTATGGCTTCTACGCCAGATGCATGTTTCTACCTTCACACAATATGCTCGCATTTGAGGAAGTGTTCTACACGGGATTCTTCATTTGGCGAATGAAGATATTTGCACCAGTTCTCAGCAACCTCACATCCAAGTTTGTAGGCTACTCAGCGCTGGAGCTGAAGAACAGAGTAACCATGCAGTTTCTGCAAGTGCCCAATAAAAAAAGGAGAATTAGATACCAAAAGGCATTGAATGCACTTAAAGACCGACTCGCCAACTGCCAGCCTGAAGACTATTTCAGTCCATAAACCTGTGTCAAGGGACGACACAGGCGAGGAGGGGGGAATGTTAGCAGTAAGCTAACACGCATACCATTTTTTGGAGATCTCTTTGTAAAACACTTATTATTTTGATAAATCGGGAATATTGTAAGTCCTATTTTCTTGGATAAACTCTGTAGTTAATGAGTCAGGGCTACAAGCTTCCAGATTATTATTTCTTGGAAGTATATATGGATGATCTATGTGTACATTCATCAATCCGAGTTGGCCATTTTGAACACCTCAAAAAGGTATTAGAAAAATGTACATCAGGAAGGGGGGCATGTTAACCCTCACGGCACACGGACACCCTATGATCTATAAACGTTGTATTATTTAGAGTCAGGTACCGGGCTTGTCGGACCAATAGGAAAAGGGTAAGAGTGATCGCCAATGAGAGGCGCACTTTAACTTGGACATTCAAGGGGTTAGTTGGCTAAGCATGGGCGCCCAAGTGTGAATGGGGTGAGCTCCTATAAAAGCCAACTAAACCTAATTTTTACTCATTCTCTCATTTGTGCAATTGAAGAGTGCTCTTGCTCCATCTCCATCTTCTTCTTCTTCACCTCCTTGTGTGTGTGTGTGTGAGAGAGGGAGAGTGTGTATGCAATCGAGCATTACGAAGGCACGACGGCGGCGAAGCGGTTGAGCGCGGCACGACTGCAGCTTCTTCTTCATCGCGGCGAGGAATCCACCACGAAGGCGAGCGTAGAGCGGTGAGTGACACACCCTTTGTTCTCTTGAGCTTGCTAGTTTAGGCTTGTTGTGTGCTTGGAGCCATTTGTGGCTCGCACACGGTGTATTGGCAAGTCCCTTGCTTCGACAGTGCGGCAAGGAGCGCACATTTTTGGCGCCGCTGCCGGGGATATGCCCTACACTAAGCTCGGTTAGCACTTTACGCTTCCTTGTGGTGCAATTTCTATCATAGGAAAGGCAAGGAAGGAGTGTGTGGAGATTTCTGTTTTTTGCGTTTTCTGCATTTGCTGTCAAGTTTCAATTTCTGCTATTGTCTGCGTTTTTTCAATTTCTGCAATTTCTGCATTTTCAAGTTTGGCGTTTTCAATTTCTGCAATTTTCTGCATTTCTTGCGTTTTTTCAATTTCTGCAATTTCTGCATTTTCAAGTTCGGCGTTTTCAATTTCTGCAATTTTCTGCATTTCTGCGTTTTTTCAATTTCTGCAATTTCTGCATTTTCAATTTCGGCGTTTTCAATTTCTGTATTTTTTGCATTTTTTGCGTTTTTTCAATTTTGTGCGTTTTCAATTTCTGTATTTTCTGCATTAAAAATATATATATATATATTCTTTTTCGGGAAAAAAAAATCTGAAAAAATATATATATATATATATATAAAATCGGAAAATAAAAACGCGAGTGAGCGGGCGGCGAAATTTTTCGAAAATAAAAAACGTGACTCTTAAAACGGACGGGTTGGGTTGTATAAAAGATAGATCGGGATCATTTCCCCAGGCCCAGGCCCAGGCCCAGGCCTCAGTCCTCAGTCTTATGATATATACTAGACTCACTCTTATATATATACCCTACTCCCTCAAGAGAGAATGAGAGCATGTGGGACAAGTCCTCCTTTCTCTTCCCACTTGCACCCTTAGACTTTCTAGTTTGGGCCTAGTTCCCTACTGGAAATTGACAGTTTTAGGGATTCCGAGGGCATAGAGTGACCAAACGGAGGGCTGTAAAGCACGGCACGACCCTCTGACCGATACGCTCATTTCGAGCTATCACACGGCCCATTCCACGACACGCTCTAAAAAATCTAGCAAAAAAACAAACAAAAAACACGCTAAAAACTAGTCACAAGGCCTCCTAGAGCAGCTGTTTGACACCTTAGGGTATCAAAAGCACATGCACTTACGCTCTGGGCGGGTGCTAGAACACGAGTATATTAAGGGTGCCTCTGTTCATACGGACACCCATTACCCATCCACGATAAGCTCTAGAACCTCAGCGGGGACACAAGGTAGCACCACCCAAGACCCTAAAATAGCCGCTAGTGATTCCTCCTCCGACTCAGAAATCATGGAAGCATACCCTACCCAAAACACTGAGAGAGAAGGCCATGCACCTCCCGAAGCTCCACTGCCTAGTACTAGTATGTTTAGCCGTTTCATGGAAACATTAGGTAGAGCTACTCGCTCGAAACCTGATGCAAATGAAGCACACGAAGGGGGTGGGGAAGTGGAATCTCCTTTCACATCGCACGTGGACCCCACACCCCCAAAGAGTGTCCATGTGGATATCCTACCAACTTCTTACCAAGAAGGCCCTGTTGAGCTGCCTCCTTCAGAAGTTCCCTCTAGAGTACCGTTGGTGACATGTAAAACCACGGGGAGCAACATTGCTTCTACCTCACAAGAAACCGTTAACACGTCGACTCTAGAAGGATTGTTCATTAATGATCATTGGACATACGACCTCCACACTGAGGTGTTGACGGATCTACACTCTGGCCACGCCTACCATGTAGGATGGATAGAGATTGTACAATCCACCTCTAGTGCCACGAGCATCGAAGATCAACAGAAAATGATCTGTAATGTTATCCATGGCATTATTCAATCCGAAAGGCAAAACCAAGGGGTAAATATACTCTCAACTGGCCCCATGAGATTTCTGGATACGAGCAAGGCTCAACAGCCTACTCTATCACAAATGGAGACTCCTCTAATGAGCCCCATGGACCCATCTTACGTCATTTCACCTGGGGTCTCTATGCAATCTGAGCCTCCGAGCGAAAACTTTAGCTTCCCTAACTTGGCTCAACCCTCTATCAAGGAAAACACAGTGCTCACTCCAGGGATAAGCCTAACAAAGAATGTACCGATGACATCTACGGTTAGCGCAGTGCCACTACCTAGTGTTGTAGTACCTAATATGGGGCTTCGACCGTATGTGCCTCTAGACCCTTATGCACACATGGCCCCCACACCTCCAATTGTACCACTTGCTTATGCTCCTCGAGTGCCGCTCCCTAGCTCTTATCCGAGTGGACCTATGCCCGGTTATGTTCCATATCCTGCATCATCTACACATATGCCAAGACCGGTACCCGTTCCTCTCCCACATATGATTTCAAGAGTACCTCCACCGGCCCTACCTCCTCACATAGGTGACTTGGCAGCGTTTGCTCAAACCATAGGTCGATCTATCGCGGAAAATATGCGTCATGCATCTGATAGAGAGCCTAGAAGTAAGGCAGTACAAATTGCCAAACTCACGCAAAAATTCAATGGGGACGAAGATGCTAGAAAACACATTGAAGTGTTTGAACAAGTATGTGATTCCTTAGGGGAACGCAACGAACTACATAAGTGCAATGCCTTAAGCTTGACATTAAGTGGGAAGGCTGGAGATTGGTATAGGACCCTAAGGGTGGACGAGAAAACAATCTACCCTACCCTTCGAAGGTTGCTTTCTAAAGGAGTACATACGAGAAGGTGTGCTTTGGGGTGTAGCATCTCAGCTACAGAAGGCCGAACGTAAGGAAGGAGAGTCAGTAAGGGACTTCATTAGTCGTCTAAAGCACTTAAACTCTCGTTGCCCTGTAAATGAGCGCTTCAACAATAACCAACTGCTTGATCGATTCATTCGAGGGTTGAGGAATGAAGGAATCTATAATGGACTAGTGATTAGAGGTATCACAACCTGGGAAGATGTCACTGCCAATGCAATCCAATTAGAGGACAACTTGATGATAGCAGGCATGAGGGTGTCTACTGACACGAGATCCACTAGCTCACAAGCCATTGAGTATGAACCCATGACTGCAAAGCCCATTTCCAATGAGCCAAAGGTATTTGAGACATTCTTGACAGACCTCACCAAGGCAATCCAAGAGTCTCTTAAGGATAATCGACCCCCTCAAAATAGTCACATGTATCCAAGAAGGGAGCAACAATGGTGTTCCATTTGCTTAGGTCCACATAGCACTAGTGAGTGCCCTACGTTTAGAGTAAAATTTAATGGAACTTGCAACGCATGTGGTAGGTATGGTCACCAAGCTAAGGATTGTTTAATGATCAAACGTATGATGGCAAATAGACCACCTGTAGCCTGGACGGATGCGCCTCGAGCTCCTGTATTGATGCCTACTCCACCTGTTGAGCAACTACCGCAACACATGGTCCCTAGACCTCAAAATGTTGTACAAGCTACACCGCTACCACCTCCTGTGCTAGGACCGCAGCCCCCGCATCCAAGAGTTGCCCCTATGAACCAAGTGGGTTGCGAGTCATCTAATGCTTATGCAAATGGCTGTGAGGAGGAAATAGACACTAGTATTGCCTACGGACTTGATACATTGGAAGAATGTCCTATATACTACATGGAAGATTGTTGGGGGCAAGTCAAGCCGGTTTATCAAGCTGCTGCTCTCACATCCAGAGGTCAAAATATCAACACCCAGGCTAGGAGGCCACCTCTTCAATGCTACGAGTGTGGTGGACCACATCGAGCAGCGGAGTGCCCTATTAGGCTGCAAAAGAATGCTGCACAAATGCAAATGAATCAAGGGAGCACGTCTGCAATGCCAATACTCACATGTAATCGTTGTGGCATAGATCACTTGATTGCCCAATGCCCCTATAACCCAAATGCGCCTAAAATCACACCCCTGAATTTGGTCGAAATTGCTAGTGTGACATCGCCAATGCCACCCGTCGCACCCGCTTATGCGATTACACGGTCCATGCTTCAAGGGCCAGGCCATATCCTCAAAGAGAGAGATACAACGTCAGTTATCCAAGCAAAGAAAAAGAAGACACGAAGGAAGAAGTCGCAGAATACGGAAAATTCAAAGCCAAGTTCCAAAACAAACATAGGAACAGGAGATGACCCCGTGTATATGAATGACCTCGAGGATGATTCAGATTCAATCGAGACAATGGAGACTAGAACCAATACCACAAGGGGAAAGACAGACAAAGAAAACCTTAACATGGAACCAAATGAAAACCGAATAAGAGAAAATCATAAAGAGCCTCTGAAAACACCACAAGTGTTTCCAAATCCAATCCAAGACCCCCAAGATAAACCGCAGGGGCAAAAAGGGAAGAATCGTAAAAAGAAGATTGGGACGTACCCAAACCCAGTAGACGAGATTAAGCAGGTGAAACATCTAAGAGGTTTAGTGGAGGAGACTCAAAGGAAACTAGAACCAGAACCCAAGCATGTCAAAATTCATGACACAGTGTTTCCCACGCAAGTTCATCCACCCCACATGAACCATAGACCGTTAGCCATATCTAGTATCATCCAAGAAGGGAGTGAGGACGGGACATCAGAAAGTGAGCATACACCCTTCTTGTTGGAAAGGATGTTTAACGAAGGAATACCTGATCCCATTGAGGAATATGAGATTCCATCCTCACCAGTTCCTAGTCAAGGACCTACACCCTGCAAAACGCCAATGAATGTTGCCAAACTAGTGGACTTCATGTCTTCTGAGGTCCGAACCACGATCATAGCAAAGTTGTATGGAGATCCTGAGTTATTCCTTGCACTTCGAGCATTCCTTAACGGAGAGCTACGAACGGGATTACCGCAGTTTGCGCAACCAAATAGGCCTGACTCGATTATGATTGATGAGGAAAATCATGTGCAATCACTTGACTTAGATGGACACGAGTCTGTGATCGAGGTACCCATTAACGAATTAGGGCAGTATTTTGAAGGCGACGAGTCTAATGCGACCCTACCCATCACTACCAAGGGATTAACTATAAATAGAACTCTTGATGGTGGTTCGGGAGTTAGCATCGTTACAAAAGATTGTTGGGAATCCATGGGAAAACCCCGTCTCAGTGTTACTAACATTGTGGTAAAGATGGCAAATGGTACCATAGCCAAACCTATGGGGATGCTCAAGGATCTTAAGATCAAAGTTCTAGGACACAAGGTACGACATACGTTCATTGTAATGGATTTCTCTAAACACCTTATGTCATATGAAATGATTTTAGGACGACCATTCATGAGGGAAGCACAAATGGTTCACGATTGGTCTAAAAATCATGTCTATTTGCAATTCCAAGACTCTGTCCTTAGAGTGGATTTGGTGACTGGTAAGGTACACCCCTTAGGGAGTAAAACCATTATTGATCATCGCTCTGACACCACAGTTCACTTGGCCCCACTACAATATTGTTACACTTGTAAGAAGGATACAGACATTGGCCAAGATTCTCCTTATATGGATGTGTTACCGGGTATGACGGAATCAGACAACATAGACTGGGTCCACCTAGCATCAACCATAGACAGTTGGGGAAATAGGGGGACGACCTGGGTAACACCTGAGGGGGATGAAATGCCTATACCCTTAAATATGCTACAAGCAATGCATATCGCTTCCGACAAGACTCATCCTAATGTAACGAAGAAAACATACAAGTGGGTTCCTAAAGCTTCCTTAGTGACCATACCTAGTGCTAAAAAACAGAAGCCTTGTAAGAAACGTATTACTCGCTCCAAGAAAAGTAAGAAAATGTTGCGATGGATCCCTAAACGACTATTGGAAGCCCAAGGCTACTATCAAGGAAATGATCAAATCTGGGTGCCAAAACGTAGATTGTGCTCTTACCTATCACCTGACCCAAGTGAGCCCAATCCCGTAGCTCCAAAACGAATCAATGATCATGGAAAGAAAAAAATCACAGAATGCTACACACCCGCTCCCGAGCTAGTTTGGGTACCAAAGAAAGAACGATTTGTTCCACCTAGCTCAGGAACAGGGAAATCAAATGAAGCTTCTTGCTCTTCATGTAGTTCCTATACGCAAATAGAAGCTTCTACACAACCTCCACCTACCACTGTACATATCCATCCAAGCACGAAAGAGTTTGCACCTTCCGGGGTAAGTTCACCACCTACAACAACGTTGCAAATAAAATCATGGGAGAGTACCTTACCACCCTTGCAACTAGATGAAACGCATAGGGCGATCGAAAACTATTGGTTAAAATCCTCACCTATTACCAACTGGAACAATTGGTTTCAAAGGGTGACAAGCTCATTTCAAACGGTATGATCTACCCAAGGAAGGGGGGAGTGTTTGCTGAAAGTCCTCATTCATTTGTTTCCCTCTCAACCTTTTTCCCTGACCTCTTAATCACCAATCTTAGGGAATGTACATATAAAGCTTTATACTCACAAAAAACAAAAAAATAAAGAGCAAGAGCAATTAGCAAATGAGTATGCACATTAAAAGTCAAAACATTGACTCAGACCTACACATGTCACATCTGGTACAGTGAAACAGAAACCTATGCCATAAAACACCTTTTATCCTCATCACTTGAGTGATGGAGGGTAGGCAAGATTAGTACGATAGGAGTGTTTCTGTTTTAGAGTTGAGTGATTCGCAAAATTCTCTTTTCCTACTAATGTGCCTCCTGGAGGTATTCCTTTTGTTTCCTAGTGTGTACAGGAGCGTGTTGCTATTGATAGGATTTGGACCTTCATGGAACCTTTCTCTCGTTCACACTTCAAATCAAGCGCGACCATCGACACAAACAGGTGTTTCTTGTCCATTAGCATTGCCCTTATCTTTTTGCATCCATGTTTGTCTACTTTGATTGTGATTGGTAGCATAATATTTAGCGCATTGGCTTAGTATCAAACATTTAATTCAATGTAATGTTTTGTCATAATCACTTGTCTAGGTTTAAAAATCAAGCAGTCCGACTAAGCTAGTTTGACCAAGCTAGATATTAGAAATCTTCTCTTAATACCATGGGGAATGCCTTCCTAATAATCAATGGTTACTTAGGTTCTTAATCCGATTTAGGCAGCATCGTATGAAATGTACTAGGGCTTTCTAGTGGGCTTGACCCTATTGACCTTTAGCTTAAGTATTATAAAGGGAGTTTACTAATGTGATGAGCCTGGGGAGGGTAACAGTGTTATATGACCCCCCAAAGTTACAAAATTTAAATGCTGAAAATGAACAAACAAAAAATCAAAGTGCCACAATGTAAAATTTTAAGCTGGAAGAGAAATCTCAGCTTGATTTGGTACTTCACTCACATGTATTGTCTATGGTACTAGAGCCCTAGAGGTTCCCAGTGTGGGCGCTTTTCCTTGAAAAGCAAAAAACCCAAGGCATACAAAATAAGCACACACATCATAATTGAATCAATGTGAAAAGACTTTGGGGGGTCAAAGAAAAAGTAATCAGTCAGGCGATGATTTCATGAGAAATTCCTTTTATGGTAGCTTAACTACAAGGTTTTCTAGGTATAGCCTCTAGTCAGCCCTCCAACATGAATACTTGGCTCTCGCGATTAAACAACTTAATTGACCACAGAAAATTAAGAAGCTTACCCATGGTATTAATATTCGATCTCTAGTGCCTTTCGACCGTCAAATTAGCGACCCCAGACTTGTCTAATTTTTTACCTTTACATCTGTTTATGCATTTGATTACATTGCAATTTAATGTTCATTGCTAACAAGTTGTTTGAAATTCTTTGACCAATCAATGTGTCTACCTAAAACTGCATATGCTTTTTAAGAGAATGCAATTACTGTGCCAATGTTGTTTGATTTTGCAGTGACTGAAGAAGGCTAAGGACAATCATCTCAAATGCTCTTCCACCTCGACGAACCAGCTTCAACTCAATAGCTTCCGAGGACGGAATCTACATCAGGAAGGGGGGCATGTTAACCCTCACGGCACACGGACACCCTATGATCTATAAACGTTGTATTATTTAGAGTCAGGTACCGGGCTTGTCGGACCAATAGGAAAAGGGTAAGAGTGATCGCCAATGAGAGGCGCACTTTAACTTGGACATTCAAGGGGTTAGTTGACTAAGCATGGGCGCCCAAGTGTGAATGGGGTGAGCTCCTATAAAAGCCAACTAAACCTAATTTTTACTCATTCTCTCATTTGTGCAATTGAAGAGTGCTCTTGCTCCATCTCCATCTTCTTCTTCTTCACCTCCTTGTGTGTGTGTGTGTGTGAGAGAGAGAGAGAGAGAGAGAGAGAGGGAGAGTGTGTATGCGATCGAGCATTACGAAGGCACGACGGCGGCGAAGCGGTTGAGCGCGGCACGACTGCAGCTTCTTCTTCATCGCGGCGAGGAATCCACCACGAAGGCGAGCGTAGAGCGGTGAGTGACACACCCTTTGTTCTCTTGAGCTTGCTAGTTTAGGCTTGTTGTGTGCTTGGAGCCGTTTGTGGCTCGCACACGGTGTATTGGCAAGTCCCTTGCTTCGACAGTGCGGCAAGGAGCGCACAAACCCATCCCTCCACAGTGAAGTGCTACAACAATTGCACACCCATGTGTTTGAGGACAGATCAAACGAGTGCCCTGTTGGCCGGACAAGTAGCCGGACACCACATTTGTAGTCTATTATTTTGTGGAGCTAGTGTTGTGATACTCTGTGTAAATCCTAATTCCAGCATAGCAGGTCAATTCCATGAGTTGTAATTGTAATGACAATTGTAAAGGTCCATGTGAACTGGCCACTAGCCATTTAGAATGCCCTAGGTATAAAGGTCAATAACCTTAATGTGAAATAACCTTAATGTGAAAGAAGGCTTATCTTTAGAAGAAGAAGAAGGGAGCTCAAAAAACGTACGCTCAAGCTACGAGCTGCTCCAACCTTGTAATCATCGCAGTTAATGAATGGGTAATCAGTTTTTAAATCCGAAACTTGCATTGTGTTCCTCTCTCTTTGCTCTTTAAATTAAGTGTAAGCATTGTCAGTTTTACTGTGGTTCGCGACTACGCGTCTGTGAGCTATAATTGCAGATTTGAGTGCTTAAATCATTATTTTTAGTCGTTTTGACCATAGGAGAGTGTTCTTAAACCATAGGGCAACCTTTCTAGATTGATCTATTGTAGTTTTCGGGACCCTTTTCATGATGGATTGTGATTTTGGTACCTTGTCGGATTGCAACCAGACTGGCTAAGATAGTGCCCCTAGGTGTCGTAGACCTCCTCCTAAAGTTTTGTTGCATTTCGAGTCCATTCCAGTGCCGAAATGGCATGATGACCTGTGACAAAGTACATAGGTAGATTGCTCTGATCACTGAGTGTTAGTTTGCTTGTTGAGCTAGTGTATTTGCTTGTTAAGGTTCACTTTGTGAGATTGACGATCTCATAGAGTCTTCGTGCCCCATCTGAGTCACTTTCATTGAGTATTGACATTATGTTAGTGCGAGAAAGATATTCTTTAGACGTCCGTCTCGTGGTGACCTACTAACACCATGGTATTCTCCAAACTCCCCACCAAGAAGAGAGAGTACCTAGGAATCCTCCTAGTAAGACTTCTAAAAGAGGAATATTTCCAATAAGAGAAGAAAAAGAGGATCCATATGAAGGGCTCAAAAATCTACTACTCGATGATGCATCATTTTCCCAAAGGAGAACCCAAGTTTCAATGTTAGAGCCCCCACCAAAAGAACGAGAAAGAAGTGAGTCTCTTGCCACCTCGACGGAGATGGCTCCACAAAGATGGAGAGAAAAACTCTCTCCAACACCCCCTAAATGGAGAAGACCATCGCACACTTCTCTAGACCATAGTTCAAAGAGGGACGAGAGAAAACAATAGAAGAGAAATGCAAGAAAGAGGTCACCCTCTTCTCCATCTTCCGTATCCTCTTCCTCTTCTGAAGGAAGTGATGGTGCAGACAAGGAAGAATAAGGGAATAAAAAGGCGAGAAAGAGGTTACCCTCTTCTACATCCTCCTCATACTCTTCCTCTTCTAAAGAAGGTGGTGGTGCAGCTCTTGAACCACCTAAAATAAGAGGCCATAGGAAATGCTATGCCACCTGGAAGAGGTCTTTGAAGATCAAAAAGTTCAAAGAGGGAGGAAAAAAATCTCTTTCCTTACCTACAATGGCACTTTTGGTGCTATGGACAAAGTCTTGGCCTTTATCAAACAATTTGATGCGGCGTTTGGAGAAAATGGAGTCCTCTAAGCTATGTCATGTAGCTATGAATTTTCAAAAGTCTCCCAAAGGCAATGCCAACAACAACAAAGCTAAGGAGAAGGGAGTTTATAAAAAATAAACTCTCTCCTAAAGAGCTAGACCGTTGTTGGAAAGATAACCATTGTTTGAAGTGCGGGGATCAAGGGCATGCCTATCATGCTTACCCCCACAATAATACACGTAATGAGCCTCCTAGAGCTACCTTGGTCAAAATTCAAGAAGAGGATGCTCATCACAAAGGATCTCCTCTATTCCATGCTTGGGGAAAGGTAAGAGAACATGATGCTTTTATTCTCTTTGACCCTTGTTCTACTCACAATTTCATATCCACAGAGTTGGCCACCAAGCTAGTTATCCAAGCCTGTGAGATGGGAAATGTCCTACCTGCCGATGGTTCTTTTAAGGGGCAAGAAGCCTCAATCACTCCCTTAATTGGTAAATTGAGGATTCATATCCAAAGCTATGTGGACAAGGAGGATTTCTTTATCTCTCCTCTCAAGCACGAGGATGTAATCCTAAGGGCACCATGGTTTGATTGCATGGCTGCCAATGTTAAATTCCTTGAAAGGCAAATCTACTTTAGGTTCAAGGAAAAAGATATGTACATAGATGCTAAGGAGTTGGGTAGTACCATACCTCTTGTTCATAAGCAAGATTTCAATAAGTCAATAAAGAGCTCTATTCCGTGTACATTTTTTTGTTAAAGATTCTCAAAACGAACCTAATGCTTTAGCAAAATAAAATATAAATAATCAAAAGGATTAGATTTATCCAATTTCCTCAAGGGGTTCCAAGATGTTTTTATTGACAATATCCCTTGTGAACTACCTCCCAAACGAGGCAATGAAGAACATGCAATTGAACCTCTTCCAGGAAGTTCACCACCTAATAAACCTCCTTATAGAGTTTCCCAAGCTCAACAAGAGGAGATTATGAGGCAAGTGCATTAGTTAGTTGAGAAAGGCATGGTTAGGCCTAGGTCATCTCCATTTTGTTCACCCGTGTTATTAGTGCAAAAGAAAGACGGCACATATCGTATGTGTGTCTACTATAGAGCACTAAATATGATCACTATCAAGAATAAGTTTCTCGTTCCACGGGTAGAAGACCCATTTGATAAGCTACAAGGGTTGCCCTACTTTAGTAGGATTGACCTAAAAAGTGGCTACCATCAAATAAGGATAGTTGATCAAGATATTGTAAAGACCGCACTTTGCACTACGTTTGCTCTTTACGAGTACATTGTCATGCCTTTTGGCTTGACCAATGCACTAGAAACATATAACCGATTGATGGAGAAGCTATTCGGGCCTCAACAAGCCTTTACTGGAGTGTTCTTTGATGATATAATCATCTACTCTAATTCATTAGACGAACATAAGAAACACCTCTAGGTAATATTTCAAGTTTTACAAGAGAATAAACTTTATATTAATGAAAAGAAAAGTGATTTTTTCTTACAAGAGATTCAATATTTAGGTCACAGTATCTCTCAAGATGGCATCCAAATGGATCCATCAAAGCTAGAGGTAATAAAAGGATGGCCTAATCCAAGGAATCTACATGAACTAAGAAGCTTTATAGGTATGTGTGCATACTATAGACGCTTCATAGAAAAGTTCTCATAAATAGGGGGACCATTACATGAACTGACAAAGAAAAAAGTTAGGTATACATGGTCCAACAAGGAGAAAAATGCTTTCGAAAAGCTTAAAGAGAAGCTTATCTCTCAACTTGTGCTTACACTGCCAGATCTCTCAAAGCCATTTGAGGTCCAATGCAACACTTGTGGTAATTGCCTTGGAGGTGTTTTGCTCCAAGAAGGGCACGACATAGCCTATGAAAGTCTAAGGCTCGACCCTATTGAGAAAGCTCTAGTCATATATGAGAATTAACTCTTAGCAGTTCTACATGCTCTAGACTCGTGGAAGCACTATTTTTTGGGGACTCCTTTTATTCTGTGGATGGATCAGAAAAGACTTAAGTACTTCATGACGTAGACTAAGCTCTTTGACAAACAAATGAGGTGGGCCAATTTGCTTTTGCAATTTCATTTTCATATTGCTCACATTGCTGGAAAGCATAATCAAGTAGCCAATGCACTCTCAAGATGACCGAGAGTGAATGTGGTTTCCATAGCAACTCACAATGATCTCTCTTCTATGATAGATGAGTACGCTATTGATCCCAATTTCAAAGATGTGATTTCAGACCTTGAACTAGGGAATAAAGAAGAACCGTTGTCAGGAGTTTTTTGGAGCAAGGGATTGCGCATATGTACATATACATGCATGCTGAATCAAATAAAGGATTGCCCATTTTCCTTAGCCAGGTGGTTATGTGGGGCCCACATGTGTACAGGTAGGACACCATGTACATAGTGCATCGATTTTCATCGTTACTAGTACCATTGTGTTTTTCTACAATAAGGAGGAGTTGGTAGCGCGTAAAACTTCTCGAGGAAGCTATCCGCGGGCCGACGACGTGAGGTCAGCAGGTGCGTCAAATGGCATCTAGTGACGTCAGGAGGGCGAACGAGGTCAATATTTGCACGCAGATGAGGACGGACACAACGTGGATGTTTGCTTGTGAGAATTATGCAGAAAGGTCATCATGAGGACCTTTTTTTGGGGCCACTTCACGTGGTTGCGGGATGCATTATTGGGGAAAGTTGAGTTCTAGGTGTGCGGATGATGCAAAAAAGGTGACAACTATGCACTGCGAGGTCAGTTTTTGGCCTGTTCGGGGTCCGTTTGAGGTCATCTAAAAGGCCAAGGGTGCCCAACTAATAAAGCTAAGTGTGGGAACTGAAAAAACTGAGAGAAGACCAGAAAAAAACGTGGAGAAGAGAGGAGGAACAGCCGCAGGTGTGTTTTTGCCCATTTTGGAGCCTGTTTTGGCCGTAAACTGCTCATCCGAGGTCGGATTTGAGCACTTTGACATTGTAGACTGGGGTTTTGGGCCGTTCCGGACGCGATGGCGCTGTCCATTTTGCCAAATTCCTCACTCTTTTCCTGCTGTTTTTCTGTGTAAGTTTCTCCTATGAGCGAAGTTTCTGCTCCAGTTTGTGATTGTATCTGGCTTATTTTACCCATATTGTGTGAGCTATTTGCCCCATTGGTGTTGGCCCAAGCTCAATTGTATCTAAACATCAGAAATTCTCCTCTTTTGAGCTGAGTTTTTTGGGTGTGTGTGTGTGTGTGTGTCTGTGTGGAGTGGGCAAGTGGATAGTCTCTCTCCTCTCACTCCAGAGGTGTGTTCCCTGTCTCGGCCAGGTGTGTTGTCTAAGCCGAGTGGTGCCCCATAGTGTGTGTGTGTATCTTCCCAAGAGTGTGTGACGGGTCGTTATAGAGGCGCTGTGTGTGTTTTCATCCCGCTCACATTCTTTTGGCGCCCCCACGGAGGATCTTCTTCGAGTACCTTCTGCTTCGAGCTTCGAGCTTCGAGCTTCGGGATTACAGGTTGCAGGTTGCAGATTACAGGTTACAGGTTACAGGTTGTAGGAACAGGGACATGGACAGGTACAGGTGATTCACACAGGTACAGGTAGCTGGAGTACAGTGATGTCACTTGCAGTTGTTGTGGGAATGCATCACTTGGCGCCTATTTGAGCGCATTGTCTGTTGGATTGTACGTTACTTGTGGAAACTGCCATTGTACGCATTTGTGGAGCCATACTTGGTTGTATTTGGCAGTCCCAGCCATTTCTGAGACTTGGTTTGGAAGATAGTCATTTCTGAGACTTGACTATATGCGATTTGCATTAGCCTTCGTGTGAGGGTCGATAGCGTGAGGTTTTTATTGAGCTGGGGGATTCTCAAATGTGGAGATCCTTTCGGTGATACAGGTAGCTGGAGCACCCTTTTTGTGACCTCGCCATAGGCTATGTACTAGTGAGTCCTACTTGATGCTCGGGTTCTATTGTTGACAGTTTATGCATACATAGACAGTCTATATTTTGGGTTCCTACTGCTCTACTTCTGGGGAAACTCTGTCGAAATTTTCCCAAGTTATGATGGCTGGTTTTTTGGTATTTTGAGCCATTTATGCTGTTATGCTGCTGAAATTTTGGCAAAATCAGAGGTTGAGTCAGGTGTGCCCTCTTGGGAGCTTCATGGTTGGCTTTAATGGATGATCAAAATGGCCCTCAGTTCACTCCTTTTCATTTAACGCAAAGAATTCAGATTAATGTTCATGTGTCCAGGAAGATCTTTTTCCAGCAGCGCATAGTCTTTATGTTTGGGCCAAGAAGATTGAGAGAGATCCTGGAATGTCCTTTGCCTGTTGTCATTCCGATGATCAACTATGAAAACTCATTTGATGTGCATGTGTTTGTTCTCATCTAAAGCTGAGCTCCATTGAAGTTTCTGGGGATTGGGTAGTGAAAAGTTTTGGGTTCTTGCACGTGTGTTTGAAGGGGTTCTCAAAGCATCATAATTTGGGTAGCCATGGCTTTCTCTTATCCCGAGTTTCATGGAAGAAGTGATGAAGATGTGGAAGAATTTTTGGAAAAGATGGAGGTTGCCTACATTAGCAACCAGATTCATGACCCTACGCAAATGTTACGCCTTCTCCAAATTTGTTTGAAGAGTGATGCACGAGCTTGGTCCAAAGCATTTGAAGAGGAGTTGCGTATGGCTGATCCACCTATAAGATTGAGTTGGGACAATCTAAGGCATGGATTGGAAGTGGAGTTTGTGAAGATAGAAGACCCTGACAAAGTGTGGCAAGAAGTACAGGCTTTGGTGCAAAAGGAAGGTGAGCCAGTAGATGCATACATACGTAAGTTTTCATTGGCATGGGAGCGAATGTGCAAGGCTTTAGCACCACAGGTACCCCCGCCTGACATGATGAAGAAGGACAGGTTCTTGGCTGGTCTTTGGGAGAATATACGTTGGAGAGTAGAGCTAAAGAAGCCTAGGACATATGAAGATGCACTAGAGGTAGCAAGGAACAAAGAGTGGAAGCTGAGGAAAATGAGCCAGTTAGGGGTGGAGTCTTTGCCAATGAGGTCTGAATTTCAGCCTATAGAGTCTTTACAAGGGCGCATGTCAGGGGTTCATCATGAACCAGTGGTTCCTGTTACTACTCAGGTTATGCCAGCAGTGGTCACTACAGCAGTGCAAGATGATGGCCTAAGGCAAGACATGAGGCAAGTGGTTGATCTGATGAAGAATCTCAGCCTAAACATGCTAGGTCAAGTGGGAAGTAATCGAGGTCGAGGGCGGTTTGCAAATCAGCCAGGAGGTGAAGAAAGACCTAGGAATGGTGTTGGACAAAGCAATGGTAGGTTTTGGAGGCAGACGCCCACATGTTATAATTGTGGAGAGTTGGGTCACATCAGCCCGCAATGTGATAAGCCACCAAGGATGGGGGGAGACATGTATCCATTGCCAAGACAGGTGCTAACTAGGTCAAATGATTATGGCATCGAAATTAAGGGAGACGAAGGAACCAGTGGACTGACCCAGGAGGAAAAGGGAAAGACAAAAGTGCTAAGTGTAGTCACCTTGGAGAAGGCATCAAAGCTAGAGGATACATTAGTGATGCCTATTGGGAAGAGGACCACAGAGGATAAGGAAGGAAGAAGTGCCCCAGGTCCTAGTAAGAAGAAAGGAAAGAGCCATGAAGGTGAGGATGTCAAGGCCAAGAGGAAAAGGAGAGCTCGTCGAAGGTTTCATGTTTCAGATTTTCCACTAGGGGATGGGCAATTAAGCTATGACTTGAAGGAGGATCTGACGAGCAGGAAGGCAGATGTTACTTTTGGGCAGCTTATAGAGATGGTGCCTAAGCTAAAGCGACAGTGGAAGAGGATGGTTAACCCAATGGAGAAAGAGCCAGAGAGAGGTTCAGTGAAGGTGTTGGCAATGGACGAGCTACCAGACATTTGTCCAATAGTAGATGTGTGGCATAAAAGGAAAAATTTGGGACAAGGTTATGTGGATGGCGGAGCCCAAATATGCGTCATAACACACTCATGCGTTGAGAAGATGGGTCTCACAGTGGCTGGGGTGTCAGGGTTTCGGATCAGATTGGCAAACAATCAAAAAGTAAAATGCTTGGGTGTTGTAAAGAGTTTAGAAGTGGAGGCATATGATGCAAAGGCAGTGTTTGATTTTCATGTGATGCCAGCAGGGTTGGGAGCATATCCTATTATACTGGGCAGACCATGGTTACGTGCAGTGGGAGCTGTTCAAGATTGGCGACATGGTACGATTAGCCTCTATGGAAAGACAGGTACCAAGAAGCTTTATAATATGGACACAAGGAAACGATTAGAGGAGCTTTATGAAGATGAGGATGAGTCTAGTGATGAAGACTCTTCCACGGTGACAGATGAGGACAGTGATAGCACTACCAGCACTGATGAGGATGCTGATGTTGCATTTCTTTTGATGGATAAAGAAATCCAGGAGTGTGGTTTAGTCGCATTTGCGAAGGAAGTTGAAGATGAAAGTGAAGGGCTTTATGAAGTGATTGAAGGGCTGATGCAAACCAAGGTTGAACTGTCAAAGAAGCAGGAATTGATGACACAAATGATCAGTGGTGGAGACCTCTCAGCTATGGAGAAGGGAATATATTTGCACATGCCGGTCTATGCCAAAGTATTTGATGCTTTTCTTGATGCAAGATTGATATATGGAATCTCTACACGTTTTCCTTGGGAATCAGGTGGAACCTTGATTAAGCTTTTCATGCAACGAATGCAAAGTGTTTCTGTGTGGGATCCAGGTGGAATGAATATCTCTTTTTGTTGCTGCTGAGCATGAATGCTCTAGCAGGCTAGGGGATGGGCAAATTATGTCAGGAGTTTTTTGGAGCAAGGGATTGCGCATATGTACATATACATGCATGCTGAATCAAATAAAGGATTGCCCATTTTCCTTAGCCAGGTGGTTATGTGGGGCCCACATGTGTACAGGTAGGACACCATGTACATAGTGCATCGATTTTCATCGTTACTAGTACCATTGTGTTTTTCTACAATAAGGAGGAGTTGGTAGCGCGTAAAAATTCTCGAGGAAGCTATCCGCGGGCCGACGACGTGAGGTCAGCAGGTGCGTCAAATGGCATCTAGTGACGTCAGGAGGGCGAACGAGGTCAATATTTGCACGCAGATGAGGACGGACACAACGTGGATGTTTGCTTGTGAGAATTATGCAGAAAGGTCATCATGAGGACCTTTTTTTGGGGCCACTTCACGTGGTTGCGGGATGCATTATTGGGGAAAGTTGAGTGCTAGGTGTGCGGATGATGCAAAAAAGGTGACAACTATGCACTGCGAGGTCAGTTTTTGGCCTGTTCGGGGTCCGTTTGAGGTCATCTAAAAGGCCAAGGGTGCCCAACTAATAAAGCTAAGTGTGGGAACTGAAAAAACTGAGAGAAGATCAGAAAAAAACGTGGAGAAGAGAGGAGGAACAGCCGCAGGTGTGTTTTTGCCCATTTTGGAGCCTGTTTTGGCCGTAAACTGCTCATCCGAGGTCGGATTTGAGCACTTTGACATTGTAGACTGGGGTTTTGGGCCGTTCCGGACGCGATGGCGCTGTCCATTTTGCCAAATTCCTCACTCTTTTCCTGCTGTTTTTCTGTGTAAGTTTCTCCTATGAGCGAAGTTTCTGCTCCAGTTTGTGATTGTATCTGGCTTATTTTACCCATATTGTGTGAGCTATTTGCCCCATTGGTGTTGGCCCAAGCTCAATTGTATCTAAACATCAGAAATTCTCCTCTTTTGAGCTGAGTTTTTTGGGTGTGTGTGTGTGTGTGTGTCTGTGTGGAGTGGGCAAGTGGATAGTCTCTCTCCTCTCACTCCAGAGGTGTGTTCCCTGTCTCGGCCAGGTGTGTTGTCTAAGCCGAGTGGTGCCCCATAGTGTGTGTGTGTGTATCTTCCCAAGAGTGTGTGACGGGTCGTTATAGAGGCGCTGTGTGTGTTTTCATCCCGCTCACACCGTTTACCCTACAACATGGTTATCTTCTTTGTGGCAATAGACTATGTGTTACTAACTCACTACGTGAGAAAGTAATGTATGAATCGCATGCTCCTCCTTATGAGGGGCACATAGGGATTCAGTCTACCCTAAAAGGGATAGAAACATACTTCTATTGGCCTGTCACAAAAGCAAACATACAAGAGTATGTTTCAAAATGTGTGGTATGCCAAAAGAAAAAGTTTAATAGAGGGAACCAACCTGGATTACTTCAACCTTTCCCAATCCCTAATTCACCGTGGGAGATCATATCCATGAATTTTATCTTTGGATTGGCCAAGTGTATCCATGGGAAGACAGTAATATGGACGATATTTAGGTTTAGCAAACAAGCACGTTTCATACTTGTCAAAAAAACTATGAAAGCCCATCAAATGGAAACCCTCTTTTTAAATCACAAATCTTCAAGCACCATAGCTTGCCAATGTCCTTAGTTTTGGATAGAGCTCCTAGAATGACCAGTAATTTTTGGAAGAGTCTCTTTGAGAATATAGGTACAAGGCTAAACTTATCTTTGGCATATCATCCCCAAACGGATGGCCAAAGTGAAATAGCTAACCTAACGATTCTTAATCTACTAAAAGCTTATGCCACATAAGTATATCAAAAGTCCCAATGGGAGAAATAATTACTCTTGGTGGAGTATGCTTACAATAGCTGACATACTTCCACGGGAAAAGCACTATTGAGCTGATAGAGGGAAGATCAAAAAGTCCCTTGCTACTCAAAGTACATGGTAAGATCTTTGCTGCAGATGAATATAGCTGAGACCTGTAAGAATCTTTTCAAAGGATTAAGGATGTTGCTTCTGATAAGGACAGAAGAGCCCTAGCCTTTTTTAAAAATGATTGGGCCTTGCTTAAGTTTCCCAAGGCTCGATTAAGGCACACAACGAGCAAGAATTGTATGTGACATCAAAAGTACTATGCTAAGTTAGAAAAAAGATACTATGGTCCCTTCTAGATTCTTAGACTATGGCCTATCAAGTCAAGTTGCCCAGCCATTGGCTCATACACAATGCTTTCCATGTGAGCCTACTAAATCCTTACGAAGGAGAACCTCCTCAAGAAGCAATTATTGAAGACCCGATGGAGATCGAGGACCAAGAAGAGGTGTTGCAACCCAAGTCCATTCTCCGACATGACGATAAGGTATTTTGAGGCGGTAAGACTATCCGATGATATCTTATCAAGTTAAGAAATTATCCTTTTGAAGATGCTAGATGGATGCAAGTCATACAATTAAAGGATAACCTAAACCTTGTCAATGCTTACAATGATTCCCTAGAGTAATAAAATGGACCAATGACTAAGCTTTATCTTCTCTACCTCATAGTTGAGGATGACTATGATTTCAAGAGAGAGTTAATGTCATAAAAACTAATATCTAATACTCCCAAATGATTTTCTCATGTTAATTAGACTAATCATTTAATATGGGGAAGTATCGGGGGAGTAAAAGCTAGAATATTGGTAAGGTTGCCAGATCGGTCACTGCCAGGGATCCAAAGGAGGGAGAATAGGGATCCAAAGGAGGGCAGCCTGCAAAAGAGCAATCTGCTTCAATGGGGCTTAAAAGACCTAAGGTTAATCTCCATTAACACTTCTATAGGCTAAGGTTCCAAAAATTAAATCTTTTATCCAATGGCCAAAAGCAAGGGAAAATTGGATGGTCATGGAAAGACTAAAAAGTCTTCCCACATCCCTAGGAAAGAGGGGGCAAGCCAATATTCTAGGTGATGAGAGAGAAACACACACACACACTCCAAGGCTCCCCCTTTACACAAAGGGAATACTTGACACATGTCAAGATCCTAGGGCAGTTGCCCCCAACCTCCCCTCAAGTCCTATTGGATGGCCATAGAGGTGGACCAATGAGAATATGGCTACAGTAAATTTAGTCTAATCAATGTAAATTTTTTTGATAAAAGAACCAATAAAAATTAAGATCCCTATAAGACTATTGGACAATCTACCTAAAGGAGAGGAGTTGTGAGCACAGCGAAAGCGGAAGAGAAATGTGCACACACACTCACACACACACATAGGGTGAAGGGGGAGAGGCATCACACACTATGTGCCCCCTTTCTTTCTTCTCTATCTTATGCACTAAGTCACAATACACATTGTACTTAGTATTAGTGGCTCGCACAAGTGTATAGCTGTACAGTTAGGTTTAGTAGCAGTTAGTGATGGACGGTTGGTCACATGGACATTAAACCTAGCACTTGATGGCCAATGTGGGAGAATTTTATGGCCATGTGGCCAACCTCCCATCACTAACTGGTACTATTCCTAAGTGTACAGATATACACTTGTGGGAGCCGCTAACACCAAGTACAATGTGTATTGTGCCTTAGTGCATAAGATAGAGAAGAAAGAAATGGGGTACATAGTGTGTGACAACTCTCCCCCTTCAACCTGTGTGTGTGGCTATGGTGGTGTGCGTGTGTGAGTTTTTGTGTGCATGTAGCTTCTTTGCATGCCTCAGTGAATGTAGCATACTCTACCTCTATGGTAGAAATAGATGTACAGTCTTGAAGAATGGATCTTCAAGAAATAGCAGAACTAGCAAATGTGTAAATCCAGCCTGTTGTTGATTTACGACTGTCAACACAGCCTTCATAATCACCATCTACAAATCCTTGAATGGATGACCCTCCACAACCATAGCATAACTGTCTATTTGCGGTGCCACTCAAGTATTTGAGAATCGACTTGAGAGCATCCCAATGATTTTTACCAAGGTTGGGCATAAATCTATTGACAACACCCACTACATGTGTAATGTCAGGTCTTGTAGCCACCATGGCATACATGAGACTACCACAAGCTGAAGTATAAGGAGCCTTAGACATCACAAATCTTTCCTCAACAGATTTGGGACAATCGCTCTTGCTAAGTTTCAAATATGCACGCAATGGATTACTCAAAGCCTTCCCCTTCTGCATGTTGAAACAATCAAGAACCTTGTGCACATACTCTTTTTGAGAAAGTTACAAAAACCTCTTCTTACAGTCACGAATAATGCGCATACCAAAAATGTAATTGGCTTCACCCAAATATTTCATGTCAATTTGACTTTTCCGCTTGGTTTTCAAGTCAGCGATGTCCTTCTTGGAATTACCAGCAATAAGCATGCCCATCTACATAAATGATAAGAATAAAAAGTTGTCCATTGAGTTGTCTTTTTGTTAGGACAATGGTAGGACCGGGCAGCAGGCCAAGGGCCAGGGACTGAATGTCTTAGTACGGCTAGGAGCCGAGGGCCAGACATGCGTTAAGGGGATCTACTTGCAAGGGCGAAGGGCTATAAGTAGGGAGGTTGGGAGGAGAACCACATGCCAGTCTACCCTTTGCCCTTTCACTAGACATGGATCCTCATTACTGCACTTATAGCCTAGGGAACGCATAAATGCATCAAATTTTGATACCAATGTCTGGATGATTTCTTCAAGCCATAGATACTTTTCAGAAGCTTACAGACCAGATATCCCTTGCCCTTTAGCACAAAACCTTCAAGTTTTTGCATATAAATATCTTCCTCAAGATCACCATGTAAGAAAGCTATAATGGCATCCATTTGATTGAGATCCATATCTTCAGTGACAACCAAAGCAAGCAAAATTCTCAGTGTGGTCATTTTGACGAGTGGAGAAAATATTTCTTGAAAATCGACACCATATTCTTGCTTGAAACCTTTGGCCACTAAACACGTTTTGTAATTTTCAATCTTCTTCTTGTAAGCCCATTTACAAGGAAATGCTTTCCTACCTTTTGGCAATGGAACTAGTTCCCATGTTTTGTTCTTTGCAATACTAGAGAGTTCCCTCTTCATAGCATGCTCCCACTAAACCTTATCATTAGCTAGCATAGCCTATTTGTAACAAGAAGGCTCACCACTATCTGTCACCAAAACAAAATCCACGCCTGGAACAAAACGTTCTGGTGAATGTGAGACTCGTTGAGATCTCCGTGGTTGATCAGAACTCGTACTATAAGTGTCTTGGTAGCTATTTAGGCAAGAGGTGATACATTCGAAAAATGTCACTTTTCGAATTCAACCTCTTTCACTAGCTGTCTATGCATCTTAGTCTCATTAAAGACAAAATTACTGCTAATGATAGACTTTTTGGATCCCATAAACGATAGCCAAATTGACCATCTAAACCATAGCCAATGAAGATGCATTTTGTGGACTTAGGATCTAGCTTAGCATGCAACTTGTAATGGAATTGGCCTTTTAACTTGAGAGTAGTGGAAATAAGAGAGAGTACTTTTGTAAATTTACATTGTGAGCATAGTGGGTGAAGATAACTGATGGTAGCAACATAAACATATCATTTAGTTAACCTGACATGAACATTACTTTTGCAACAGAGAGAATTTAGAGAACATGACAACAATTGAGGACCAGATTTATGTGGAGCTTGTACCCCCTCCAATAGGCATTTGTATTATGATTTCTTCCATCAAGAGAGACTTGTTACAATACAATCTTTGTGTTCCTTGTCACGTAGGTGCTTCAATGAAGATGGAATGCTTCATGCATCACGAGCATATCATAAACTTTGAAGAAAGAATTAACTATCCCAAGCCTCAGTTCCAAGACCTCAAAAACCTTAGAAGATGGAGAGAGCTAGCAAGAAATGAGGGTAGGGAAGATGAAGAAGAAACATTCCATAGGAGAAAGAACTAGTTCCTCACTTATCATCACTCTTCTTGCTAGCATACATAATTGCATAGTAATAAAAATGGAGAAGATGGAAATCTTAACCATTGAAGCATGATTAATGAAGATGGCGAAGATGGCAAGCTTAAGCATTGAAGCATGGCACTTGGTTGGATTTTCATTTCATAGCCAAGAGTGTTGGTGTAGGCTCTCAACCTCTCTACTTTTTTGGAGAAGGGGAGGGAGATCTTGCACTTTGCACTCCACACAATGAGAGTGTGTGTGAGTGTGTGTGGGAGCGTATACCCCCCTAAGCACGCCCCTAGCTTCCTTGGTTGAACCCTCCTTGTAGCTCATGATTGAAGCTCATTGGACCCCTCCAGGCCTAGCCAATCACAAGTAGGAGGTAAATCAAGTAGCAAGGGTAGCCTTCGGAAAAGTTTCCCCCTTTACCCTTTGAGAGAGAGGACTTGATAAATGCTAAAACAATTATTGAAATTTCTAAATTATCATTTGACCCCTTGGGTGGCCAACCAATAGGCTTCAGGCACACCATGAGGGCAACATGAGGCGGAACTTGACAGGTGTCCCTTTTTCTTTCTTTGTACCAAGCATACCTTGTGTGAGTTTGTGTGTGTTATCTCTCATTCCCTATCTTGTAGGTCTTGCCCCCTTCTTGTAGGGATTGGTATCTAATTTTTCACACCTGAAGCCACTCAACCTTGGGCCCAGTTTCCACCACAAGCTTTTCCCTTAAGCCCCTCAAGCTTGGGCCGGGTTCCCACCTCAAGTACAACCCTAGCATCTCAAGCATGAAAAGCACCTCAAGAATCTCATTCATCAATTACCTCAAGCACCTCAAGTATCTCAGTCATCAAGCACCTCAAGCACCTTAGTCATCAAGCACTTCAAGCAGCTCAAGCACCTTAAGCTTGGGCCGGGTTCCCGCCTCAAGCTAAGCCCTATCTTACCTAATGTCAAAGGACTTTTACATTAACTATTGGAGGTATTCAATGAAGCTAACCCTAAAGTCTTTATGCTCCATTGGTTGGCGCTGCTCTTTGATAGACCATATTTCATTTGGGCCCCATTACCATTAGCCGCGTATTGAGATAGATCTATAACCACATGTCTATATCCTAACCCTTGTTCCCGTTTATTCTCCCACATTAAATGATCAGTTTAATATGAGAAAATCAATTGGTTTGGTTAGATATTATATTTTATGAGGTTACCTGTCTCTTAAAATCATAGTCGTCCTTGACTATGAGGTAGAAGAGATAAAGCCTTAGTCATTAGTCAATCTTACTTAGCGGGTAGAGGATCCCTTTTTACCCTACGACATCTTTCGAAGATGGATGACTAATCCATTTGGTGCTTGGGAGACATAGCTGCCACATGCATGTTTGCTCTCTAGTCCATTTCATTCTCCGAAAGTAGAGTGACAAATTCTAATTGGTGTTTGAGAGACGTCGTCATCACGAACATGATTCGAAGCATGCATACTACTTAAATTTGTGCACAATTAAAAAGAGAACTAGTCTTTTAAGACAAAAATATTAGTCATTTAAAAGAAATTTGTACATGTTCTTACTCTAATGTAAAATTGTAAGCATTAACAAGGTTCATACTATCCTTAAGCTGTATTCCTTGCATCCATCTAGCATCTTCAAAAGGATAATTTCTGAACTTAATAAGATACCATTGGGTAATCTTACCATGTTGTAGTACCTTGTCTTCATGCCGATGGATATCTTTGGGTTGTAGCACCTCTTCTTGGTCTTCAACTTTGCGAGGGTCTTCATTAATTGGTTCACTTGGTGGCTCTCTTTTGTAGGGCTTAAGTAGGATCACATGAAAATCATTGTATATGAGCCAATGGTTGGTCAACTTGGGTTGGTAAGCCGTCTCATTGATAGGCTTCAAGATCTGGAGAGGACCATAGTATCCTCTTGCTACCTTATCGTAATACTTTTGATGGCCCATAGGGTTTTTGCACGTCGTTTGCCTTAATCGAGCCTTAGGAAACTTAAGTAAGACCCAATCATTTTCTTTGAATGTTACGGACCTTTTGTGCTTGTCGACAACAGCTTTTTGCCTTTGTTGAGAGATGGATATAGCCTCCTTAATCTTTTGAAAAGATTCTTGTAGGTCATGGCTATACCCATCGACAGCGAAGATCTTCCTAGGTACTTTAAGTAGCAAGGGACTTTTAGGTCTTCCCTCAGTGATCTCAAAAGGTGCTTTTCCCGTAGAAGTATGTACAGTATTATTGTAGGCATACTCTACAAGAGGTAAGTAGCTTTCCCATTGTGAGTGTTCATCTACTTCTGTAACATAAGTCTTTAGTAGATCGAGTATCGTAATATTGTATATCTCACATTGGCCATCCGTTTGTGGGTGATAGTCTGAAGAGAAATTCAATCTTGTTCCTAGATTCTCAAAGAGACCTTTCCAAAAAATACTCGTCATTCTAGGATCTCTATCTGACATGATGGATGTTGATAATCCATGGTGTTTGAAAATTTGTGATATGAAGAGAGTTTCCATTTGATGTGACTTAATACTCTATTTGACAGGAATAAAGTGTGCTTGGTTGCTAAACCTGTCGACTATTGTCCATATTCCCGTATTCCCATGGATAGACTTGGGTAGTCCAAATATAAAATCCATGGATATAGTCTCCCATGGTGAATTTGGGATAGGCAATGGCTGGAGTGATCCAAGTTGTTTCCCTTTATGACATTTGGTCTTTTGGCATACTACAAATGTTGAAACATACTGTTGTATGTTCACTTTCATGGTAGGCCAATAGAAATACGTATCTACTCCACGAAGAGTATTTTGAATGCCTCTATGCCCTGCATAGGGAGGAGCATGGGATTCATACATAACTTTCTCACAAAGGGAATGGGTAATACATAACCTATTGCTGTGGAGAAGATAACCATCTTGCAAGGTGAGTGGCTCCTCTTTCTTACCCAAAGCAAGGGCTGACACCGTGTCTCTAAAATCAAGGTTAGTAGCATACTCATCTATCATACAAGAAAGATCATTGTGAGTAGATATAGACGCCGCATTAATTTTTGGTCGTTGTGAAAGTGCATCAGTCACTTGATTGTGCTTACCAGTAATGTGAGCAATATGAAAATTAAATTGTGAAAGAAAATGTTCCCACCTCATTTGTTTGTCGGAAAGCTTGGTTTGCATCATGAAATACTTGAGACTTTGGTGGCTGGTTCATAGAATAAATGGATTCCCCAATAAATAGTGCTTCCATTAGTATAGGGCATGTAGAATAGCTAAAAGATCTTTCTCATAAATGCCTAAGACTTGTTCATCCATATTCAGCATTTGGATCTCATATGCTATGGCATGCCCTTCTTGAAGCAAAACTGCTCCAATGCAATTACCACAAGCATCACATTGGACCTCAAATGTATTTGAGAGATCCGGAAGCATGACGACTGGTTGGGAAGTAAGATTCTCTTTGAGCTTATCAAAATCATTTTTTCATTAGCAATCCATACATACATAACATTCTGCTTAGTTAATTCATGTAGTGGTCCTACTACTTGAGAGAATATTGCTATGAAGCGTCTACAATATGTGCACATACCAATAAAGCTTCTTAGCTCATGTAGATTCCTGGGATTAGGCCATGCTTTTATTACCTTTAAGTTCAATGGATCCATATGGATACCATCTTGAGAGATAATATGACCTTGGTATTGAATCTCTTGAAGGAAAAAATCACTTTTCTTTTGGTTGAGAAAAAGCTTCTTCTCCCTCATTGGTTCAAAAATCACTCGGACATGTTGCTTATGTTCTTCCAAAGACTTGGAGTAGATGGTGATATCATCAAATAACACTCCAGCAAATTTGCGGTAAGGTCTAAAAATTTTCTCCATTAGATGATTGAATGTAGTTGGTGCATTAGTCAAACCAAAAGGCAATGAAAGCTTGAATGCCCAACTTGGTGGCCAACTCCATTGATATGAAGTTGTGAGTACAGCCAGGGTCAAACAAGATAAATTCATCATGCTCTCTTACCTTTCCCCAAGCATAGGAAAGTGATGATCCTTTGCAATGAGCATCCTCTTTTGGAGCTTCAATGGTGGAATACCAAGGAGTGTCATTGCTAGCATTCTTCTTGGGGCAAGAATGAAAGCCATGTTCTTGCTCCCCACACTAGAAACACTTATGGTCCTTGAAAAAAGCTTCAAGATCTTCTGGAGAGAGTTATTTTTTGCCTTTGTAAACTTCCTTCTCCTTGGACTGATTGGTGTTGTTGTTGTTGGAAGTGCCTTGGGAAGAATTTTGAAAATTGGTTTTTCCCTTTGCATCATTTTTGTCTTTGTTTTTTATGGGCTTGACATTATGTCTAGCCCCTTATTGGAAATTGATGCGTGAATCAACCATGGTGTGATGGATTACTTCGGTGATAGAACCAGGAGATTGAAAGTTGACATACTCCGCCATCTCTTCAGGTAATCTCACACAAAACTGTTGCTTTTTCTCGGCAAGGTCTATCTATTGAAAGACAATAGCCTTGAGATGTAAATCCCAAAACTTGTCTACATACTTGTGGATAGTCATGAGAAAGAAGCTTCAAGCTGCACCATTTGGTAAGCATTTTGTCCTTTGCATCGCTTGCAAGGAATTGCTTTATGATGGAAACTCGTAGATTTTTCCATGTCTTTGGGGCTTCACTGTTGCCACGAAGGCTAGCCCACCATTGACAAGATGATTCCTATAAGTGCATAGCTACATGGTATAGCTTGGAGGACTCTGTGAAGCCCACATCTCCAAAGGCCATATCAAATTACTGGATGAAGGCTAATACTTTTTCAGTAGCACCAAAGGTGCCATCATAGGTGAGAAAAGAGATACTCTTTCCTCCCTCCTTGAAATTATTTAGCTTTTGTGACCTTCGCTATGCAGGGTATGATTTACGATGTCCTCCCCTCCTGTATTCTCTAGGAGAATAGCCATAACTTTCATCGAAAGAGGAGGAAGGTGAAGAAGAAGGAGAAGAGGGGGACCTCTTTCTAGCCCTTTTCTTCCTTTGTTTCCTCTATTCTCTTTCAGAATGACAAGGAGAAGGACTATGTGTTGATCTTTTCCTCTTGGAAGATCATCTAGACTACCGTCTTCATGGAGCCACATCATTAAAGTTTCATTACTTTCTTGCTCTTTGGATTCCTCTTCTCGTATGGGAGAGAGTCTTCTTTTTCGTGTCTCTTCAAGAGGCCTCCTAAGCTCTCTCTCTTATTGGAGAGGAAGGGACATCCCATAAGTGCAAAGTTGTTAACTTTGTCTTGCAAAGCAGGGTTTCCCATAGCTTGCTGCAACCTAGTTACGAGATAATTCACAAACATAGGGGCATCATCATTAGCACCTTGATGTGCAACATCAAAGATATTAATGTTCATCCTACTCTCTTGGTTATTGTCATCCATGTTAACAAAATTTGTGTATGAACTTAGTGTATGCTTTGGTAATTCAAAACCTTAGTTGCCACTCCTCTTAGACTTTGAAAATCGGCTCTTAAGTATCTACACCCACGGCTCAAAGTGGTTAAATATAGAGAGTAGTGGAGTAGGTCTACCATAGTAAAGTTTTCAAGGGCTAGCTCCTTTCAAAATTCTTATGGCTCAATAATGGTAAAGCCGTAGGCAAGTCTAAAAAGACTCCATTATTAGGTCTAAATCTCCCAAGGTGTGCACCATATCCCACATAGTGGGCTCAACAAAACTGATAACAAATCCCAATTCCACTTACCTAATATAATTAACAAAATCAACCATTTATAGGCTACTTAAGGACTTCAACAAGAAAAGAGAAACTGAATTCTTTATAACAATGTAATGAAATTGGCCTATTAACTTGAGAGTAGCGAAATTAGAGAGAGTACTTTTGTGAAATTACTTTGTGAGCATAGCGGGTGAACAAAACTGATGGTAGCAACATAAACATATCATTTAGCTAGCTTGGCATGAACAATACTTTCGCAAGAGAAAGAATTTAGAGAACATGACAACAATTGAGGACCGGATTTATGTGGATCCGGTGCCCCCCTCCACTAGGAATTTGTATTATGATTTCTCCCATCAAGAGAGACTTGTTACAATACAATCTTTGTGTTCCTTGTGACCTAGGTGATGCAATGAAGAAGGAAATATTCATGCATCACGAGCATAACATAAATTTTGAAGAAAGCGTTAACTATCCCAAGCCTCAGTCCCAAGACCTCAAACACCTTCGAAGGTGGAGAGAGCTATCAGGGAATGAGGATAGGGAAGAGGAAGAAGAAACATCTCATAGGAGAAAGAACTAGTTCCTCACTTATCACCACTCTTCTTGCTAGCACATAGAATAGCACAGTAATGAAGATGGAGAAGATGGAAAGCTTAAGCATTGAAGCATGGCTCTTGGTTGGATTTGCATTCCATAGCCAAGAGTGTTGGTGTAGGCTCTCAACCTTTCTACTTTCTTGGAGAAGGAGAGGGAGCTCTTGTACTTTGCACTTAGACACACTGAGAGTGTGTGTTGGAGAGTATAGTCCCCCTAAGCAGGCCCCTAGCTTTCTTGGTTGACCCCCGCTTTGTAGCTCATGCTTGAAGCTCATTTGACCCCTCCAGGCCTAGCCAATCACAAGTAGGAGGTAAATCAAGTAGCAAGGGTAGCCTTGGAACAAGTGTCCCCCTTTCCCTTTGAGAGAGAGGACTTGATAAATGTTAAAACAATTAATTAAATCTTCTAAGTTATCATTGGACCCCTTGGGTGGCCAACCAATAGGCTTTAGGCACACCATGAGGGCAACATGAGGAGGAACTTGACAAGTGTCTCTTTTGCTTTCTTTGTACCAAGCATACCTTGTGTGAGTGTGTGTGTGTGTTCTCTCTCATCCCCACTCTTGTAGGGATCGCCCCCTCCTTGTAGGGGTTGGTATTGACTTTTTCACACCTCAAGCCACTCAACCTTGGGCACGGTTCCCAACCACAAGCTTGGCCCTTAAGCCCCTCAAGCTTGTTCTCGGCTCCCACTTCAAGTACAGACCTAGAATCTCAAGCATGACAAGCACCTCACTCATCAATCACTTCAAGCACCTCAATCACCTTAAGCTTGGGCCAGGTTCCCACCTCAAGCTCAGCCCTAGCTTACTAAGGTCAAAGGACTTTTACACTAACTATTGGAGGCCTTCAATGAAGCTAACCCTAAGCTCTTTATGCTCCATTGGTTATCCTTGCTCTTTGCTAGACCATATCTCATTTGGGTCTCATTACCATTGGCCCTGTGTTGAGATAGATCTATAAGCACATGTCTATATCCTAACCCTTGTTCTTGTTTATCCTCCCACATTAAATGATCAGTTTAATATGATAAAATCATTTGGGTTGGTTAAATATTAGATTTTATGACACAACTCCTTGGGTACATGTGCATAAGCTTTACAACCAAATGTGCAATTTATGTTCTGACCATAATTCCAAAGGTACACAAAACTGTAATGAAGCATGTGGTGATCTATTGATCAAGTACATTGCTGTGTATAATGCTTCAGTCCAAAACACTTGCGGTAAATTAGCCTATGATATCATAGACGTAATCCGCTCTTGGATGGTTCTATTCATTTGTTTTTCAACACTAGTTTTTGCAGAGGTATAAGGAACTGTAAACTCACGCTTAATTCCACTACTTGAATAGAAGCCGGTAAACACTTTGGAAACATATTCTCCACCTTTGTTTGAGCGCAAAGATTTCAACTTATGTTTAGACCGAGTTTCAACACTAGATAAGAACTTCTTGAAGCAAGAAAAGGTCTCATCTTTAGACTTCATGGGGTAGACCCAAACATGCCGTGTTGCATTGTCAATGAATGTAACATTATAGGACGCACTACCATAGGATTTAGAATGCATAGGCCCATGTAAATCACTATACACAAGTTCTATGGGTATTCTTTCTTTGTCAAAAGAATGTGTACGATGTATCCGTGTTTGTTTTCCATATTGACAGTGCTCATAAAATGGAAAATAAAGAAATGACAAAGACGGTAAGTAGCCCAAACGTGAGAGTGTCTCCATTCCCTTCTTTGACATATGTCCTAACTAGCTATGCCACAAAGCAATGGTTGGCAGCTCGGTTACAAAAAAAACATTGTTTTTATTAGATACATAGAGAGGATAAAGTGAACCAACTTTAGAACCATGAGCTATAATGAAAAGACTGTTGATGAAAAGTGACTTTGTAACCCAATTCATCAAGACGTCCAACCAACATCAGATTGTGTGTCAAGGCTAGAACATGATGCATATTATGGATGATAAAATTCACCCCATTTGCCATAACCATGGCAATATCACCTACGCCAACAATGTCACACGAGTAATTATTACCAAGTGTACAGAGCCAATGGTTTCCTCGTATGTAGTAAACAAATGCCTATGACGTGTGACATGCAACGAAGCACCCAAAACAAGAATCCATGTATCTGATACTTCACCACTAACAAGGAGTTCAGCTGGCATAGGACTCTGCAAAGATAGAGTTTCTTGTGCATCATGAAAGACGTCATTATTTTCAGTCAACATATTAATGTATTGCACATCACTGTCATCCTAAACTATGTTCAGTTTTTCAATATTAACCAAACTCTTTGGTTTCTCCTCTATATTATCATGATATTTGCTTTTACCTTTGCCCTTATCTTTGTCATGCTTCCAAGCATAACAATACTCCTTTATCTCACCAAACTTATCACAATAATGGTGTTGAACATTGCAGAGAACACGAGACTTTGATCTACCCTTTGATTCATCTCTATTGCTCTATTTCTTGGACTCACGTTGTGAAGAACGTCCCTTCCATTGCTTATCATCCCTTTGCACATAATGAGCTTCGCCATGATGCGATCTAGTCATGGTCTTCCGACGCATTTCCTCTGACAAAAGTGCACTAGTAAAATCATCGTACTTTAGTGTACCATTAGGAGCAGAGTTACTAACAGTTGTGCAAAAGATATCCCAAAAGGGTGGCAACGAACAACGCAAAAAGATTGCTTTCATCTCATCATCAATGGTCATGCATTGTGAACAAATCTGGGCAAGACGAGAATCAAAATCATTGATATGGCTGGCAACGCTAGCTGATTCCTTCATACAAAGGTTGAAAATTTGTTGCATCAAGAAAACCTTATTGCTAGCCATATCCTTTTTGTAAGTGTTGCATAGTTTATGCCATAAATCTTGAGCAGTCTCGCATTATAACACTGAAAAGTACACCGACTCACCAAGGTGAAGTCTAATCATAGACCTGCATAGCTCATCAAGCTCCTCCCACTGAAATTGAGGCATGTGGATATCTTCAATTCTAACCGCATAGGCCATAGTCAACTTTTGCTTCTTTTGGACAAGTACATCATGCATTTGGTTCTTCCAAAGCTGAAAATTAGTGCCATCAAACTTCTTTGTCATAAATGTCACGATATTTGCTGGTAGACATGGTGACAAAACTACCAAAGATTCTGGAAAATTTTTGGCAGAGACTCCTTTGTATTTGAGACTATGTCAACCAAAATACGAGACAAAATGACCAAGCATGTCACTATAGAATAGGGCAATGCCTCTTAAAAGCACACTGTATAGAGATCAATTGAGGTGCATAAACTGTCAAACTGATCTTAGACCGCCAACTTGGCCCCAAAACACCTACACTAATCTATACATGTCCTATGGAGAGGCCTCATAAGGGATGCTCCAACTACCTGTATCACCGAAGGTATCTCTACATTTGAGAATACTCCAGCTCAATGAAAACCTCACGCTGTCAAACCTCAACAACGTAGGTTATTGTGAGTGCGTGAATGCGGTGCGTGTGCGGAGAGAGAGAGAGAGAGAGAGAGAGAGAGAGAGAGAGAGAGAGAGAGAGAACACAGGATGTGGGTGGATCTCCCAAATCTCACTATATGAGAACAATGTGAGAATGAGTGAGAGCTCCTTATTTTTTGTATATATAAATAATAAGGGGATAAATGTGGGTGGCCGGGCAGTATATGGTGGACACAGGCAAAGCACATTGAGGCACACCACCTTTACCTAACATTCTCCCACTAAAGGCTGTGTGCGAATAAGTGGTGAGAAGACTAGCCTACAACTAGTATATACAAGAGGTGAGAGAAGACGGTTCTCAACATATGCCCATTGGCTCACTCTGTAACCACTCTAGTGTAGATACAGCATGCATACCACTAGGGCTAGAGCTACAATGACACTCTTGATGCAGGTATTGAGTGACAACCTGCATGGATCCACAATGCACAATGCCAGTGTCAGCCCTCGGGGGGTTCACCATTCAATACCCCCCTATATAACGTGCATTCGCAGGGTATTAAAAAAACCCCTCTTTTAACATGTCTGAATGAATAAAATGACCCCTTATTTTAGGATTTTTGTCCAAAATTAAATTTAAAAACCCCTTATTTTAATGTATCTATGTTAAATTGCCTAATTTTTTTGCATTTTAAAACCCCTCCTTTCGAACTCACGTTATACATTAACATGATAACATAGTGCACCCCCCGAGTGTCTTCCATCACACGACTGACAACTCCCACTACAAATGCACCAACCACATAAGCAAGATTAGGTCTCAAGACCAAAAGGTCAGACACATGAGAGACCCAAAATCCGACGCAGCATGCACTATATGTGCCAACCTATCCCTATCAGAAACCTCAGTGCCATATGCATCCTCATCAAGAACCACCTGACTATGCATCACCATGTCAGCATCGTCTAGCAAAGGCATATCTACTTAGAATGACTGCAAAACCAAAAAATCAGCACCACTGCAATCACACACAATTTTTTGAAGGACATTGTCTCCCTCAAATGTATCAGGAGACAATGTCTCCCTCAAACGTATCAGACGCATCATAGAACAATGCATCGGTCTCTAGCTCAACTAATGTCACCTCAACTGATGAGACTGACAAAGTTGTGCATCCCCAGAGATACCACTGTCTACATGAACGTCACCACAAGAAAAATGCACAACCTGCTATCCATGCAGCATAGTCACAAAAGAGACATGGCTCGTCTCTTGCTCCAAACATGGCTGTAAATACACAAAGACTACACTGCCTCGTGTGCCAAAAATATGCAAAGGGGTATACGAGTTCACTCCTAACACCTCTGGCTATCACTAGTAATCCCCTGTGCATATGAAATGATCGCTCTGCAAGCAGTACACAATATCCACTACTCTATAATTGACGCGTGAAATGAGACTTTGGTTGAGTCCTAGTACATAACGTACATCTCATAGCATAAGCAATGCACCGCTAGGTAAAGACATGCATATATCTCCAGCACCCTCTATGTCATATGTTGAACCATCAACAAACTGCACACAACCAAGTCTCCCACTAGAGAAAGACCAAAACAAATCACGATGTGGCATGAAGTGAAAAACTACATGCTCATCTAGTAGAAAATGCATAGACAATTTTCTATCCCAAGACACAAAGTAGTCTGAAGGCAAGCTATGGGACAGGTGTCTAACCTCACTCCTATCGTTTTACAGACATAGCGAGAACCATGAATAATTGTCAATCCATTGGATGAAGCTGACTCGACTAGTGCATAGAGGCTACAAGAGGTTGTCAATCTCTTGGAAAACAACAAACAACTCATATCTAACTCAAGCAACACTCAAATGACTGAAATCACCAAAAGCTAATCGCTCATTGGCAAACAAATCACATCCGTTATAGCATCAAACGACATCCAAACATTAAAATACTTCTAGGACATGTTTATAAGACCTAAGCACACATGGTTTTGGTCTCAAATCTCATTTTAGGTCAAGTGCAAAAACCACAATTATTAACATCAATGAGTTTTTGACCTAGTCATTTGCGACCCAGAATGCATCTAAATTCTTAGCAATGATGCCCCAATACTTCACCTATACTTAGTTTTTTATTTTAAAGCTTAAACTCCTACTTATGATGAAATTAATCTACGGGTCGGCAATGCCAAAAGCTACGGATTACTATGAAATTCTTATGTCAATGTGTAGAGCTCTTACATGTGGTTGCAATGCAACAGACTGCACTGCAATGTGACAATCGGGAAGGGAGTAGGAAGCACGAGAAGGAGAGAGAACCGTTAGCTCACCTGTGTTTCTATTATCCAAAACTTATGAAAAAACTTACAAAAATTGGCTTTTATACCTTAAAAAAGGTTTTTGTGGTCAAAACTAATAATCTAGGATAAAGACAGGTTGATACAATGTGGAAGCTTGTAGCCCCGGCTCATCAATTACAATGTTTATCTAGAAAGTAGGAGTTACAATATTTTTGATTCATCAAAATAATAAGTATTTTATAATGAAAGCTCCAAACAAAATTTGAGTTAGCTTGTTGCTACATTCCCCGCCTCCTCGATTGTGTTGTCCCTTGATACAGCTTCATGGGCTGAAGTAGTCTTCGGGTTGACTGCTCTGCTAGTGAGGTGGTTTTTAAGCACGTGGAGTGCTTTCTCATATTTGAGTCTTCTCTCTTTGTCAGGAACCTGCAAGAACTGCATGGTGACTCCGTTTTTAAGCTCAATGGCTCAGCAGCCAACAAATCTGGATGTGAGGTTGCTTATGTCACTGGCCCAAATATCTTCGTTTGGCAAGTGAAGAAGCCTGTATAAAATGCTTCCTCAAACGCCAATATATTTCTTGATGGCAAGAACCTGGATCATGTGTAGAAGCCATAAAGGACTTCTTCAAAAGGTTGGCCATTGAAGTGGTAGGAGAGACCCTTATTAGCTTCGAAGAATGACATCCATGATGCCCCTGCTTGCTCTGGCTAGTGAGAAGCTTCAATACATGTGAGAAGCATTCTACATATCTTATATAACATGGCATATGAGAGTTCAAGGAGGCTCTTGAAGAAGGTCATGGCGCCCGTTAGGGTTTTAATCATGTATTTCTCTGTCGATGTTCCCAGCTCTGAAGCTAGCAATCGCGGATAGTTTAGCCATGTAGGCTGCTTCTTTATCAAGGCTTCATATGCTTGGCATGTCCTTACCCATGGTATACAGCCAAATTCGGTCTTTCTGTAGGGCGAAAAGTGCTCTTGTGAATAGAATCAGATATCTTGGATTCTTATTCAACCACCTCTTTCTCCACTTGGGGTGGACATCCTCTGTGCCTTCTACCTGCATATCTTTATACAGTCTTTCTTTTACCTGTAATAGCTCTACCTTGATAAGAGGGTATGGCAATGATTGGTGATTCCATTCTGCATTCATTTTTTGGGAGTGAGTTGAGTGACATTGATTGAATGGAGAACTCTCAAATCCCACTCCATCACTACTTTCCATTCTGCATCTGTCTCCTGAGCAACTTGTTCTTTGATTTCATCTTTCTCAGCTTTAGAAAGTTGGACCATGGACACTTGCTCAGCATTTGTGAGTGGTACCCGAAAATATTCTTCTCCTCCTAGCTCTTTCCTTGGTTGTGTTTCCATCTGAGCAAAAGAGATTGAGGGAATTTCAATAGTTGGTTGCTCAGAGGTACCAACTTCTTCTTATGTCTCTGGTTGTCCCCCTCTCAACAATTGATTGACTCTTTTTAGCTCACTTATCTCCTTGAACAGTTGTTCTTCTTGTTGTACCCGCATTAGTGCAAGGTCTCTTCTCTGTGATTGATCTAGCTTTAGCTCGAGCTCTAGATCCTTACTACTCTTTTACAAAACCTTATAGAGTTCATATGTACCTTTTATGGAAGCGATAGAAAGATTTTCTTTGTTCTGTCTCAAAAAAATTTCCTTCTAAACTGACAAAGTTGTGGTTAGGAGTTCATTTATTACCTCTATCAGATGTTGATATTTGGTCTTGCAGGCATCGAATAACTTGGTGAGAAGCTCCCCCAACTCCTCCATTTCTTTTTTCTGCAGCCTGCTTCTCTTTGCCCAACTGGTGTTATTTTGTCGCATCCTTTATCTCTTGGACTTGTCTTTGTAGATCTGAGATGACATTCATCCTATCATCTAACTCTCCTTGTAGAGCATGGATGACCATTTCCAGCTCCTTAGCCATAACACTGTGGCTAATTGCCGTTGTTCGCATTTTTCCTATCATCTGTTGCATCTGCTTAGCATATTCATTTACCTGTGTGATGATTTAGTCGTTTGTCTCCCATTCTTTAGAAGACTATGTAGGCTGCCTAGATGTTTTAGCAGTTTCAGCTTGTGGCTCTTTAAGTGGTTCTATGGTGGCTGCTTGTGGTTGTGGCGAGGGTTCTACCTCTCCTTGAGGCGTTTCACTTGCCTCAGCTGCTTCTGTGGCTTGAGGCTTTGTGGATGCCTCTGTTGTTTCTTGTTGAGTGGAAGTAGAAGGTGCTAACTCTATTTGTTCAGTTGGCCGTGGTTGCTCAAAACCGCCCCCGCTGCTTGTTCTTCCAGATCTTTTTCTTTAACCTCGTCTTCTTTTGCTGAGGTTCCTCTTGATGTGCAGCTACAACTTTCTTCTTCATCTCTTCTATTATGGACCTTCTCTCCTCATTGTCCGAGCTTTCACTGCAATGAGCTTCATGAGAGCCTTCTGCCGATTCTTCATCTGACTTGTAAACTCTCTTTGACGAACGTGTGGTTCTTGGAGAAGGCTGAGTAGACACAATCCATGTGTTTTGATATGGGACTGATGGAAAATTTTCGGCCATGCCAATAGCATGATATGCTATTCTTGTCAGTACTTCAGGTGCACCCAGATAGGTAATTTTTTCTTCTTTCTTGGTGCCCTACAACGTTGTTAGCACATTTTGTGCATGATCAATGGGTTGCCTGGTTGTTGACTTTAACACTTGGGTGAATTTAGTAGCAACTGCATGGTTTGGGGTGGTGTATCATGGCGGTCTCTTTGCTAGAAAGTGGAAGTGCTGATGGTATAGCCATGATGGTTCTTCCACTTGCCTTTGGATGAGGTCGGCAAAAGTTGCAGCAACAGTCTCCTTGGTGAATGTGCCTGCCGTCTTTCTGTCTTGGGCCTGCATTGTCATCCCGTCAGTTGGCAACTTTAGTGCTTCGGCCACAATCTCTTGTCTGATCACCACTTCTACTTTCTGCCCTTGTTAGTCTATAATTTGGGGTGATCCATCCTCTTTAATTGTAGACAACAACTCATAGGCTTTTTGGAAAATCTACGCCGCATGGTTCTTGGTTGTAGAAGTCTCTGAGGCAGAGCCTTTTAATGGCTTCTTTTGTGTCTGGCTTGGCAGCTACATCATTTTTTTTTTTTGGTAGCAGTTGCAGCTCTACTTGGTGTCCTTCTTCACTTTTAAACCTTCCAGTGAAAACTGTTGTATTTTTTTTCTCAAGCTGTTCTCTTGACAAGTATGTTGCCTTGGCCGTCTTTACTGAACTTGGGTCCAATTGGTAGGGTGGCAGCTCTTGCAGCTTCTCTTTTTGGGACACCCTTTTCTTGGCCTTCTCGGAAGCTTGCAGTGCTCCTGTTAAGTGAGTACAGTGCCAAAATTAGAAAATTCTACAAATTTCGCTTTGAAATGTCCTTGAGTTTGAATTGCTGACAAATTGAGTCCAATTTTCTTCAAATCAATTTTTGGAACATGCACGGATGCATAAAAACATGTTAAGATCAAAATCATACAGTTTAAGCGAAAATTTGCACAAATGTAAATAATCATGATTATTTATAGCTAGGGATTTTTTCCAACTTTTTGCATTTTTGACATGATAGGCTTGAAATATATAGCATTTGGGTGCTCTGAGTGAAATGTGGGCTCATTTGAGTGCACAAGGTGGAAATGGTACTAGATTTAGGCTTTTAATCTCTAAAACAGTAGATATAAAGGGATTTTGATATTTTGAGATCCAAATTTGCTCAAACTTGGTCAGTTTTGGTTCCATGAGGTCAAAGTTGCAATTTTCTCCCATTTTGGCAACAAAGTAAATAATCGCAATTATTTACTTTTTCATCAAAATGTATGTTTTTTGGTGCAACTTGGTTCTAGGCATGATATAGACTCTGTGTATGAGAATATATGGGGTAATTTGGATCAAAAATTGTGACAAATAACTCAAAGTTTGGATTGGAAGGACTTCTTTGCGTTTTTTGACAATCTTCCAAGTTATCCTTGATCATTTTGGCTCATGCTTGAAATGTGGCATGTAATAGGTGTGTACAAGTGATACGTGAAGTGAAGGTACCATTTTCAAGCCAAAAAAGTACAAAAGTAAATAATCACGATTATTTATAGCAATCAATTTTTTTGTTAAACTTGATAATATTTTTTACCTAAACATATTCAATACACCTAAAACAAGTCCTAAATTGAATTTGATAAAGTTTTGTTGTGTCGGCATCACTTCGTGCTTTGTCGACTCTGAAATCACCAATTTTTGTGACTAGATGGCATGTGGAGTTGGTTAGTCACTTTTGAAGCTATAGACTTGTCCGTTACATAGTCCTGAAGCTACCCATCCAGTTTTGGCCCATTTGGAGTGAGTTTGACTTCATATGTCAAATTTGAGGCTTTGTAGCCCTCGAGCTCTTTCTGCTTTCCAAGAGCTTTCCTTGACCATTTTCATGAAACCATCTTTGTACATTGTATATAGACCCCGTCTACAAGCTGTCTGTGGAGTCAGAATACAATTCTGGCATCTCGCAAAAACCTAGCTTTTCTACTTGAGATCCCCCTTGACCCCTACCAAATTGTCAATTGGTGATATAGAAGTATTCTATTATATGGAGGCATGCTACAGTTCAAGTCTCATCCAATTTGGTTGAGCTGACATGCCGCTATGGTCAATTTTTGGTCGTAGCACTTCGTGCACTGCTTGGTTTCTATGGTTTTTTCCTAGAGCTTAGACTTGCTACCAACCATATAGAAGTTATCAATGATAAGCATAGAACTTATCCCTCATGTCTTGTGTGAGACGGTGTTGTAAAAGGGCAATTGTGGACTACGGAGATCGCGTGCGAAGAAGGTCGAAAGCTCTCTTCTCAAAGGGCGACTAGTGGAAATGAGGTGATTTTAGACTACCCTAGATATCTATACTCGGACTTCCCAAACCATTTTCCCCCAAATTCTCTTGTTAGTCCTACTAGGCCGTGAAATCTTATGTTAGACTCAAAAATTTCCTCAACTGGATTCTGGTTGCTCATTTTGCAAGAATTTGCAAAAGTAGGCCTTGGTAGCTTATTTTACGCTTCCCGCTTCCATCTGCCGATTTGATTGAATTTTTTTATGCCTATCCGCCTTGTACTTCTTATCACTAGCATATCTTTAGTTTCTCCATCTGAGCTCATTTGCTATTTGTTATTAATTTTTGATATGTTTATTGAAAAAATGAAAGAAAATAACAAAATGTGCTAAAAAAAGCAAAGTGAAAATTCAATAATTAAGTAAATCTATTGAAAAACCTAGCTTTATTATTTTTTGGTGAATTTCTCCATTTTTAAGTCCCAATATCAAGAAAAATAATAAAAAATAACAAAAAAATACCATTTTTTGATGATTTTCTCATAGTATATACACTATTTACACTCATCGGGGAGATGTTATCAGTTAAATTTCCCCTGTTCATGATTTATAAGGGAATTATTATGTAATTTTGCAAAAAATCACACATTAATATCAAACTTTTTTCTCCCTCTTCAAACATTACCCTTAATTAGTTAGTTCCCTTCCACCCCTCCTAGATGGCATACTCGGAGACGACTGTGTGCATGGGCTGAAGAATTGTGTCTATGCATAGCCTTGGTTGACTCTACCATGCTTTGAAGATCAATGGAGTTCAAAACATTATGCTAGGCAAGAGTTGGGTCTTGAGTAGTCAACTCAAGGGTTTCTGATGTCAAGGTTTTCTTTCGCTGCCTTCCAAACAACAAGTCTTATAGCTTGTGTGTTCTTTGCTTGATTGTACCGTCAGGATGCTTTGAGACACTGATGTCATGAGCTGTTGATATCACTAATGGTTGTTGTTGGATTTTTACATGCCATTGATATCTTGGTTTGGCTTGGTCAAAATGTTGTGGTTGATTGTTTTGAGACTTAACTCTCCATTGCTTTATCGGTTTACAGTTTGTGGAGAAGATTTTTTTTAATGAGATGGGAATCAAAAAACTATTTTTGTTTCCGCTTTTGTGCATAGATGTGAGATACAATTGTTAGCCTTTGCTCATCTAGCTTTTCTAAATCTTCAAGTCTCTCTGACAATTAATTCATGTCCAATCCACTCAAGATCCTTTGCTACCCTTAGTGTCAGCAATAGAAACTCTATTGGCAGTATGGCATCAAGACCATAAACAAGGTTAAAGGGTGTAGCATTTAAAGATATTTTGAATGAAACTCGATAAGCCCATAGAGCAGCATGGAGATTCATTTCCCAATCTGTCCTTCTTGAACTAACCACTTTAGTCAATACCGAGCTAAGAATTTTATTCATATATTCAACTTGACCATTTTCTTGTGGGTGATAGGGAGCCGATTTGTTATGGATGACCATAAATTCATTAAGCAGATACTTGATTACCTCATTGAGAAAATGAGTTCCCCTATCACTAACAATTTCTATTGGTAGTCCATATCTTGTGAATACATTCTCATATAAGAATGCGGCACTGGTTCTGGCATCATTCTTTTGAGTTGCTTTAGCCTCGATCCACTTGGTTAAATAGTCCGTAGTTACATTGATATATTGAGCTTGGGTTCTATAAGTAGGTGGCTCTCAGCCCAACAAAGTCTATACCCCATTTTGCGAAAGCTCTAGTCCCCATCATTGTTCTTAAGGGCATGCTATCTACAAGGGTTGGTATTTTAGCTTGTTGACATGCATTACACCTTCGAACATATTACTTGGCATCTGCAAAAAGTGTTGGCCACCATATGCTTTCCATTAAGATTGCTCTAGCGGTAGTCTCACTAGAGAAGTGACCTCCAGCTAATCCAGCATGTGCTTGTTCTATAATGGGAATATATTCGTCTTCATTTGCACAAAGATGCATATTTTGATCCTTACCTCTCCGATACAATTGGTTTCCAATAAGCCCATAGTCTCTTGCTTTAATTTTAATTGCTATTTGAGGGCGTTTACTCATATCCTCAGGAAATGTTTGGCTTGACAAGTAAGTAACTAGATAGTTACTCCACTTAGGAACAAGTGATATTCGGAACAATGTCACATGAGGTATGGATGATTTTTTTGGCATTGAGGACATTTTTTTTGAAAATGAGTGAACATCACTCCTCATAGTTGTCTAGAATACTTCAAGTCTCAAGATTTGTCGCATAGTTTGGTCTTCCGCAAAGTGAAGTTCTACTATGGCAATATGTGCTTGACTTAGGTATTGGGTTTTCTCCTCATGATTAATGCATAAAAGCAATATTCCATCTCGATTTCTTTTGTATAACCTTCTAGCTAGTAATTGATACGTAGACAAAGGCTCAATTAATCCAATTGTAATAGGAAGTGGTATTTGCGAATCCACTTGAGCCATGGTCATCAAGGATACAATGTTTTTTGACCATCGAGGTATCATTTCCATAGCAAACAGATATGCATTTGGTAGATCACCATCTACCCCCTTTGGTGGTTCTCCTGAAGCAATCCTTGACAAATGATGTGCTCTTTGACGAGTGGTGCCCTTTTTCACAACTACAGTGATATCAAATTCCAGAAGAATGATGAACCGTCCCACTATTCTTCCTGTGTTGCATGGCTTGTTGACCAAGTAAAATAAGGCTTGGTGGTCCACAAAAAGAACACAAATTTGTTAGCTAACGGTAATGTATATACTTTTTTATGGCATAAATCATCCTTAATCCTTCCCTTTCGGTGGTTGTATGTTTTTTCTCTGCCATATCCAACTGTCTGCTAGCATAAGAAATAGGAAAATCAATTTTCTTATCTCCTGATTGAGCTAGTATACATCCAATGGAAAAATTGAAAGCATCTACATTTCTGTGGAATATCTTATTCCTATCTGGTGATTTCAAAATTGGAGCTGAAGTGAGAACTTGCTTAAGCTTCATGAAGGGTTCTTCACACTCATCAGTCCATTCAAAGAGTGTAATCAAGCTATACATGGGTTTTGCAATTATAGCATACATGTAAATAACCGCCTATAATATCCACAATGTCCCATGAAAGCTTGAACCCCTTTGACAGTTGTCGGTCTAGGAAAATCAGCAATCACATGAATTTTATCCATATCAGTATCTATGCCATTTTGACACTATATGTCCAAGAATTTTTCCTTGTCTACCCATAAATGTGTACTTTTTAGGATTTAAGAAAATCCTATAAAGTCTACATGTTTCGAATACCTTTTTGAGGTGTTCAAAATGGTCAGCCCAGATTGATGAATTTACGCATATATTATCTATATATACTTCCAAGAAATTCCAACGATATTATTTAAAAGCATGGCTCATCAATCTTTGGAAGGTGGTAGGAGCATTAGTTAATCCAAAAGGCATAACCAGGTAGGCAAAAATACCCCATTCAGTTGCAAAGGTAGTTTTATGTTGATCTTTGGGGTCAAGAAAAAGTTGATTGTATCCTGAAAAGCCATCTAAAAATTTGTACACTTATTTTCTTGCAACTCGTTCTAAAACATGCTTAGTGATTGGAAGAGGAAAGTTGTCTTTAACGGTAGCTGCATTCACTTTCTTGAGATTGACACACACCCTTAATTTTCCATTTTTCTTGGAGACTACCACAATTGGAGACACCCAATCTGTGTGATGTTCAATTTCATAAATGAATTTAGATTCCTTTCGATTTGCCATCTCTTCTTTGATCTTTGTGGCAAATGTCTCATTATATGTATATGGCCTTTGTCTGCTTGGTTTTGCATATCTCTCATAGGTATGGTATGTTGACAGAATTTTGGATCAACACCCTTGAGATCCTTATAAAACCAAGAAAAGATATCTCGGTATTCCTTTAGTAAGCTTAACAAAAGTTCTTTCTCTTCTTTTGTCTGGTCATTTGCAATGTAGGTAGGTCTAGGCTCTTCTCTTGGTTCGCTTGGTTCGGCCAGATCTATCGTTTTTGCATTTTCAGGTCCTTTGTAGGACTCGTCTTGTTTTTGTAGTTCTTTGACAGGTTGTTTGACTATGATTTTTCAGTCCTGGAGAGTATATTTCTTGTGATGGGATGGAGCACTCATTACATATTTATCTTCCTCCGCAGTGGTTTCTATTTTAGTTGTATATATCTCCTTTAGAGCTTTCTTCAACTTTTGATACTTCTTTCTTCGTTCAACTCGTATCATGGTTGAATCCTTGTCCTGGTTTTTAGGTTTTTCTTGAGTTTCCTTTCTCGTTCTTATCGATGTTTTCAATATTTTTTTTAATTTTTTTAAAAAGGATATCTACCAATAATTTTGTCTTTGACACAATCATGGGCATCTATCTGCATCAGAAACTGTGTTCTACTGGAGACTGATGGCATAGGTCTATCTTTCAAGTTTCTCGTGTCTCTTCTTCTATACCATTTTTTCCTTCTCGGTTTCTGGTTTGCAAAGTCAAAGAACTTATCCTCCCCTCCTTTCATGAGTAGTTTAGCTCTCACATGTTATTTTTATGACCCCGAATCATTTGAGGTAGCTGAATGCTCTTCCAAATCATGTGTTGCATCATAGTAGAGGTTTGAAAAGACTTGGTGAGCTTTCATCAAGTCCTTGGATTCCTGAATTTCATCTTCAATGTGAAGGGTTGAGATCATTTGTATGGTAATTATGTCATAGCCATCCTCATTGCAAAATGAGTAGGCATAGACGTATTTACACATACATCCATTGTTGCTAAAATTTGAGTCCTGAAATGTCTCAAACAAATGCTCTAGAAAGGGTTCAAGGATATAGGCTTCATCTGTGCAATCCCTTTCTAAGATACATTCTTCTCGTTGTAAACTCCCGTTTTCTAAGGCTCCGTACATCCAAATAGGTGTGTCTTTGTTCAACCAAGATGGAAGCTTAGTTTCAGCCGAAGAGACTGAATCAAATTCTTGTATGGGTGTTTTCATGACATCTCTATAAATGTGATATTTTAGATTAACCCTTGTTATTGATCCCAGTTGCTTCAAGTACAGGTAATTGTTTCCACAATCCTAGATAAGTTGTACTTGTCGCATGAAAGGTCTTCCAAGATGATTTCATAATTGAGTTTCTTTCCGAAGTCTACTATGGAAAAAGTGTGTTGATAATCAATCCCACAAGAATTAACTATCACTTTTTAAGAAGCCCTAAGGGTCTCTCGATTTGTCCATCAGCCAATGCAATTTCATTTGAGTTTGTCAAATGGCTGGTTGTCCCCATGATTCCCATACTGCTTTCATGGATATGGCTATGCTTGCCCCACTAACCAGTATTGCCATGGTTTCTATATCATTATATCTCATTGGAAAGGTTATGTTTCCTTCTTCCCCTTTGTAGTATTCTCTGACTTCGTTCATTGGAACGGATCTAATCTCTTTTTTTTCCAATCTGTGTTTCAATTTTCCCAATTTTTTTACGATTAGCCCTATTCTCTAGAGTTTTCTGTAGATCATTCCATAAATATGGTGTAATTTTAGTTCTCCTAAAGTAAGAGTGCATTAAATGGGTGGACATGATTGAATGGATGTTGTCTACCTCTAGGACTTATTCCACTCTTTTTACCTAAGTGGTTTTACACACTATGGATTCATCTTTGTTATCTCCTAAGTAAGAGGGTAATGTTTTCAAAGTCAATGGTTTAGACATTCCTGAAGCTTCAAAGCTGCAATCCCCATACACGGATTGTACATCCATGTCCATATCAGGAGGTAGATTGTCTAACCAAACTTCCCCTATAGGAGCTGACTTCAGAGTTAGGCTCCTATCATTGATCGCTCTAACATTTTCCCATAAGTGTCCTGGCCAGTATTATTCTACGAATGGAATTCCATCTAAGGTATCTTAGTTGTCCGGCACTATGAGTTCTGCCTCTTTTTTTCCAAGGTGGGTTCTACCACCACTTTGGATTTCTCTTTACTAGTTCCTACCACAAGCTCTTCAGGTTTTGCTATACTGTCAAGCTTTGGTTTTTGTTGTTCCAGCATATCTTGAGTAATTCTTACCAAATTTTGATAAGCTCCAAGCTTAGCTGCTTCCATATCTGAAGAAGGATAGTTTTTCCATTTGTTTTCTATGTTTTGACCTGCTTTGAGCCCCACTTGGTAAGCTTCCAAGGCTACATTGATTGGCTCAAAAATATTGTCTACCAAAATTGATCCTCCAAATTTCACGGTGGTTTTCTTGATTTCACTTCCATTTTCTTTCACCTTTTCCTAGAATAGTTTCTTTGATTTCTCCTCGATTTTAGCCCTTTGTTTTTGTTTCCTCATCTCATACCTTTTGCTTCTGCTTCTCTTGGTCTTTTGAGAGGAAATTTAGTGTCATAATCTGAACTAATCACACACTTTCATAATCTGTACACATTTTCATAAACCAAGTGTGATTCCAACAACAATTTTGGCTAGTCAGGAGGTTTATAATAAACATCCTCGGTACCATCAACTACTTCATAGTAGTAGCCCTCAACCAAATAGGAACTCAAAAAAATGCAATTGCCCCAAGAATCTCTTAGAGCTCTTTTTGCTTTGTATTTCTCCTTTGAGCACCTCAAGAGGTAGAAGTGTGATCCATCTTCGTTCGTATTCATGGCAATGTTTCACCTACATGAAAAGCATCACTAATGCCATCATGATGTCCACCATACATAGGTAAATCTGATCCTTCATCGTCACTTGACTGATCACTTTCTTCATCACTGTTGTCCAAGGGTTCGATGGCAATATGCTACCAGTTTTTTACATGCGTGTTATTAAGGCATTGCCTCCAACAATGTGACATACAAAATTGACAAAGACATGAGAGAGATATGTAGCAAAGTTCACACTTGTCATTCCTAGAGTGTCCATTCACACAATGCAATGAGCGTGACCCTTCCACTTGCTTGCAATTCCATTTCCTCTCCCTCGTCACATCAGCCGCTTTGACATTAAAAAAAAATCAAGTCACCTCTAACTGGGTGTTTTCATCTCATGAAATTTATGTTTCAAGAAACTAACCACATCCTTGGCACACTTCATGCGCCATGAATTAGGTTTCAATTGCTCATGTGTTAGAGCCTTTTTGACAATTGCATTGGCCCCCATCATGCTCTCCTTTTCCATGGCCCGATGCAAAGAAACTCCATAGCATTGTAATGCCAGCCAAAGAGTAGTACCTAGATTAATGACACGTCTCAAAGGCTAGGAAAAAACAAGAAACTTGAATCATGTGCAAGAGATCAAAGAAGCTAGAATACCTTGACACAAAGAAAAATGGTATGGATGCCTTGAATGGAGCAGCACATCCATATGACCAAACTTAGTGCCGCTTCAAGGAGTTGAATCCTTGCTCTTGTAGCCACACATTATGCAATTGCATGCAATGTTGCACAAAGAATGTGTCATGCTCTTTGTCATCAGAGATGTAAAAATGTATATACTTTAACACCCTATCAGTCTCGTCGTGAATATAGGTGATGTGCCCCAAGATTGTGACTTGTGAAGAGTATCAATGCATTGATTGGATTTTATTTTTCTCCTTGACAGAGTAATTCTCAGAAAAGTCTATAACATAGACTACCATGTCTCTAGGAAACCTTTGAATGCAATCTAGCTTTGAATTTCTAAGATTGCCAGCTGGTAGTAAAATTGTGTTTGATGTAGGTGGTTAGATTCTTTTTAAGGAAGGATGTAAAATCTCCACATCCCATTTCCTTGAACAGTAGATCCTTGTGCTTCTTGCCCTCTTGATGTGCTGATGCAACATCTTCAAACACCTTTACTAAATCTGGAATGCATTTTCAGATTCTTCTCTTAGACAGAGCACTAATAGTTGCAGTCCACATCACATTCTCCCTTCAAGAAAGATAGCTTATGAAACATTGACTCATCTAGATTCAAACATAATACTATCTCAGGTATTGTGCGTATACGCAATAGCTCCACACCTCCCTAAATCCTCTTATGTGAAGCATACTTAGCACTTGCAGCCACACCTTTCACTGTGAACTCCTGTCATGATTTGTCTCATCTGGTTGATTGCATCCTTGAGGTATGTGACCAATGCAAAAACAAGTGTACCCTATCCTTCAAATTGCAAAAAAACCAAGGCTTCAATCACTCAAAACATCTGAGAGAGATCTTGATGTGTGAATATTGCATTTGGAATCTTCCATTAAATTCCACTTGTCCATGAAAAGAAAATCTTATCACACTACAAGAGGTTATGTGTACTTGTGACGCTTTTAGCGATAGAAATACATTAAGTTTTTATACTCCAGGGTCGCTAAGACGGTCACTATGGGAACGCCACTATATGCGTTGCTATATAGCGCCGCCTATAGCAACTCTTATTGCAATGATTGTAGTCCTGCTGTAGCGACACTTATAGCGATGCTTGAGAGAAACAAATTTGGGTGGCAGTGCATGCCACCTATCAACCATGTTGTATGTTTCCATAATAAAGTGAACCTAATTGAATCCAAGATAAGCACAAATTCACCTTTGAAAGAAAGTGCAAGGTATAGACCAAATGTAGTCACCCACAAGACAATATAACCATTAACTCCATCATGCATAGTATTGTTTGCAGAATAAAGATACAAAACTGACAAAAGTAATTGGACTAAAGTAATTGGACGAAATTAGGTCAATATACACATCATAGGAAAAATCACTTGATTTTTAAGCTTTGGAAATGTAATAGTTACAACATAATTGTCATTATTGAGAAAATACATGGTTTTTCAATAGTGACAAAAAGATGTATACACATCATCTCATTATACATGCTATGATAAAAGAAAACTAATGCTATTTTTCTATGACTAGACTGAAATACGTCTCATCGCGTCCAAGCGGCGTATCTATCGGATTCTGCAAAAAGAAACAATAACTTTTTGTAAGTATTAACATTAATTACAAAAAATCTATTTTTTAGCTTATAATTAAAATACAACAAATGTAAAAGAGTAAAGTGAAATACTAACCATGCCGCCGCAAGAACGAAGAATGTCCATCAGGGCATTTAAGCCCTTTCTGCCCACGTACGCGCGCTCGTACGGTGTGTGGTCACATCTTGTCATCGACCACTGTTCAAAACATACAAAGAATCCATTACGTTAGAATATAGAAGTACAAATAGACGTATCTACCAAACCTAAAGTGCAATGCAAAAACACTTACAAAATCCGCCTCAAATGAAACCCACCTTCTGCTCCCCAAGTGGTGCGGCCTCCCTGCCTCTACTCGCGCTTTGGCTGACTCTTTTTGTTGCTTCCGCTTGTCAGGATTCTCGTGCGCTGCTCGCTTCGTATTCTTGCAATCTTCTTTGACCAGCCAATCTGGTCTGCTCCACCCATGCTTTATTGCTTTTTGTACTTCAAAACGCTTGTGCTTGCAGCATTCGTGCATTTGAACCTTCATCAGGTATTCACTGAAGCTCTCATCCCGACTTGACACTGGAAACTCGTCATGCAGCATGCTGATGACTCTGTCTTTTAACTCACTTGGGACTTCACTCCAGGTGTTTAGTATGTAGTGACGAAACACTTGAGAGAAAAGACCAGCATGCACGATATCACCTTCTTGCCTTCGTCATCCAAGATGATGCCGCCATTGACATCGACCAAGTACGGCAAGCCCTCTCGCCTGTGACGCATGAACCTGGGTATCTCGGTAGGTGTCTCTAGCGGCGTTCCGATGGGGGTACGGACGTCAGGTGTCTCCACATGAGTCTGGGCCCCGAAGCAAGGAGTGTCGACAGGGGTGACTCCCGGAGGAGTAGCTATTGGTGTGTAGCCAAGAATAGCCGATAGCCGCGTAAAACCTGGCATAGATGGTGATGTCGTGACTGATGTGGGGGCGAGCAAAGAAGGGGAAGTTAAGGAGCCTCTTCAAACATGAAGCGGTGTAGAGACATCAGCGACGACATCCCCACAGTAACCACCGCCGCCACCACTAGAGCGTCGGTGCCTAGACGAGGATAAAGATCGTCTCATCGAAACCGAAGTTTCGAAGCGCGTTGAATGCTCCAAAACAGAGGGAGACGCTGAAGGAGTGGAACAACATGATGGTGCTCTAGAGTGACGACGCTCCTCGTACCACCTCCTCTAATTGGGTGACAAAGAAGAAAGAAACTCATCATCGTCCATACCTACATTAAACACACAAACATTTCATTTTAATATTGAATGGAGACGGAGGGATTCCTATGTAGAGAAATTCCTGTGAAGTTCTTGTGAATTTGTCTCCCGTGTGCATTCTACGTATCTTTTGAAATTGTCTCCCGTGTGCATTCTAAGTATCTTGTAAAGTTTTATTTGTTGCAGGATCCTTACACGTAGCCGTTGAAACCGTAAGAGCTAGCCAAAATTGAGAGGGAGAGAGAGAAAGAGGGGAAGGGAACATGAGAGGGAGGAGAGGGAAGGAGGATACCTGGAGTGGAAGCAATGACTATTAAACATAATTTAAATTTCTCAAGTGTAGCATATAGACATGAATGGACAAAAAGCCACGTGAATACAATATATATTATAAATTGGAGCAAAATTGTTCAAATACAATATTTATGGCTTTAAGAGGTCTCTCTCTCATCCTCGCATAGCTCAGCATAACTCCCTATGTCTATATAGAGCTCTCCGTTTAGGTAGATGTCCTCCGTTTCATTTTGTAGATCCTCTCCATGCACCCCATACAGGGATTTAATATTTACGTGATTATGACAAATTTCGAGTGATCACAAGGTCTTATTGATACATTTACATGATTACACTAAACATGATCACAAAGAATCCAGTGAAGGGCAACATGCAGACTCACTAAAGTCCCATTGGGCTTTTTAGTATTCCCGACGAGCCCGCCAGGTTTTTTCATTTTCTCCGCAGGCCCGCCGAGAATACTAAAATCCTGGCGGGCTTGCATAATTATATATATGCGGGCCCAATCGGGCCCGCTGGGTATTATTTCTTACTTTCATCTTCAGAGAGAGAGCGAGAGAGAGAGAGAGAGAGAGAGAGAGAGAGAGAGAGAGAGAGAGAGAGAGAGAGAGAGAGAGAGAGAGAGAGAGAGAGAGAGAGCTCATTGACCACCTTTGTAGGTACGTCGAGAGGAGAGAGGAGAGATGGTGTGGGAGCGTGCTCTGCGTCGCAGAGCACGGCAGCAGCGGAGGACCTGACCACACGATCCGGGTATTTGTTGTGTGTGTGTATGCGTTGTGTGGTAGAGTACCTTTTGTTGTATTGCACGGCAGTGATAAGGTACCTTACCACACAATGGGAGTGTGTGTGTAAGCTATTCTACGGAATGGTGCTTATCACGGGGCATTACCTCGGTGATACGGGGAAGACGGTGTCCTTGTGGTAAGTATTGGCTTGCTGTTTGGGTATTACGTTGCTAACGCAGCAAATTTAGTATCCTTATGGTAAGTCAACTTCCCTTTCCCTTACCCAAAAAAAACATATGGTCATCAGTCGGTAACGCGGCTATATGATGTTCGTATGCAAGTCATTGTTTCTCCTTAGATTGAGGCGGTACTCAATCGGTAACGTGGCTAATAGAGTTTTTGTTAGAAGCATTTATTTTTGCATAAATATGGTATTCATGTCGTTAACCTGGTCATACGAACGTCATATAATTTGTATGTGCATGTGCATTTAATTTTTTAAGTATTAAGAATATGAAATACTTGGTCGGTAACGCGGCTCTGAAGAGTATTTCATATACAAAATGTACGTATTGTTTGATTTTGTTGTTTTTAGCTGTTCATATGAAATTATATACTAGCTAATCATATTCAAAAGAATACTTTATTCATCAATCAATTCTATTTTAAATGCTCCATTAATATAAATCATATGCAAAAAAGTATTTGCACACAAATTGCATATTAAATATTCTTTTTTATCTTTTTAAAGGACCTCAAGCATTATCGCTATTTTTAATGCTTCATTTACATAAATTCTCTGTAAAAATGAATTTTCACACAATTTGCGTGTTAAATATTCTTTTGTATCTTTTTAAAGAGCATCAATTAGCATCGCTTTTTTTATTGCTACATTTACATAATTTCTATGTAAAAAAGTGTGTGAACACAATTTGCTAGTCTAATTTGTATACGTCCAATGTTTTAAATGTTTTTGAAGTTTTTAATTCGGTGTGTGCTTTGTTTGAACTAGTATGTGCGCACGGAGAGAAATATTAGTTAAAAATTCAATATAGGTTGAAATGTTCCAGACTGTTAACATGTATTGTTTGATCTGAATTAAGTTCTTATAAACCACTTGTTTGATCTGCATTTTACGTGTGCGTGTAACAGATTGTAATTTTAAGTGAAGATTGTTTTCAATATTTACTTGCACATTTCTTGAAGTCTTCAAGTGGTGGTTAAGGGTTTGCCTGATAGTGGGAGAGTGTTAGTGTCATTCGCAACCATGAATTTGTATTTGATATGATGTTTTTAATTGTCCAGTGCAAATATGGCACCGGATCAAAAGAAAAGTATTATGTGTGCCATTCGTAAAGAATGTATTTTGGAAATCTTATCATGTGCAGATGACCCCATACAACATATTAGTGAAAGCGATGTCTTCATCAAAGATCTCACTAGCGCTATATGGGAGAACACAGAGCGCAGGTTGTGAGTTGAAGGCCAATACGAGTTGTTGATTCCAGCAGGGATTCAAGAATTTGACCCCCACTACAAGGTTAGGATAGTGTTGGGCAATATAAAAGTATCTTGGAGAGACTTAAAGGAAGATATCCCACCTGCCTACGACATGTCAAAAATAGAGCTCTGGGATAAATTGTGGGAAGAAAAGAAGGTCAAAATGAAGCGTATGAAAGTGCAAGACCAAGCAGCCTTACCCAAGAGATTGAAGATGACCCAAGATGGGCAAGAAGCTTTGGGAGGTTGATCCGATGCCCGCGGCATCGACACAATCATGCGCACGGCTTTGAATGCAAAGTGCGCTCCTCTTGTCGGTATCCCTCACGAAGTCTTGGTAGAAGGTATGAGGATTGGAGTAGTCTCCTTTGGTGTGTGCACATTGTACACCATCAAAGGAATCTCTTTTTTTCCAAACCACATTACATATGTGGAAAAATGTTACAAGGGAGGGAGTGAGGCAAAATTTGACAGCTTTACAGAGCAAGGAATGCAAACGCTTCACCCCTCCATTGTAAGGTGCATTGGATTTACTACCGAAGGTCCTTGGATCAAAATATTCCCATACTACAATGGGGGTACCATGGGCGACATGATGTGCCGCTTACCATTCGCTCATGGATTGTTCAGACAACACATGCATAGGCTACAACACGGCTGGAGGTCATTGCCTATAGCAAATCTTCTTGTACAAGAGATAGACACAGTGCAGATCAAAGCAGTGATCGAGCAGATGCCAGCCATTTGTATTGCCTTAATCGACGGTGTTGCGGCTGCCCACTCGACCGATATAGTGCACAACGACTTGCACTCGTTCAACATAATGTTGGACTTTACTCGCACCAATAAACCCCATGTCGGCATCATTGATTGGGATATGATTCTTAGAACACCAGCTAAGCGTGCAGTAATTAATTATCTGCATCCAAGCGCACAGTCGGACTCTACAGATTTGGATGCATAGAGAGCAGGGAATGCCAAGATGGCTAAGCGACCGTCGATTGCTCCCGAACTATACGATCCACAGTGCACAGATGCATACACAAAAGTGAGTGACATTTATGCATTGGGCTACCAATTTGACATGCTGGCAGATTTTTAGAGTGCAGCCATAAACGTTTATTTTCTAGAAGAAGTTTTTCACCACCCGGATGAGAATGTTATGAGGGCTATTTGGATTAAAGTAGATTGTTGGATGAAGTTAAAAGAGCATGAACAAAGAAGAAATGATTTTGACATGTTGATATTTTTCAAATAACACTTAAAGATAGAACCTAACCCTATCCAACGTCCCCTTGTTGAACTTGCACCATCATTCTATCTGATTCAAACATTTCTATGTTATACATATGCCTTGTCCAGGGTATTCTATTTTTATTGAAGTATATTATCTGGTTTGAAGTGGTTCACCTAATTGAGTCAATTATCTTTAGTCATTTCAAATTTGTCATGTTGAGTGTCAGTATTTCAAATTTGCCTTGTGGTTCAATTAGTCACATTTGTTGTGGTTTGACTTAGTGGATTCTGCAGTCTTTTGTAGTGAATGAGAATTTTCTATCTCCTGGATCTGCGAGACTGTTGAATCGTGAGAATATATATTTTCCAATGATATTGAATATTTGTCTATCTGTTGATTGCAGCTCTAAGAGAAAATGGCCGATGAAGAACAAGATATTGGCACCCAATCACTGCCCAATGATCAACAACAAGCGGCTATTAATGCATTTTGGCGCATGAAGTCTCTAGCACATGATATGTCTGCAGTCTTTTGTAGTGAATGAGAAGTTTCTATCTCCTGGATCTGCGAGACTGTTGAATCGTGAGAATATATATTTTCCAATGATATTGAATATTTGTCTATCTGTTGATTGCAGCTCTAAGAGAAAATGGCCGATGAAGAACAAGATATTGGCACCCAATCACTGCCCAATGATCAACAACAAGTGGCTATTAATGCATTTTGGCGCATGAAGTCTCTAGCACATGGTATGTCGGCACAACAAGCAACATGTACTACTCGACGACTCTCAAAATAGGCAAATCCAAATTATATGCAATGGAAAGAGATCAATAAAGAAGTGACAAAGGACATGATCAAGACAATATGGCCATGTGAGGACGCACAGATCAAGAAAGGAAGGTGGAAGGTTTCGAAGTGCAACCATGATGCGATCAAAGAAAACGCTGAGAGGATTTATTTGGAGGTTTATGGCCATCCCTTGCACAATGAAGATTGTGCGCTATAATTTGCAACAATGTTATATGTTCACTTTGTGAAACAGCGACAAATAGACTTCTTGTCAAAGGAGACAATTGTTGCCACTCATGATTTAAGGGAGATTTGTGCCACTTTCACCCGAGATGAGCTGGCATTGATAGTGGAAGGCTTCAACCTACAGTTAAAGAGAAAGAAGGATATTTACATGACACAGTTGGAAGAGAAAGATGCAAAAATAACACGGCTTTCTATAGCCACCCAGACACCCCAACCCTCACAAGTCCGGATGGAGAAAAGCATTCACCACTTAAGCCAGGACGTTCAAAATCTGACACAACGAGTGAATCCAACACCTGTACAAGGGACACACATCAGCCACCTTGTCATGCATCCAGATTTTGTCCCCTCGTCTACTTCAGATGCATCCTCAGTCTCCCAATGTCCAGTTTTCTACAAGAATTTTGATGGATGGAGTGGATATTATACATTGACATGTGGTCATTATTATCATTTAATTTGTCTTATTTGTTTAATGCAAAATAGTAGTCGATGTGCAATTTGTTCACAAGATATTCCACAAGGAATATATATTATGTTTGGCATGGCAAACGAGTATAAATTCAAAGAAGCCCGCGAAGATACCATAGGCACAATTAGAAATCTGTTTAATGAGCAAGATTCTGCTTTAGAGAAACACAATTGAGACTAACAAACTATGTACTATCACAAATATGAAGCATTGTAATTACTCAAAACACATTTGAATACAAGGTCTTTTACGATAGTTTTTGACATTGACTCGTTCTAGTCTCAAGATACATTGAATCGTTTGAGTTGTTATCTGGTTCTAAGTCTGAGTGTTGTGGTTCGCCTTGTAATTTAACCTCCATATCTATTATCAAAGTCTCTTCTATTTCCTCTATAGTGCATTGAGATACACCAACATTGAACTCTTTTTCATCTTCGTTTTGACAATCATTCAACCAGGTTGGCATTTCCTCCTCGTAGCCAGCACTTTCGATGTGATTCAATATCTTTTCGTTGCAAAACATATACACTAATTTTTTTGCTCTGTCTGCTAATAGTCTATTGCGAATAGTGCTCTGAACAACCTTGTCTATACTCTAGTTTCTCTCTAAACCTGAGTTTGCTCACATTGTGCGAGTACTTTTATTGCAAGGAGATGTAAGGTAGAGTAATGCTCTCCACCATTCATCATCCACCACTTCCATTCAGGTTTCTCTTTTGGCATTACCTGTACAAAATCATTCGAAAAAGAACCTTCTTTTAATTTAAATGCACTCAACTCTTTGATGCAATCAATTCGACCCTGAACGTTGGAGTAGAACGTGTTGACCACGTGATAGAAATTGCTTACTACCTCAGTATTGGACATAAGATCTAAATTCCAATAGTCTGGATCGAGCATGTAAGCAATGCTATGAAGTGGACTATGAGCACTCTTCCACCTCGCATGAAAATACTTGGGCAAAATTTTTCGCTATTTGCCAAAGAATGCTAATCGTCACTCCTTCTCTACTACAGACTCTTTCATATCTTCGAAATTTTCAAGACTCTGTTGGACTGACCACCATGTCATCCACACTTTGTCCAAGTTTGGGCCCTTTGATCAAGATTGTGTATCACGAACATAACAGGCATCATTACACGGTATGCATCCATTACACTCCTCCACCAAGCAGCCTTGTTTATATTTCCTCGTAGACATGTAATTTTATCTTTCACTTTTTCTTTCTTCTCAAGCTGCCATTCATCAAAGGAGACACATGCACACAACCAAGCCAAGGCACAAGATGTCGTCCAGCCGAGAATAATGAAGATGATGGAGAATCAAAGAACCTTCAGGCTATGACCTTCTTCAATTCATCTCAAAAGCTTGAGAGCAATGTACAATGATATCTTCTGCTTCATAAACAAAACATGGAAAGCCCTCCTCTTCTCATGAGCTTGCACGCGCCCTCCTTGTGGACATGGACTCCTATTTGCAACTCACGAACTTGTTCTCTCCAAGTGGTGACCTCTCCTCTCATGAACCCTCGTGCAATGTTATTCCTCTTTATAGCCGGAAGCTCATCACCTTATGCATACTGATCACCTCCTCCACTCCTCCTCTCATGCACTCCCCTTCAACTACACCTGGTCACTCCTCCTTTGACAAAACTGGCGGCCCTCGGCCCTACCGGTCTTTGGAAACCTCCAATCTACTGCTCAAAGCCACCCCACCTCTGGCTGCGCTCAGGGCCGAATCCTCCTCGCCATGCAATTGGTGCCACTCCTCAGGCCCCCTCCTGCAATGGCGGCCCTTCCTATCTCTGGTCACCCCTTCTTCTCTCGAACTCCCACATAGATGGTGACTTTCCTCTTTTTCTCTATCATGCAGCCCGCCACCTTCTACTGCAACTCGTTTTTGTCCTGTAGCAATCTTTAAAAGCTTTTTTGTTTTTCCTTTTTTCACTTCTAGCTTGGGCAAGGTTCCCACGAGCAAAAAAACCATTTGAATATGATGTTGACTGTCACCCAGTGATGCAGAAATCGAAACTTCTGTATGGGGAGTATCCCAGACCCTGCACATCTTCATGAAAGTAGACCTTGGAATGGTGGCATTCTCAAGAGGAGACCTCACCAAAAATAATTACGATCACCACGACCGCCGACTTGGCATATACGCCCTGGCAGCAAAATGTCGTGCAAACACCCTGCCCAAGATCCCATATCATAGACTTCATAGCGCCTCTATCAAGCATCCCTTCCCTCGTCCCCAAGCTTGTGATATCAACACTTGCCCTGCTACGTGTGATAGGACGAAACACTAACAACGTCCACTAGCAAGTGCTCCACCTCGGTATACCTCTCCCAGCTGCATCAAATATGTGCTCAAGGCCCTTGCCATTTTCCTGCAAATTGCCATGCTCGAGCTTCTTGCACTTCCTTAGGTCGACCATTTTCAGCTGTACCATCATTGCCCAACGCCTCGTTGAGCATTTATGCTCAACCATAGCATTATGTAGATAATATATCATAGCATAAGAAGAGAACTGGTAGATATTATTTACATAAGCATTATATAGATAGAAGTAGATAGTTGGAGAGAGATTGATTGTCTGCGGTAGTACCCGCCTGGGTCAAATGGAAAGCCATACGCTCTCCGAACTGTGATGCAAACTCCGTCGGGATCAAAACTATGGCATTGATCATCACCATCCGTCTATAAAATAGGGATGCACCATCCCTGCTTTGCATTGGCAAACCTGTAAACCAATCCCTCCTGTAGATCTTGACAGCACAGCCCTTCAAAAAACTGCATGCATGAGCCATCTCCATGCCCAACACAAGCCTGCACATCGTGGAAAGTCTTTGCATCACATGTCTCCCCGCGAACGGCTAGAGATCTCTCCATATCATGATTGTCTTCAAACAAGATAACCTGTAGCAATCGGCATAACGGCACTTGCAAAGCAACCTTCAGCAGCACATCTACCAACAACATGGCACCAACCTGTGAAGAATCTGCACCATACACCATCATCGTCTCACCTGCTACTACAGATCTTGCCATAGCATACCTCGCATCATGAGAGCTTTGCAAACCGTGCAAAACTACCTGTAAAGAAACTTTCAAAAGCATGTCCATCAATAGCATAACACCCACCTTTGGCAACTTGTCTTCCACTACCACCGCTTCTTTGATAACCAAGCCTACCTGCTCCTCAAGCATACCTTTTGTTGTAGGTCCGTCAAATGGTATACACTCTATACATGACTCACCATGCCAATGTTTGTCCGCTGTAGGCTGTGATGCTTCATCTTCAACCACTTCATGCGAGAGAAAATCGGATTGCTCGATTACCCTTGCCTGCTCTTCAAGGGCTTCTTCTACGACCATATCATCTGCTAAGCAAAAGAGAAAACCATGATCTATTACCTCGCTCTCTCGTATGTTGACATCGTCCACCCCTTCTAGAATGCATTGCCGCTCTTCAACAAAATCGATAGGGCAAGGTTGCCCAACCCCCTGGCTATCTTCTTTCTGCACAGCTTCGACCATCGCTTTGCCAACATCTTCAAATGTATCATGTGATCCCTGATCCCTAGCTTCATTTGATTCTTCATGCATACGCGCTTCGACCAAGACCGCATTACTACCAGCCGGGCTAAGAGACTCTTGTACATCATCACACCACATTGGAGACACAAATTGAAATGAAGAACCAAAACGGCTTACCAACCATGAAGCAACTACCTCTTTGACGCTTGAACTCCCCTTTAGCTTCATGGAATGGCGCAACTCCATTGTCCAGCTATATCCGTAGTCTGTCGGCTTCAACAAACCCATCTCTAGCTTCTTCTTTGCTTTCCTACTCTTTACCTTTGCCAAAAAAACCATTTGTGCATAGGCCTCTACACCACCACACTCGGATTTCTCTTTGATTCGCGGATGCAAGCAGGCTAGAAACTGCTCTCGCTTGAAATTGTCTCCATTTCGCACACATGTAACAACAGCTAGTCTCTCCCAAATAGACTCAAATTTACTCAAAAACAAAGCAAAGTCTTCACTTACATCCTGCTTTAGCTTTCTCAATTTCTCACCCAATTCCGATGGAGAAACCCACTTCTGCAAAGCTTCAATAAACCGCTTGTGAATCTCGCTCAGTGACTGTCGATCTGCAACCCTCAATCCTTCAAACCACACTTTGGCTCGTCCTTGTAGAACCAATGGGAGGGCCTTCAATTTGTCTTCATGTCCACAAACTCTCAATTGCAACAGGTATAGCTCCAGATCGGATATACAATTTGCAACCTCTTCGTCTCCAGCAAGCACCAAGTCAATATCATGAATCATCTTAAGACTTTCACACTTCACCGAGGAGCAATCAATAGGTCCTCCGTGGGGTCACCACTGATGGGAAGGGGGTAATGAGAACAACACCCGGCACACAACCTAGCTGCTTCTCTATAGCCAAGATAAATTCCGCACCCCTAACCACACCAAAACATACACAATATAACACAAATTACAACTTAGGCATCAACGCTTGCACACACTCACAATCAATCGGTATTATCCTTCATACATCTAAACCCTGACACTCAACACCATGTACATTGTTGCCCTAAACATGATAACCCAAACTTGCCATATCTCTCCTATCCCTTCACACAACCTATCTCGCTCTTTCTTGGCACACACACACACGTAACTTGGGGGTGACACACACACACAACCAAGCCAAGACACAAGATGTCGTTGAACCGAGAATAATGAAGATGATGGAGAATCAAAGAACCTTCAGGCTATCACCTTCTTCAATTCAGCTCAAAAGTTTGAGAGCAATGTACAATGATATCTTCTGCTTCATAAACAAAACATGAAAAGCCCTCCTCCTCTCATGAGCTTGCAGGCGCCCTCCTTGTGGACACGGACTCCTATTTGAAACTCACGACCTTGCTCTCTCCAAGTAATGACCCCTCCTCTCATGAACCCTCCTGCAATTTTCTTCCTCTCTATAGCTGGAAGCTCATCACCTTATGCATACTGATCACCTCCTCCACTCCTCCTCTCATTCACTCCCCTTCAATTGCACTTGGTCGCTCCTCCTTCCAGAAAACTGGCGGCTCTCAGCCCTACCGGTCCTTGGTGACCTCCAATCTATTGCTCAAAGCCATGCCACCTTTGGCTGCCTTCCTCTCGCTCAGGGCCAAACCCTCATGTCCATGCAATTGGTGCCGCTCCTCGGCCCCCCTTCTGCAATGGCGGCCGTTCCTATCTTTGTCCACCCCTTCTGCTCTCGGACTCCCACACAGATGGCGACTTTCCTCTTTTTCTCTATCATGCAGCCCGCCACCTCCTACTGCAACTCGTTTTTGTCCTGTAGCAACCTTTAAAAGCTTTTTTTTTTCCTTTTTTAACTTCTGGCTTGGGCAAGGTTCCCACGAAAAAAAAACCATTTGAGCATGATGTCGACCGTCACCCGGTGATGCAGAAATCCAAACTTTTGTATGGCGAGTATCCAAGAGCCTGCGCATCTTCATGAAAGTAGACCTTGGAATGGTGGCATTCTCGAGAGGAGACCTTGCCAAAAATAATTACGATCACCACGACCGCCTACTTGGCATATACGCCCTGGCAGTAGAATGTCGTGCAAACACCCCGCCCAAGATCCCATATCACAAACTTCATAGAGCCTCTATCAAGAACCCCTTGCCTCGTCCCCAAGCTTGTGATATCAACACTTGCCCCTGCCACCTGTTATAGGGAGAAACACTGACAGCTCCACTAGCAATTTCTCCACCTCGGTATACCTCTCCCAACTGCATCAAATACGTGCTCAAGGCCCTTGCCATTTGCCTACAAACTTCCATACTCAGGCTTCTTACACTTCCTTAGGTCGACCATTTTCAGTTGTACCAATGTTTCTACCCTTGGACATGCAAACCAGCATTACATTAATCAGCCATCACTCACAATCGTACATCTTGAAAGCGAAATATTCCCAAGTATTATTTTGCCAACACACTCTTTGGATTTGATGTAACATTTGTCCAAGAAAACATTTCTTATCGTGTGATAAGAAGGAGCTGAAAATCCTAGACCAAACTCATCGATTTCCTTCCAAGGAGCCTTCCAATGATTGTTGTTTACCATGACCAAAGCACTTCCAGTAAAGAATATTGCTTCGGTGAGTCCAGTTTGTGCTTCTTCTAGAGACTGCACTCAAAAGCTTTGATGTAATGATTTTTGACGCATTTGACTAAGTCCAACTTCATTGTGACGGTTAAAAGGAACACCGCCTGGAATTTCCTCTCCTTTGCGCAGGTTGTTCTCCAAGGTTAGTTGACGTCACTACAGGATCTCCGGAGTGTATATTTGGATTTGAGAACTCTTGACTCGAAGACACAGAGCTATATATCTGTTGTCTCTTGCCACCCTTTTTGGCGAGCTCTTCTCTCAAACGCTTTGCAACTGTAGGTGCCTGAGGATGTTCACATTTCTTACAACTCTTTTCAACGCTAACGAGAAAATGGTCCCTAATACATGGTGCACCGCCTGATTTTGTTGTGTGACAAAATTTACATTGCCACTCCATATATCAGCCGCATATGTTGTGAGCATAATCCCACTCTTTGCCAGGAGCTTTTTTATTCTTTGGCTTCTTCGTACCACTTGTGCCCACATTTTGCTCCATTGCTTTTAAATTAAAACTGAAGACAAAAGAACCAAATGTTCAGTTTTTGAAACAATTTTTTCTTATTTTCAATATATATTAAAATTTAAAAACCATTCAATATGAAAGTAACCATGATGCAAAATATGAGATTTTCAATGCACCTAGTCAATCCACATATCGATCACCTATATTGTGAACAACCATACACATTGCAATGCAGTCTATGCATGACATAATAACAATAACAATGCTATGAATCTCTCTATGTAATCATTATTATAATGACTATTTATATGTCCACTTTGATTTGCAAACAATAAGACACATCTAATTTCAATTGCTACAAAAAACAAATGAAAGTAACAAAATATATGATTGGTCATTTCATGCACTAATAATCTATCCTATACATAATGCACTTTGTATAAACCAATGCATGAACTAACGAAAATAAATATTCACTATAATCACTCAATTGATGACTACTTGTACCCAGTGAAGGATTGTAGCCCACCCATGCAACCAATTCAATATATAAAAGCTATTTTAACCCAATTATAGCTCTTATATTGTGGAGTGACAAGTGTAGATCAACTCAAGTGCAAGATTTCAAGGATCTTTATATGCCTGGTATACTATTATCGGACATCCGAACCTTGACTATCGGCTCGTCATTTACATATGCTCATCTTCTAAAACCAATTACAACCCTCATTTGGACCAATGGCTTCTTTGTAATGAGCATGAATCTCCAAGTTTTCAGTTGTTTTGGTTTTGTACATTTATGTCGATAAACGAATTAAAAAATTTTAGAAGTGGTTACCGAATTAAGAATCACATTCGGCCCAAAAAAAGGACCTGTGACTCTATAACCTTAGGTCAATTCACAAGGAGATGACTATACCGGCACTCGGATACACTCTCTAAGGATTTGCCTAGCTAAAGGACCACGGTTAGCACAATGTTTACTATATATAATTATTCTCGCCACGCTTTTTAATTTTCCTGACGGGCCTGCCGGGAAAAATGGAATAGCCCGGTGGGACCCGTAGGGATAAATGGAAAACCCAGAGGACTAACCGGCTCTATAGGTCTTTGCAGATCATAATCAAAGTCACGTTAACAATTAACATGATCACGTGATTTTTTTGTGTAAATACTAAAGTTATTCATGTAATCACCCGATCGTGATTACGTTAATGAAATCCCTGACTCCATAGAGAGTAGCAGCTTGATGCTCATCTGGCACCACCTCAGCGGCTTCTGACTGAGCATCTTCTCCGATCTCCACCATTGATGGCACTGTGATTGGCACATGATAGCCCTTATATGTCCGTGCACTATGAGGGGCTACCTCTATGATGTACCACCAGTTTGATGCAGACTTTGTAGGATGAAATATCACCTGCCAGAGCCACATAACTTACATGAGAGCTTCCAAGCACATCACTTTTAAAATTGGATGTTAAATATTTAGAAACTTACTTGTTCACAATGCTCGGGTAGCACGAAAGTGTCTCTTAGGTCCGTCCATTTTTTTAGTTGAATCCACCTAAAGGCAACTAGACTCTCTTCTGCGCATAGTAGCATTGCGACCCTCCATGTTTATCTTGAACCATTGCACGTTGAACAAGTCGCCAAAAAATCCTCTATAATCGATCCTCAAAATCTCTTGAAGCGTGCCGAAGTAAGTGAGTTCCGCCACCACAGGATCTGCATCAGAGGATCGTCCACACACGAATTTGTTACACAATCCCCATTATGGTATATTCAACTTCAAACATACTTGACACATTTATGCGAGTCGTGTGACTTCAAACCAGTAAGCTTTCCTTCTTTAGTGAAGCACGTTCAGAGTGAGTGCATTACACCAGTGGGGGTCCGCATAGATCAAATGGTCTCTTTTACTTTGCTTTCTTGGGCTCTTGTCAAAATCCATGGCGCTTTAGGGAATCTTATCGATCCATCGGGTACTGTCTGCAGCCAATATTGCTCCATACGATCCACATTTCTAAGGTCAACTCTGTCTCCCAAAGTATATTTCTTGCCGGTCCGATGGTCCCATAGCAGATTACGCACATTCTTAAATATGTGCATTGGATCAAGCAAGTGATTGATCATGACTCTAGGCCAATCACGGGGGATTCACTAAGGGCTACTGTATGGTATCACGTGAGTGTACAATAGGGGGGTTTCTAAGCTCAAATGGATAGATTTTACATAGGAGGGTCCCGTATGTAGGGGTTAAAAAGGCAATTTTATTTCATGCAAGTGGCATACCCCTATTACTACTGTGAATCCGCGTCGTGGGGCCAATATGGTAGCTCGTACCATAGAGAGAGTATGTTCATCCCTTGGGGCAAACCGTCATTACACATCTTCTTCTGCTCTAACCATGATTGTGCAGACATCTTTGGTGGCTCTCTTCCCAAAAAACCATCGCGTAACTGATGATTCTCTGGCAGATATGCTTGATGACCTTTATACATTTTCTTCTTCAGTGAGGGTGCCCAATGTGCATTAAGTTTAGGTCCACATGTGACACATGCTCTGTATCTGCTTGTTTGAATCCCTGCATGTATACACATGACAATAGATAAGCTTGAGAAAACCAAGATTTATAGTGTTTGAGTTTGACTATAAATCACCAGAGCATTCTATTAGTTTGGGATAGTCATGCATGGTCCACATTAGAATGCCTCTGATCAAAGCACTCCGTCAACCTGTGTGTCAGCTCATATCCACCACTTCTATACCAATCCACAATTGTTGTAGCTCTTCCAGTAGTGGACGAAGATACACACCCATATTCTTCACTTTATACCGTTGGAGAGGGGGAATGGGGAACACACCCGACACACACGCAATGGCCCCTATACAGCTCAGGGTATTCACAGCACCCATGTCCTCTCGAAAACACCTTCAAAATAAGCAACTCATACTAGCAAGACCTAGCCTGCACTTTGCCCAACGCACAAACACTTTGCACAATTCTCGGACAACGATCACACCGATCTTGCCCTCTTCCAACTCTTCCACAACTGAACACCTCTCTCTCTTTCTCTCTCAAACACACGGGGGGCCCAGGGGGGGCGCACACGCACCGGCACCACACAACCTAAAGACAAGAAAAGAAGAAAGGGGGGAAGAGGGGATACACGAAACCAAAAAATCGGCAATGACAGGTTCTCCTTCAAAGAAAAAAACGCTGTCAGGAGTTTTTTGGAGCAAGGGATTGCGCATATGTACATACCCATGCATGGTGCATCAAATAAAGTATTGCCCATTTTCCAGAGCTAGGTGGTTACGTGGGGCCCACATGTGTACAGGTAGGACACCATGTACATAGTGCATCGATTTTCATCGTTACTAGTACCATTGTGTTTTTCTACAATAAGGAGGAGTTGGTAGCGCGTAAAACTTCTCGAGGAAGCTATCCGCGGGCCGACGACGTGAGGTCAGCAGGTGCGTCATATGGCATCTAGTGGCGTCAGGAGGGCGAACGAGGTCAATATTTGCATGCAGATGAGGACGGACACAACGTGGGTGTTTGCTTGTGAGAATTATGCAGAAAGGTCATCATGAGGACCTTTTTTTGGGGCCACTTCACGTGGTGGCGAGATGCATTATTGGAAAAAAGCTGAGTGCCAGGTGTGCGAATGATGCAAAAAGGTGACAACTATGCACTGCGAGGTCAGTTTTTGGCCTGTTAGGGGTCCGTTTGAGGTCATCTAAAAGGCCAAGGGTGCCCAACTAATAAAGCTAAGTGTGGGAACTGAAAAAACTGAGAGAAGACCAGAAAAAACGTGGAGAAGAGAGGAGGAACAGCCGCAGGTGTGTTTTTGCCCATTTTGGAGCCTGTTTTGGCCGTAAACTGCTCATCCGAGGTCGGATTTGAGCACTTTGACATTGTAGACTGGGGTTTTGGGCCGTTCCGAACGCGATGGCGCTGTCCATTTTGCCAAATTCCTCACTCTTTTCCTACTATTTTTCTGTGTAAGTTTCTCCTATGAGCGAAGTTTCTGCTCCAGTTTGTGATTGTATCTGGTATCTTTTACCCATATTGTGTGAGCTGTTTGCCCCATTGGTGTTGGCCCAAGCTCATTTGTATCTAAACATCAGAAATTCTCCTCTGTTGAGCTGAGTTTTTTGAGTGTGTGTGTGTGTGTGTGTGTGTGTGTGTGTGTGTGTGGAGTTGGCAAGTGGATAGTCTCTCTCCTCTCACTCCAGAGGTGTGTTCCCTGTCTCGGCCAGGTGTGTTGTGTAAGCCGAGTGGTGCCCCATAGTGTGTGTGTATATCCTTCCAAGAGTGTGTGTCGGGTCGTTATAGAGGCGCTGTGTGTGTTTTCATCCCGCTCACATTCTTTTGGTGCCCCCACTGAGGATCTTCTTCGAGTACCTTCTGCTTCGAGCTTCGAGCTTCGAGCTTCAAGCTTCGAGATTCGGGGTTACAGGTTACAGGTTACAGGTTACGGTTACAGGTACAGGTACAGGTACAGGTAGAAGTACAGGTGATTCACATAGGTACAGGTAGCTGGAGTACAGTGATATACTAGCAGTGATGTCACTTGCAGTTGTTGTGGGAATGCATCACTTGGCGCCTATTTGAGCGCATTGTCTGTTGGATTGTACGTTACTTGTGGAAACTGCCATTGTACGCCTTTGTGGAGCCATATATGGTTTTATTTGGCAGTCCCAGCCATTTCTGAGACTTGGTCTGGAAGATAGTCATTTATGAGACTTGACTATACGCGATTTGCATTAGCTTTCGTGTGAGGGTCGATAGCGTGAGGTTTTTATTGAGCTGGGGGATTCTCAAATGTGGAGATCCTTTCGGTGATACAGGTAGCTGGAGCACCCTTTTCGTGACCTCGCCATAGGCTATGTACTAGTGAGTCCTACTTGATGCTCGGGTTCTATTGTTGACAGTTTATGCATACATAGACAGTCTATATTTTGGGTTCCTACTGCTCTACTTCTGGGGAAACTCTGTCGAAATTTTCCCAAGTTATGATGGCTGGTTTTTTGGCATTTTGAGCCATTTATGCTGTTATGCTGCTGAAATTTTGGCAAAATCAGAGGTTGAGTCAGGTGTGCCTTCTTGGGAGCTTCATGGTTGGCTTTAATGGATGATCAAAATGGCCCTCAGTTCACTCCTTTTCATTTAACGCAAAGAATTCAGATTAATGTTCATGTGTCCAGGAAGATCTTTTTCCAGCAGCGCATAGTCTTTATGTTTGGGCCAAGAAGATTGAGAGAGATCCTGGAATGTCCTTTGCCTGTTGTCATTCCGATGATCAACTATGAAAACTCATTTGATGTGCATGTGTTTGTCCTTATCTAAAGTTGAGCTCCATTGAAGTTTCTAGGGATTGGGAAGTGAAAAGTTTTGGGTTCTTGCACGTGTGTTCGAAGGGGTTCTCAAAGCATCATAATTTGGGTAGCCATGGCTTTCTCTTATCCCGAGTTTCATGGAAGAAGTGATGAAGATGTGGAAGAATTTTTGGAAAAGATGGAGGTTGCCTGCATTAGCAACCAGATTCATGACCCTACGCAAATGTTACGCCTTCTCCAAATTTGTTTGAAGAGTGATGCACGAGCTTGGTCCAAAGCATTTGAAGAGGAGTTGCGTATGGTTGATCCACCTATAAGATTGAGTTGGGACAATCTAAGGCATGGATTGGAAGTGGAGTTTGTGAAGATAGAAGACCCTGACAAAGTGTGGCAAGAAGTACAGGCTTTGGTGCAAAAGGAAGGTGAGCCAGTAGATGCGTACATACGTAAGTTTTCATTGGCATGGGAGCGAATGTGCAAGGCTTTAGCACCACAGGTACCCCCGCCTGACATGATGAAGAAGGACAGGTTCTTGGCTGGTCTTTGGGAGAATATACGTTGGAGAGTAGAGCTAAAGAAGCCTAGGACATATGAAGATGCACTAGAGGTAGCAAGGAACAAAGAGTGGAAGCTGAGGAAAATGAGCCAGTTAGGGGTGGAGTCTTTGCCAATGAGGTCTGAATTTCAGCCTATAGAGTCTTTACAAGGGCGCATGTCAGGGGTTCATCATGAACCAGTGGTTCCTGTTACTACTCAGGTTATGCCAGCAGTGGTCACTACAGCAGTGCAAGATGATGGCCTAAGGCAAGACATGAGGCAAGTGGTTGATCTGATGAAGAATCTCAGCCTAAACATGCTAGGTCAAGTGGGAAATAATCGAGGTCGAGGGCGGTTTACAAATCAGCCAGGAGGTGAAGAAAGACCTAGGAATGGTGCTGGACAAAGTAATAGTAGGTTTTGGAGGCAGACGCCCACATGTTATAATTGTGGAGAGTTGGGTCACATCAGCCCGCAATGTGATAAGCCACCAAGGATGGGGGGAGACATGTATCCATTGCCAAGACAGGTGCTAACTAGATCAAATGATTATGGCATCGAAATTAAGGGAGACGAAGGAACCAGTGGACTGACCCAGGAGGAAAAGGGAAAGACAAAAGTGCTAAGTGTAGTCACCTTGGAGAAGGCATCAAAGCTAGAGGATACATTAGTGATGCCTATTGGGAAGAGGACCACAGAGGATAAGGAAGGAAGAAGTGCCCCAGGTCCTAGTAAGAAGAAAGGAAAGAGCCATGAAGGCGAGGATGTCAAGGCCAAGAGGAAAAGGAGAGCTTGTCGAAAGTTTCATGTTTCAGATTTTCCACTAGGGGATGGGCAATTAAGCTATGACTTGAAGGAGGATCTGACGAGCAGGAAGGCAGATGTTACTTTTGGGCAGCTTATAGAGATGGTGCCTAAGCTAAAGCGACAGTGGAAGAGGATGGTTAACCCAATGGAGAAAGAGCCAGAGAGAGGTTCAGTGAAGGTGTTGGCAATGGACGAGCTACCAGACATTTGTCCAATAGTAGATGTGTGGCATAAAAGGAAAAATTTGGGACAAGGTTATGTGGATGGCGGAGCCCAAATATGCGTCATAACACACTCATGCGTTGAGAAGATGGGTCTCACAGTGGCTGGGGTGTCAGGTTTTCGGATCAGATTGGCAAACCATCAAAAAGTAAAATGCTTGGGTGTTGTAAAGAGCTTAGAAGTGGAGGCATATGATGCAAAGGAAGTGGTTGATTTTCATGTGATGCCAACAGGGTTGGGAGCATATCCTATTATACTGGGCAGACCATGGTTACGTGCAGTGGGAGCTGTTCAAGATTGGCGACATGGTACAATTAGCCTCTATGGAAAGACAGGTACCAAGAAGCTTTATAATATGGACACAAGGAAACGATTAGAGGAGCTTTATGAAGATGAGGATGAGTCTAGTGATGAAGACTCTTCCACGGTGACAGATGAGGACAGTGATAGCACTACCAGCAGTGATGAGGATGCTGATGTTGCATTTCTTTTGATGGATAAAGAAATCCAGGAGTGTGGTTTAGTCGCATTTGCGAATGAAGTTGAAGATGAAAGTGAAGGACCTTATGAAGTGATTGAAGGGCTGATGCAAACCAAGGTTGAGTTGTCAAAAAAGCAGGAATTAATGACGCAAATGATTAGTGGAGACCTCTCAGCTATGGAGAAGGATATATTTTTGCATATGCTGGCTAGTTTTCCTGATTTGTTCATTACTTCATATGAAGAGATCAGAGGGTTCAAGGGCGAAGAGATGCATATAGAGCTGAAAGAAGGTTCTAAGCCAGTGCGGCAAAGGCTAAGAAGGATGGGTCAAGAGCAAATGGAAGCCTTGCGGGAAGAGGTGGACAAGTTATTGAAGGCAGGGTTCATAGTCCCTGTGGAGACCACAGAATGGGTGAGTCCAGTAGTAGTCAGTCCAAAGAAGGATGGGAAGTGGAGGACTTGTGTAGATTTTAAGCCCTTAAACGCAGCCACTAAGAAGAACCCATATCCTCTTCCATTCATCGATCAGATCTTGGATTCAGTGGCAGGTTATGAGAGGTACAGTGTGTGTGATGGTTTTTCAGGCTATTTTCAATTGAAGATTGCTCTTAAAGACCGCACAAAGACAACTTTTATTACGCCATGGGGCTGCTATTGCTACACAGTGTTGCCGTTTGGGTTGTCAAATGGACCATCTTTCTATCAAGAAAGAGCAAATTGGGTGCTGGAACCATTCATTGGTAGTTGTGTTAAGGCTTTTATGGACGACTTCTGTGTCTATAGCAGTAGGGCTGAGCATCATGAGAAGTTGCAGATGGTACTGGCTCGATATGATGAATGTGGAGGACAACTAAATCCAAAGAAATGTCATCTAGCACAGCCAAGGGTGAAGTTATTGGGCCATATGGTGTCAGAAAATGGCATTGAGGCTGATCCAGATAAGGTGAAGTCTATTATTCTTCTTCCATCACCTATGAGTACGAAGCAATTGGCAACCTTTATACACAAAGTGAAGTACATGGCACGGTTTATTCCATTGTCTTCGCAGCTTCTTTATCCATTACAGCAAGTGGCAAAGCATGATCCATTGCAATGGGATGACAAGTGTGAAGAAGTGTTTCAAGAGGTAAAAGAGGTGTTAGGGGGGTTGTCAGCCATGCAGGCTCCTGATTGGGAGAAAGTTTTTTATGTAAATCCATCAGTAGGGGATGATGCCATTGGAGCCATGCTATTGCAAAAGGGGAAGGGCATCCATTATATGAGGCCAGTGTATTGTGCAAGCCGAGTGAAGTTGGTAGCGGAGAGAAAGTTATCGGAAGTAGAGTTAGTGATGGCCAGTGTAATATTTGCTTGTCGACGATTTCGTCATTACTTGCTACCACGGCCTTTTGTTTTCTTGACGAGTTATGCCTTTTTGCCACAGTTAATTAATGGTATTAACATGTCAAATGTGGTGAAGAAATGGGTAATTGAGCTGCAAGAGTTTGAGTTCTCTTTTCTAGTGGAAGATAGTACAAGGGCTACCCTAGCTGATTTGTTGACCTACAAGGAGAATCCCCTTATTGTTAAGGAAGAGGTGGTGAGAAAGGTAGTTGAAGAAGTGCCACAGATCAGCAATGCACATGTGTTGTTCTTTGATGGTTCATACAGAAAGAGCCATGATGCATCTTCAGGGGGTATAGCACTTTATGATCCAGAGGGGAAGCTAGTATGCAAGAGAGGGTTCAAATTGGATGCGCATAGTAACAATGAGGCTGAATATGCTACATTGGAAGCCGGATTACACATTTGTTTGAAGCATGGGGTTCGAAGGTTGAGCATAAAAGGTGATGCCTTGTTAGTGGTGAAGCAAGTGTTGGGTGTGTGGAAGAGCAAGAACACCTCATTGAAGGAAATGTGCTTCAGAATTAAAGGCCTGTTAAAAAAGTTTGAAGCATGGAGTATCAGACACATTGAACGTGCTCTAAATGGAGAGGCACATGAAGCAGCTCAAGGCATGATTGGGGAGCTATTTGTGTTGATGACCACTTTACCTCTTTATCATGGCCGGGAAAGTTTGGCTCAAGAAGAGGAGTTTTTGCTAACAGGAATCATTCCAAAGGAGATTCAGAAGTCTAAGAAGTATGGCTTTGTGCGTAGAGCATACAGGTACAAATTGATTGGTGATGTCTTATACATGAAAGGGGCTGATCTCGTGTTGAGACGTGTACCTTGGCGGGAGGAGCTTTACAGAGTGTTGGAAGAGAATCACGAAGGCGCATGTGGTGGCCATTTTGCTCTAAAGATCACCTTGCATGAGATTTTGCAAGAGGGGTATGTATGGCCTAGTTTGCACAAGGATGTTCACCATTGGTGTAGGTCTTGCAATAGGTGTCAAGCATTTGGGAAGAGAGTGTTGAAGCCAGAGCTACGAAAAACCATTATGGCGTTTGATGTGTTTGAAAAGTGGGGGATTGATGCAATAGGCCCGTTACCTATCACAAGCAGGGGCAAAAGCTATATCTTGATGGCAGTGGACTATCTCTCTAGATGGGCAGAGGCTATAGCAGTAAAACAAATCACTGCAAAGGATGTGGCAAAATTTGTGTATGATGAAATATGTTGCAAGTTTGGGGTGCCACTGGAGTTACTTTCAGATAAGGGGCCTGGCTTTAGAGCTAAACTGCTAGATTTTTTATGTGCAAAGATGAAGATTAGGCACCAGCATACCACTCCTTATTACCCGCAGTGTAATGGCTTGAATGAAAGATTCAATGGTGAGTTGGTACAGATTCTTTCGAAAGTGACAGAGCACCAAGGAAAGAATTGGGATTTGGAATTGCCTAGTGCATTATGGGCTTACCGTACTTCGGTGAAGACAAGTACAGGGTTTACTCCATTTCATTTGGTGTATGGAAAGGAAGCACTATTGCCTGTGGAGGTAGAGTTGCCTGCGGTCAAGATGTTAGAGAAGTTGCTTGGGCCGCCTAGTGATGCATTCAAAGAGAGGCTCTTGTAGTTACAAGAGGTCCAGTTGGATAGGATGAGCGCTTTGGAGCATTATGGGCAGAGGCAGGATAAGGCTTTGACAAAGCTAAATGAAAAGGTCAAAAGTAAGGGTATCAAGCAACATGACTTGGTTTTGCGCTACAACAGTAAGCTGGACAACACCTTCCAAAAGAAGTTTCAAATTAAGTGGGAAGGCCCTTTCAAGGTAGTAGAGTGTTTTCCAAATGGCACATATGAGCTGGCTAACCTGGATGGTGTTCTACATAAGTCAAGGGTAAATGGATTGCGTCTTAAATTGTATCATGCTAGATTGATGATGGTGGAACAAGATGAGTTGTCGGTGGAGCAAGAAATGTTGGTGAAGGATGAGGAGACTTGTGAAGCGGCGAGTCTCATATCTCTCTTTGCTGCTGCTGATCATGAATGATCTAGCAGGCTAGGGGATGGGCAAATTATGTCAGGAGTTTTTTGGAGCAAGGGATTGCGCATATGTACATACCCATGCATGGTGCATCAAATAAAGTATTGCCCATTTTCCAGAGCCAGGTGGTTACGTGGGGCCCACATGTGTACAGGTAGGACACCATGTACATAGTGCATCGATTTTCATCGTTACTAGTACCATTGTGTTTTTCTACAATAAGGAGGAGTTGGTAGCGCGTAAAACTTCTCGAGGAAGCTATCCGCGGGCCGACGACGTGAGGTCAGCAGGTGCGTCAGATGGCATCTAGTGGCGTCAGGAGGGCGAATGAGGTCAATATTTGCACGCAGATGAGGACGGACACAACGTGGGTGTTTGCTTGTGAGAATTATGCAGAAAGGTCATCATGAGGACCTTTTTTTGGGGCCACTTCACGTGGTGGAGAGATGCATTATTGGAAAAAAGCTGAGTGCCAGGTGTGCGAATGATGCAAAAAGGTGACAACTATGCACTGCGAGGTCAGTTTTTGGCCTGTTCGGGGTCCGTTTGAGGTCATCTAAACTAATAAAGCTAAGTGTGGGAACTGAAAAAACTGAGAGAAGACCAGAAAAAACGTGGAGAAGAGAGGAGGAACAGCCGCAGGTGTGTTTTTGCCCATTTTGGAGCCTGTTTTGGCCGTAAACTGCTCATCCAAGGTCGGATTTGAGCACTTTGACATTGTAGACTGGGGTTTTGGGCCGTTCCGAACGCAATGGCGCTGTCCATTTTGCCAAATTCCTCACTCTTTTCCTACTGTTTTTCTGTGTAAGTTTCTCCTATGAGCGAAGTTTCTGCTCCAGTTTGTGATTGTATCTGGTATCTTTTACCCATATTGTGTGAGCTGTTTGCCCCATTGGTGTTGGCCCAAGCTCATTTGTATCTAAACATCAGAAATTCTCCTCTGTTGAGCTGAGTTTTTTGAGTGTGTGTGTGTGTGTGTGTGTGTGTGCGTGGAGTGGGAAAGTGGATAGTCTCTCTCCTCTCACTCCAGAGGTGTGTTCCCTGTCTCGGCCAGGTGTGTTGTGTAAGCCGAGTGGTGCCCCATAGTGTGTGTGTATATCCTTCCAAGAGTGTGTGTCGGGTCGTTATAGAGGCGCTGTGTGTGTTTTCATCCCGCTCACAACGCCATGTACAAAATCCATATGGTCTGCTCTTGGCCACGCCATGGCCATCACCTACTTCATACAGAGGGGCACAGACATCCCTCAAAGCTTGACTTCGTCAGCACACACATCGACAACAAATCCACTGTTGTCTTCACTCGCATAGTGACTTTTCCTCTTGGCAACCCTCACCGGCTGCTTGCTCTGCCAGACCCTCGCCCTTTCAAGCCGCTTCATGGACAACACCTTGCGTGCCGGCTTTGATTGTCGAGCACACAAAAGCCCCTTCTCTTCTTTCTCCTCCCCCAACCAAAGGAACCCTTCACCTCTCGAAAAATGTCGACCCCTCTTTTCACCTCTTTCTCTTCTTTTCCTTAAGGCTAAGAAAAAAGTTTTCCTTTTTCTGAGCAATAGTGCCGGGCGCTACTGCTCCAAGCTCTCTGCCCTTTTTCCTTAACATTCCTCCTAGCCTTTGGAGGCTTCATTAGACTTTTAGAAAAAAAACTCCACTTCACCTTTCCTTTTTGCACTTATAGCTCAAGGGTTTTTTTGCACTCCTTTCACATGGTGCCGGTGCTTCACATGCTCGGGTTCGCCCATCAGCTCTTCGGTTATGCCACATGGGAGATCCACTTGTCGGCCCCAAAATCTTCGTGCTTCCTTCCCATACGGTACCATGGCCTCCGAAAACACATCCAAGGACAGGGAAAACCACCCGATCCCTTTTTGCCATGCTTGCCTACCAACTTGAATTGGGCCTATCTTGATGTCCATGACTCCAATCAGCAAGCTGCCAATTTTGGTTGACTCCCCACATCGCATGCAATCTTCAAGAACCCTGACGAGCTCAAAAATATCCTTGTCAGCATGCCTATCATCAATGCGGTCCGATGAGCACATACCCGATCCCCGACAAATATTCCACAGGCCATAACTTGCCTGTCTGAGCTCCGAATGGCAAACCGAAAAGATTGGCATGCTCCACAGCTGAAGCTTGACATGCTTATCCACCGATACCAGTTTTCGCTACTTGTCTGTACCTGCTCTGCTCGTCGGAGTTCTGCAAAGCATTCCATCTTCGAACAATCATAACTTTCACACCGGGACTCCGTTTGAGGAGCCGCCTGGACCAACTTGCTGAGCATCTCAAAGATCATATTCTAAGCACCAAATTAGTATCTGAGGCACCTTTACCTATCAACACCACTGGACCATTTTGGGGTCTTTTTGACCAAAAAAACGGCATTAGACATACACTTCCACTATCATTTGCTTACCCAAGTCCTCCACATTGGCCTTGGCCCTTTGTGTTGTACCTGCTAGTACCCATAGCTTTCCATAGAGTGTGTTCCTGCACATACAAACTTTGGTTGCACCATCATCGCCCACCCCCTGTTGAACATTCATATTCAACCACAAACATACTTATTGCACTAAAAAAACTGCCACACCGAAAGAAACTCTCTGCACATCACAAAACCACCTAAAATATGTACAAAACCTGGCATCTGCTACCCGTTGCCTTTGTTCATGCGAGTTGCCCAACCCCCTGCTTTGTCTGTCATCAACTGCCTGGGTCAAACACCATGTACTGGTCTCTTCCGTCTACCTGTAACACCCTTGCATAGTGCCACACCAAGGCACATAACCAACCACATAGCCAGACTGCCATCAGCATGCTTCTACCACTCCAAGCACTCCCTCGCAAACTATCCACTTGCAACCAAGCACCTCCAAGAACATCAAAAAATAGAGCACTATCGTGCTCACCAACACTCTTGTCATACCTGCATCATCACTCATACCAAACATACCTAACATACCAAACTCCTATCCATGTAAAGCTAGATCCTCATCTAGCAGATCTTGTACCTGCTCAACAGCCCACTTCACAGCTGCACTTATGAGCATACCTTTCAACCACCATTCACAAAGCTCCTTGGAAAGCTTGGACACAATCTGGGAATCCGCATCCCCTGCCCACAGAGTGCACTTGCTACATAGGAAGCACCTCTATCTTTGGCTCCACACTCGCCTTCCCACCTGCCATGCACTCAACTCCAACATCATCAAGATCTCCCTCATCAATTGGCCCTTCAAGGTCGATAAGCACCACTTGCTTGTCGGTTTCCATCACCTGCTCTTCAAGCATCTCTTCTACTACTGCATCATGCTCCATTAAGGAAGAGAGAAACTCATTCTCTATCGCATTATCCTCATCTTAATCTTCATCCATAAGCAAGGACACCTCATCATTCTTCGAAAAACCCTGTACCTGATGCACCACCATGGCACACTCCACTGCAACTTTCATCAGCATGGTCATTAACATGGCACCACACATCACCTTACATGCATATCATCACATGTAGGCTCGGGCTCCTCCACTTGGTCTCCACCGAACATATCGGTTTGCATTTCACCCTGCTCTTCACACACATCCCTCATATCTCTACTCACATGCAAGAGATCAAACTCATCATACCTTGACTGAGAGGACTCGGTCTCCCAACTCGTATCAGCGTCCATAGAGCTACTACCACTCGACCCAGTCTCTTCCTCTGTCTTGAGCTCGGAAATCTCCTGTAGCTTCACCGCTTCTACCTCGTCTACAAACCGCACTCTTTGGCCCTTACCACACTTCAATGGAGCCTCTACAATCACACCTTGACTTGGAAGCACCTCCTTTGTCCATTTTGGAAGCACCTGCACATCCTCCAGAATTGGAGTCGCTCTAGCCGGCATCTTCGGCATAGGAACCACCCTATCTCTCTGTAGCAAAAGAACCCTTGGTCCTTCTCGCACATGCACGTCTCCTTGTACTACCTGTGGCTCAGCTACCACTGCATCATACTCTCTTGGCATCACAACGCCTAGCAAACCCTGTCTAGCTTCACGCTTCTTGAGAATCTTCTTGGTCCGCCCTTTTGCTAGAGCTACGGCCTCTTCGCATGACACCGGGCCATCTATCTCCACTTTCTCTCTTACTTCTTCATGCAAGCAATCCAAAAACTTGCTCAATTTTAAAAACCCAACATTCTCAGCAGTAGTTACCTTTATCAGCTTTCCCCAAAGGACTTCAAACTCCCATAGGAACGCTTGAAAATCCGCTTCCAAGCCTTGCTTCAAATTGTCCAGCCTTCTCTTTACTTCATCCAATTACGCATCTGCTACATATTTGCTTCGCAAAGCCGCTTCCAGTGCTTCATGATCCACCTTTTCCTCATTAGGCAAGCCATCGAACCATAGCCTCTCTTTACCATGAACCAAGAGAGGAAACACCTGTACCGCACCTTCTTCCCTTGACAGACCGCTTTCCAGCACGAGCAACCCATAGTCTTGGAGCCAGGTTCTTGCATCTTCGACCCCAGTGAAAATTGGAAATCCTGTCCAAGCCATTACTTCTCTAGCAGCACCTGCTCTTAAAAGGTCGCACCTTTGGCATCACCAAAATCATTGATTTGTCTTCAAACAAGAGCATCATTGTGCTCCCCCATGGGAGAACTAGAAGATCGAGAGGGGGAATGGGGAATACACCCGACACACACTCAATGGTCCCTATATAGCTCAGGGTATCCACAGCACCCTAGTTCTCTCAAAAACACCTTCAAAATAAGCAACTCACACTAGCAGGACCTAGCCTGCACTTCACCCAACGCACAAACACTCTGCACAATCCTTGAACAGCGATCACGTCGATCTTGCCCGCTTCCAGCTCTTCCACAACTGAACACCTCTCTCTTTCTTTCTCACCCACACAGGGGCCCCGGGGAGGCGCACACGTTCACACACAGCGACACCACACAACCTGAAGGCAAGCAAAGAAGAAAGCGGGAAAGAGGAGAAACAAGACACCAAAAAATTGGCAATGATAGCTTCTCCTTCAAAGAAAAAAAACGCCATGTACAACACCCATATGGTCTGCTCTTGGCTATCACCTACTTCATACAGAGGGGCACAGACATCCCTCAAAGCTTGACTTCGTCAAAACACACATCGACAACAAATCCACCGTTGTCTTCGCTGGCATACTGACTTTTCCTCTTGGCAACCCTCACTGGTTGCTTCCTCTGCTAGGCCCTCATCCTTTCGAGCCGCTTCACGGACAACACCTTGCGTGCCGGCTTCGATTGTCTAGCACATGAAAGCCCCTTTTCTTCTTTCTCCTCCCCCAACCAAAGAAACCCTTCATCTCTCGAAAAACGTCGCCCCCTCTTTTCACCTCTTTCTCTTCTTTTCCTTAAGGCCAAGAAAAACGTTTTCCTTTTTTTGAGGAATAGCGCCGGGTGCTACTTCTCCAAGCTCTCTTCCCTTTTTCCTTAAAGTTCCTCCTAGCCGTTAGAGGATTTATTAGATTTTTAGAAAAAAAAACTCCACTTCACCTTTCCTTTTTGCACTTATAGCTCAAGGGTCTTTTTGCACTCCTTTCACATGGTGCCGGTGCTTCACATGCTCGGGTTCGCCCATCAGCTCTTCGCTTATGCCACATGGGAGATCCACTTGTCGGCCCCAAAATCTTCGTGCTTCCTTCCCATACGGTACCATGGCCTCCGAAAACACATCCAAGAACAGGGAAAACCACCCGATCCCTTTTCGCCATGCTTGCCTACCAACTTGAATTGGGCCTATCTTGATGTCCATGACTCCAATCAGCAAGCTGCCAATTTCGGTATCCATTGATCCCAGTTTTTGCCACCTGTCTGTACCTGCCCTGCTCATTGGAGATCTGCAAAGTATTCCATCTTCAAACAATCATAACTTTCACACCGGGATTCTGTTTGAGGATTCATCTGGACCAACTTACAGAGCATCTTGAAGATCATATTCTAGAGCACCAAATCAGCATCTGAGGCACCTTTACCTATCACCCCCACTAGACCATTTTGGGGTCTTTTTTACCAAAAAAACCGCATTAGACATACACTTCCACTATCATTTGCCTACCTAGGTCCTCCACATTGGCCTTGGCCCTTTGTCCTGTACCTGCTAGTACCCATAGCTTGGCATAGAGTGTGTTCTTGCACAGACCAACTTTGGTTGCACCACTGTCCCGGCACAATCAAGCTTAGAAACAGGTGCCTCTTCTTTATTGTCAATCACGGGGGAATGTTGTAGTTGATGATGACAATGGGCCATACACTGTAAGATGTTGATCTCTCACCAAATGGATTTACGCCATCCATAGCAAGGCCTATGTGAAAATTTTAAGCTTCCTTGGCAAAATCCGGCCATGTATCGTCTATATGTTTCCTGTCAGGAAATATAACGTAGCTAAATAGCTATTTAAATAGATTACTTAATGGAGAGAGATAGATTTCACACACAAGAGATTATAGAGTAGAGAGAGAGAGAGTACACATGATATACGTTGTTCACCCAATGTGGGCTACGTCCACGGGAAAGCAGCCACTCAATGGCTTTAGTACTTCAAAACAAGAATTAGTTTACAAAGGGATTATACCCTTAATGGAGCTCCCGCCTTGCTTCACTCTCACCACCTCACCCTCACCTTGTTGCATCAACTTCACACTATGAAATGTGTGTAGAAATGGCCTCCTTTTATAGGCCAAAAGGGCTGCCCTCTCTCATGAGAGGCAGCCATGTGTAGCCGCCCTTGTGTAGATAAGTCCAAATCGGACCCTCCAATCCGCCCATGTGTGGCCGCCCTTGAGAAGACAAGTCCGCTTTTGAATTCGACCACCGGCCACCGGCCATTGACTTTCGACCACCGCCAACCAAAGGTTGTTTTTTGACCACTTTTGGGCGAGTGATTTTCCTTCACGCACGATGGCTTCTTCTCATAATGGGGGCCTTACAAATGTGCGCTTTTACCACAGAAAATTACAAAGGGTAGATCAGGCTCCATACTTAACAATCTCTCACTTGGAGACTGATCTCCAAACCAAACCTGTGACTGCTTTCCATTCTGGCTTCTTATCCTTGAATGCCAATTGAAGATGATCAAAAGCTCAACTTCTCCTTGTTGACCACCTTTGTAAACATGTCTACAGGATTTTCACTTGTATGCACCTTTCCTAGCTTTAGCTGTCCCTCTTCCAAAAGAGTGCGTATGAAGTGATATCTCACCTCAATGTGTTTTGTCCTTGAATGAAAGGCTGAGTTCTTTGCAAGATGGATAGCGCTTTGGCTATCACTGTACAAGACACAATTGTCTTGTTTGAATCCAAGCTCTTCTAAGAATCTGTGAAACCACATAATTTATTTGCTTGCCTCTGTCATTGCTAGATACTCTGCTTCCGTGGTAGAAAGTGAGACCACTTTCTGCAACTTTGAAGCCCAGCTTATTGTTGTGCCTCCAACTGTGAATACATAGCCCGTAGTGCTCCTTCGAGTATCTTTGTCACCTGCCATATCTGCATCAGCATACCCTTGAAGAAAAATATCAGTTCCTCTAAAATACAAAGCATTTGTTGTTGTCCCTTTTAGATACCTAAGTATCCACTTCACAGCTTGCCAATGCTCTTTACCTGGGTTGTCCATGAACCTACTCACAACTCCCAATGCATGTGCAATGTCTGGCCTTGTCCAGACCATAGCATACATTAGAGAATCTACCGCCGCAGCATATGGAACTTTAGACATATAGGCTATCTCCTCTTGTGTCTTTGGACACATATCCTTCCTTAGTTTAAAGTGACTAGCCAAAGGTGTAGAAACTGGTTTTGCATTTTGCATTGCAAACCTTCTAGTACCAGCTTCTTGATGTAATCCTCTTGATATAGCTTTATTGTCTTCTTTGTCCTGTCCCTTGATATTTTCATACCAAGTATCCTCTTTGAAGCACCTAAATCTTTCATTGAAAAAGATTTAGATAGCTCCTCTTTTAGGTCTTTGATGTCCTGCATGTTAGCACTTGCAATCAACATGTCATCGACATACAACATTAGGATGATGAATTTCCCATCTCCTAAATTCTTCGTGTAGACGGAGTGATCCGAGTTGCATCTTGTGAATTCATGATCCAACATCCATCGATCAAACTTCAAGTATCTTTGTCTTGATTCTTGATTTAAGCCATACAAGATCTTCTTTAATCTGCAAACCATTTTCTCCTTAACTTTTACTTCATACCCCTTTGGTTGAAGCATGTAGATTTCATTCTCTAAGTCACCGTGAGGGAATGTCGTATTTACATCCATTTGCTCGATATTTAAATCATGAGCAGCCACAAGGCTTAAGACAAGCCTAATTGAGTTCATTTTTACAACAGGAGAAAATATTTCATTGAAGTCGATACCTTTATTTTGAGAAAACCCTTTTACCACAAGCCTAGACTTATACCTTTTCTTCCCACCTTCTTCTTCCTTCACCTTGTACACCCATTTGTTTTGAAGTGCCGGCTTACCTTTAGGCAACTCAACCAAATCCCATGTTTGGTTGTACTGTAGTGAGTCCATCTTCAGTTGCATGCTCTTCGTCCATTCTTCTTTGGATTCATGTTGCGTACCTTCTTCGTATGATTCTGACCCTTCAGAATCTGAGATCAAGAGATGGTTGAAGGAAGGCACAAACCTTTCTGGAGGTCTACTTGCTCTTGTAGATCTTCGGGGAATAGGTTGAGGCTCCTCATTTGGTTGACGTTGTTGCACATTGTCACCGTTTGCAGTCCTTGAGTCTTCACCGTCCTCAAGCTCCATGTACTCATCACCTGTTTCTTTTGTTTGTTTTCTTTCCAAGTAATCTTTGTACTACTCCTTACTCCTTATTCCAAATTACATTCCTACTCCTTAAGATTTTACCATTTTCAAGATTCTATAGGTGATACCCAAAGTCACCTTCTCCATAGCCAATGAAGAAACACTTTTTTGAGTTTGCATCTAGCTTTGATCTTATGCTTCTATCTATGTGCATGAAAGCCTCACACCCAAACACTTTGAGAAATTCATAATTCACCTGTTTACCTGTCCATGCCTTTTCTGGAACTCCCCCATCCAATGCCGTTGAGGGTGATCGATTGATTAAGTACACAGACGTACTTACAGCTTCCGCCCAAAGCTCAAGCAGTAAGCCTGCATGTAGCCGCATGTTTTGTGCTCGCTCCATGATTGTCCTGTTCATCCTTTCCGAAATACCATTTTGTTGAGGTGTCCTTGGGGTTGTCCTTTGCCTCCGAATGCCATTGCTAGCACAAAAGCTTGGCTGCAATATTCACCTCCATTGTCGGATGTGAGGCATTTAACCTTGGTACCTGTTTCATTCTCCACAAAGGCTTTCCACCTTTGAAATATGGAAAATACATCGGATTTACTCTTCATGACATAAACCCATGTTTTTCTAGTCGCATCGTCTATGAATGTTACATAGTATTGATGTACTTGAAGAAAGTCCACAATACTATATGGAGGAATATTGGGGACAAGACAAACATCTCTATGAAGTAGTTGCTCTTGCGGCAAGAGGTCAAAATTCAATTACACTTCCAAGAGGCCGCCTCTTCAATGCTATGAGTGTGGAGGTCCACATCGTGTAGTCGAGTGTCCTATTAGGCTACAAAAGAATGCGACACTAATGCAAACCAATCAAGCGAGCACGTCTACAATGCCGATACTCATGTGTAATCAATGTTGCATAGATCGTTTGATTGCCCGATGTCCTAATAATCCAAATGCGTTGCGCATCCAGTAGCTCATCATCCATAGCTAGCAAGACCACCACAAAGAAGAATTTCCAAACAACAACAGTGCCGAACATGGAACAAATGATAGAGAATGCTATAAGGAGATTAGCACCATACCCTAAACCAATGCCAAAACTAACGAAATGGTGTGCGATTGAACAAAAAAGGATGAATCACTCAACAAAGGAGTGCTATTACAACAAGGGTTATGTGAAGGAGTGTTAGTATGCACCTCCAACTCACATAGCACCACCTCAGGTACATCCAGTACCTCGATACCCAACAGGAAATGTACCAGGACCTATGGGGATAGAAAGACCACAGCTGGTATTGAAACATCAGAACGAACCAACTCAAGTTTTTTATTTTTTCTTTCATTTCCTGATTTTTGAAATTTTACCCTCTTTTGTTTACCATAAACACAATCTTCATAGAATTCTAAGTCCACTTCTTTCAAACCTGGTAGAAGCTTCTTTGTTTGAAGAATTTGCATTCCTTTGGCACTCATATGCCCAAGCCGGTAGTGCCACACCGCACTGTCAACTTCTGTAGTTGCTGCACAAGCTGAAGGTTGTGTGCTCATAGTACACAAGTAAAGTGTACCGACCTTTTCTCCCTTGGCAACCACCAAAGATCCCTTTGAGATCTTCCACCGTTTGTTTCCAAATGCAATGTTGTGACCTTCATCGTCCAATTGTCCTGTAGAGATCAAATTTTTCCAAAGAGAAGGAACATGCCTAGCATCTTTAAGCTTCCATTCATTTCCGTTAGCAGTTTTGACAGAAACTGTACCTTTGCCGACAATCTCACAAGCTTCATCATCTCCCAAGTATACATACCCAAAATTACCTTTGATGTAGTCTTAGTAATGTTGCTTGTGTGGTGTCGCATGGAATGAAGCCCCGGAATCTACTATCCAGGAATTAGACACATGTCTAATGAGAGAATTAGAGCATCTCTCTCTACTTTACCTGCCACATTTGCCTCCGATGTTGGCTTGTTGTCTTGAGACTCTGTCTCCTTCTTCTTCTTGGACAATCAATCCTTCTTGACGTGGCCCTTCTTTCCGCAGTTCCAACATTCAAGAACTGACTTTGTGCGTGACTTGCTCCGTCTTGAGTGATCACGACCCTTTTGGTTTTTGAACCTCTCCTTAGGCCTTCCTCTTGTTTCCACTGACAATGCAGCACTTGATGATTCTCATGTGCTTCTCCTTCGTATTTCCTCGCTTAGTAGAACACCCACAACATCATCAAACTTAAGAGTATTTGTGCCATAAATAGAATTACTTACAGCCATCACAAGGCTATCTCAACTATCCGGTAGAGATGATAGTATAAGGAGAGGTCGCACTTCGTCATTGAAGTTGATTTTCACCGATCACCGTAGTTGACTTATGTTTGTGTTAAAGTCATTTAGGTGTTCTGCAACTGAAACATTCTCTGCCATCTTTAGATTGAACAAGCGCTTCATAAGAAATACCTTATTGGATGCCGATGGTTTCTCGTAGAAGTCGTCAAGTGACTTCATCAAGTCCTCCGTGATCTTCATCTCCGAAACATTAAAGGCCACCATTGACGCCAAGCTTAACCGGATTGTTCCCAGTGCCTTTCGATCAAGGACAATCCATGCTTCATCTACCATCGTTGCGGGCTTCTTTGCAAGACCTCCTAGTGGCAGATAGAGGTCCTTCTAGTAGAGATAGTCTTCAATCTCCATCTTCCAATGTTGGTAGTTTTTGCCGTTGAACTTCTCAATCTTGAGCTTCCCTTCCTTCGCCATAACTCCCACTCAATTCAAGGAATCCTTTCCTTGAGATAATTTAGCTACGAGCAAACCTTGCTTTGATACCAGTTGTTAGGAAATATGACGTAGCTAAATAGCTATTTGAGTAGATTACTTAATGGAGAGAGATAGATTTCACACACAAGAGATTATAGAGTAGAGAGAGAGAGAGAGAGAGAGAGAGAGAGAGAGAGAGTACACACGATATACGTGGTTCACCCAATGTGGGCTACGTCCACGGGAAAGCAGCCACTCAATGGCTTTAGTACTTCAAAACAAGAAGTAGTTTACAAAGGGATTATACCCTTAATGGAGCTCCCGCCTTGCTTCACTCTCACCACCTCATCCTCACCTTGTTGCATCAACTTCACACTATAAAATGTGTGTAGAAATGGCCTCCTTTTATAGGCCAAAAGGGCTGCCCTCTCTCATGAGAGGAAGCCATGTGTAGCCACCCTTGTGTAGATAAGTCCAAATCGGACCCTCCAATCCACCCATGTGTGTCCGCCCTTGAGAAGACAAGTCCGCTTTTGAATTCGGCCACCGGCCACCGGCCATTGACTACCGGTCACCGACCAACCGACGGTTGTTTTCTGACCACTTTCCGGGGAGTGATTTTCCTTCACGCACGATGGCTTCTTCTCATAATGGGGGCCTTACAAATGTGCGCTTTTACCACAGAAAATTACAAAGGGTAAATCAGGCTCCATACTTAACATTTCCAGGCTGCAATCTGCAGGAATCCGTAGCACACCATCCGAAGATCTATTCTCCTCACGCGATGATGCTAGGGCGGCCATGGACTTACATTCAAAGAAATGCTTGATGCGAGGAAGCAGAGAAAAATATCGCAAAACCTTTTGTGGAATTTTTTTCCGTGGAGATTTATTCGATATCTCTCGGAATCACATTTCGGACACTTCTCCATGTCTATATATTCCCCTCTGGAAAGAATGCGGTCGTTAGGACAAGCGTGAATCAAATTGTAATCCATCCTCAAGTTTTGCAAGATCTTTCTTGCTTCCTCTTTGGAATCTAGCATCACATTATCAACTGGTAGTATGTGGTCTTTGAGCAATCTACACAACGAAAAAATACGATACACTTGTGTAAGTAATCTATCAGATCATTATACATCTAGAGTTTTTTTATTGAAATAAACACATTGTAATAGATCACCTGAAAAGCGTTGTGACACTAGTGTTAAGAAGAACCAGGAGCGCCTTCAATCTAGACACACGTGCTCCATCATACAACAGCGTATCGGCTTCACTTTTCATATCATCATAGATAAGCCTTTTTCAATCCATGATCGTCTTGATCATTTTATCGATCTTGGACTCAAACATTGCCTCGTTGGGAATGTAGTTTTCATGATCATCCTACGAGCTATCAGAGGCTACATCTTGTGGCCTCACGTATACAGCTTGACCAAAGCGCCTGCGAACACGTCTATTGGGTTGCAAGATTGCTGCCTATTGGCCATCGTCACAGTCCGGCGAGTTATAATTGGCAACCACTCGATCTATAATAGATGGATCAAACTCACCAATTTTGCGAACGTGCAAAGAAACACGTCTTGTACATCGCAGAGCATGCTTGCATTGATTACAAGGACATAAGATCCTTGTTGAAAAACAGGTGTTTCGGTGGGATGGTCCCACATCGTCGTCACTACTCATAATCAATGTAGAAATTTCACAGCCTCGACATAAATTTAATCTTCTATTGGCATCCTCCCTCTCTCTCTCTCTCTCTCTCTCTCTCTATCTATCTATCTATCTATCCATCTTTTTGCTCACACTGTAAACTATCTCACATTCTCTAGTAATGTCCAATCCCCGCACACCTCATCTAGAGGTGCACGGAGATCAAAATCATCGGGTTATAATCTCGTCTTTATTGGCCAATGCCTATATTTGTGGGTACAAGAAATCTACACATCCATGTATACATGACAGTGCATGTAGTGAACAAAATCCCTTTGCCTCTTCTCTAGCTGTAGCAATTCATAGCATCTTAACATCTCTTCATAGCAGATCATTTTTCGAGAGATTACTTAACACATTACATGTTGGCCTCCAATCTGAGTATCATGCTGTTGAAAGCTTTCCAGCTTAAGGTCACATCCATAGAGAGGAAGAGAGGGATCACCGTTCACCTAACTCTAATTTTTTTCGTAATCCAGAAGGTAGACTTTAATACAAAAACTAAATCCATAATCTAATCTTAAATCTAACCTTATTGAACATATGGTGATTATGAGATAATTGAACATGGCTAGTGGGTGATTTAATAGATGTTAGATTTTGATGGGAATATACAAATTGTTGTGTACCTAGTGTTTGCTCTTTGGGCAAAACTTTCATTGACATACCCTAAAATCTAACCTATATCTAGTCTGATATAATCTTAAATCTAGCATAAATCTAGATCTAATCTAATGTTAAACTCAACATAAACCTAAATCTAATTTAATCTTAAATCTAACCTAAACCTAAATGTAATCTAACTTAAATCTAAATCTAATCTAATCTTAAATCTTGGCTTAATTTTAAATCTAACATTAATCTAAATCTAATATAATTTTAAACTCAACATAAGCTTAAATCTAATCTAATCTTAAATCATAAACCTAAATGTAATCTAACTTAAATCTAAATCCAATCTAATTTTAAATCTAACCTAGCTAATCTTAATTAATCTTGCCATAATCTTAAATCTAACATAAATTTAAATCTAATCTAATCTTAAACTCAACATAAACCTAAATCTAATCTAGATCTAAATGTAACCTAACCTAATCTTAAGTCTAATTTAATCTTACCTAATTTTAATTCTAACCTAATTTTAAATTTAGCATAAATATTAAATATAAGTTAAATATACTCTAACTTAATCTTAGATCTTAATCTAACCTAATCTTAAATGTAATTTGAAATCTAACTTAACCCTAAATCTTAATATAACATTTCATTTCATATTTTCTCTACTTTTTTATCTATCTCTCTCTCTCTCTCTTTTGGTTTTCTTCCCTTACCTCTCTCTTTTTGTCTTCTCTCCCTCTCTCTCTCACTTTGGTTTTTTTTTTCTCTCTCTCTCTCCCTCTTTTCTTTGTTTTCTCCTCTCTCTCTCTCTCTCTCTCTCTCTCTCTCTCTCTTCCTCTCTCAATGTATGTGTGTATGTGTTTTTTGTTTATGCATGTGTACTCTCTCTCTCTCTCTCTCTCTCTCTCTCTCTCTCTCTCTTTCAAAGACACAATGTGTGTGTGTGTGAGAGAGGCAGAGAGAGAAAGAGGGGAAGGGAACATGAGAGAGAGGAGAGGGAAGGAGCATACCTGACTCTCCTTCCTCTCCTCGTGTGTGTGTGTGTGAGAGGCAGAGAGAGAAAGAGGGGAAGGGAACATGAGAGAGAGGAGAGGGAAGGAGTATACATGAGTCTCCTTCCTCTCCTCGTGTGTGTGTGTGTGTGTGCGTTTGCGTGTGTGTGTGGAAGAGAGAGAGAGGGAGAGCGCGGGTTTACCAGTTTCGCTAGAGTGCCAAAACTCAGATTTGAGATCTGAGTTTTTGGCACTCGGTTTATTTTTTACCCCTGTCGATGTCATTATAGGCGTCGCTATGCAACAAAAAAAAAATAGTGTTCCTCATAACGACGCCTATAGCGATGTCCTGGATTTTAACTTTTGAGCGTCACACTGCGAGCATCGCCAATGTGAAGTACCTCTTGTAGTGTCAAAACCTATAGCAAAGACAAGATTAAAGTCATTACAACTTGAACATATTGCTACCTAACATGGTACTTTTTTAAACATTTTGTTAGGTAATAAAGTACCTAAGACACCATAAATGGTACTTTATGAAGTACTAGTTTTTGCAAAGTACCTAAGTCCTTTAAATTGATCCTTTAATAAGTACCTCAAGTTCATTCAACTTCACATAGGGCATATATTTTCTATATTGAAAGTATGGATTGTAACTCGTATGTGGGCCTGCGATGTGCTATTATATATATTATTGGTTAAAACACAGCTCAACGTAAGTGGAAAAACAAGAAAGCTCTTCTACTCCCACTTGCATGTCACCTACACTACCATGCACCCAACCTCCGCAGCCCTTATCGTCTTTCCCCCAGGCCCTCCATCTCTGCACCTGTCTGGCACGCACCCTCCCCTGGAGAGGGGGGCCGTGACATGGCTTTGCATGAGGCTCTGTTGAATTGACTCACGGTCCCTCAACCCTCACGCAACATGGAGCTCCCTAGCCCCTCTTCTCCCGCTCGCATCAACCACTCCCAGCCAAAACCAACAGAGGATCGGAGGCCCCAAGGCTCATTCCTAGCTCCAACATTTAGGGGAAACCCCGCAGGCTCAGTGGGGAAGCTTCAAAGCAATCTCTCCCACTTTTACAAGCAACATGTATCACATGCACAGAACTCCTCTCCAAACATTTTCAAGATCCCCCAAGCAATCGTATGCTGAGGCCATCAGAGGCCATCAGGGAAAGACATTCACCGACATGCTTCATCAAGGCTATTCAGGTATGTTTCCTCTCTCGGGTAAATTCCATAGCCCAACTCGGAACATTCATGAAGGTCTCCCTTTGGATGACAGAGAGACCCTCCTGGACCCTAATGTCCCCTTTGTTCCCACTCTACCCCATGACCTTCAGTGGCAAGGCCCTGGTAAAGTCACAGAAACTGAAGGAAATTTTAATGGGGATAAATCACATTCTCCAATTAAAAATGCCACTCAAGGCATAGATCAAGATGCCTCAATAAATGACACCTCCCCAGAGGCTGTAGAAGGTAGTGTCATTAAGCAACAGGACCTCCAAGCCTGGTTCTCCCAATTGTCAGATAGAGTTTTCATAGGGCTGTGTCATGGGCCTAGACCTTCATTGGATTCCCTAAAAGCCTAGGTAGCCTCCAACTAGGAGAGTAGAAACCTTTACCCTTAGCATATTCAATGTCTCCCTAATAACTACTACCTCTTCTTCTTTGAAGATGCTAACAGTGCTCTACAGGTGATCTCTGAAGGACAATGGCTCATTAAAAACACCCCCATATCCTTCTACAAATGGTACAAGGGCTTTAACCCGGTAAAGGAGAAAAGCCTACTAAGGTGCATGTCTAAGTCGACTTTCCTGATTTGCCAGTTGAGTATTACCCCTAGCTACGTAATTTGGGCAATTCTGTTGGAAAGGTTTTATGACAAAAGGAAATGGGAGGTATTAACCCTAAATGGGACCCCAACTCCTAATTGAAGTAGATCTAAGCATAACTCCTCCGACCAAAATCCCGATTAGAGACTTTGTTGGGCTACTATTGCATGAGCAAAAAATTCTATACAGAAACCTACCTAACTCGTGTTTTCATTGCTATCAGCAAGGGCACCTGATAAGGAAATGCCCCATCCTGCTCAAAAAAAAATCTACACATCAACCAGATAAAGACTAGAGCTCAGCAGCCAAAGCATTAGGAAATTTTGGAGGTCATTTGGAGGGCCTTCTAAGAAAATGTATTTTTTGCACTCTCTCTCTAGAAAAAATGGCAAATAATAGAGCTGGGTCTTTCATAGTAAAAGTTCAAAAGGTGTACTTTAAGTAGATTCCTTACTCTTCTGAACATTTGTTCGTAGTGATTGAGGGATAATCCTCTTTTCAGTTGCATTGAATGAACCTCGTCAATATGGAGGGAATGAGGCTAACATGGAGGGACTAAGGCGCAACCGCTATTCACTTTCCATTAAACCTGCACATTTGGCTAATGGCGCACTCCTCAAATGGCACAAATGCTACCCAGAAATGAGCCAAATATCACCTTCACATTGATTTGGACAATGAGTACCAACCATTGATTAAGTGCAGTAAAACAAACACACATATACCTCCCGCTTCCATAGACACGCTCAGAGCTCAGGGAGCTAAACACATAGATATCTGGATGAGAGGCTCTCTCTACCCTAAGAATCCAATGACCAATGCGTCTCCACCATTTGTCAATCCTACAAGCTTATTGACCTTTGCTGGTGATGGAGGAAAGGGCCTTCTGGGTTATTGTAAATCTCTTACAAGAGAAGCTGAAACTTACAAGGGCATTCTCCAAGCTCAACAATGTGAGATTGTTCTCCTTTCACATTTACATTCTACAGATCACGTTACCATTTTGCAACATAAAACAGAGGTACAAGAACTGAAAGGAAAGGTGAGAAGTTGTCAAATGAAGGACACCATCTTGGGTGGTCGTATCTGAAAGAAAGAAATTGCGCAATCTTGAAACATTGCAGGTTGCATCAGGAGGTCTCAAGAAAAGAATCCGAGCATTAAGGTGATGCTTCTTGGTTGGCTACATTGTCTTAGTTAAGTAATCTTTTTGTTTTTTCTTGTTATGCATTGTTTTCATGTGCCTAAATAGTGTTAGTGAAGCAAATTTTTTGTATTTACTTATGCATTGTCTTCATGTAGAGATTCAATCTATCCTGACAAGGAAAACATTGACCCCAAAGCCAATAGGAAAGAGATTGAAGCCACTTATAAGTAGAAGCCTGGCAGCAGATATAGTACATGACAAGAAGTTTAAGGTCCTACAACAAAATGTAGTGGACCGCTTTATTTCAGAGAACTCAGTGCCTGCAAAAGAGATGAAAGGCACACTTGATTCACTTGGTGTAAGAAAAAGAGGATATTCGGCTATCCAAAAGTCTGTCTCATCCATCTTTGTTAAGAAGGGTATAAAATCCAAACTTCTACCATCAGCCTCAAGTGTTTCGAAAGAGAGGCTTCAGCTTAACGAGGCACAGGGAGACTATCTTGGACAGCCCTTTCATATTGAAGCAACTTACAGTGGCCATGGAGCAAACATGGCATATGATGAGTTCAATAATATTTTTACGGACCTGTGGATATTACAAAAGAGAATGGTGGATTTTTACAACATCACATTTGAAGAGTCACGAGGGGTATTACATTTTGTGCTAAAACTGGATGAGTGTGAGCTTGTTAAAGAGAAAAAGCTAGAGCGTGTTACTATTACTTTAATGAATAGAGCCCTCTCAAAGTGTCCCAGTGATGATCCTTTATATTTTAGTGTTCAATCAGAATCTAACATATGGTGGCTTGGTGCGTTTGAGGTAAGCGAGATTCTCAGGTAAGCTCAAATGTTCACATCTACTTAAGTCTCATTTATTTTGTGTTGTAGGTAAAGAAAGAAGATCATGAGATTCTCTATTGGTTGTTCCATCTAACTAATATCCCGGAGGTGATTGATCGACAGACTAACCAGGGAGAGGTACTACGTCTAGATGGAAGGGGAGACTTTCAAGTTCAGTGGCATCTTGCAGGTGACCTCAAAACATTAAAGTGCATGTATAATTGTGGAATGGGTGCAATGGCAAAGTCGCCGTGTTTGTTCTACATGGAGCCTGCAAAGGTCATGGACCCAAAGTGGTGGAGAAAAGCTCCAACACGTCACATTGAGGATCCTGCTTTTCGACCGGTTTTGAAAATACCACTTGTGAATGTCCACATTTGTACAATGCACGCCCTTTGTAGAATTGTGGAGAAATTGGTCTACTTATATATCGGGTTTGCTTGGAAGATTAAGAACTCGGCAGAACAACAAGTAGCCCTGCAGTGCTTAGAAATGGTACTGTCGGATATGGGGCTTCATGGTGGTAATGTGAAAATCTAGCGGGATGAAAAGAGATCAACTGCTGAGAAGGATATCCCATGCAAACCATCCATCGGTGGGGTGAAGGCACGGAGGTTTTTATCTAAACCCCAAGGTACAAGAGATCCGAAGCTAACAAAACATGGAAAAATATATAACACATCTTATGTTAGCAAGGTAGAGTATGAGAGCTGGAAAAAGCTACATATTGCAGTCAAAGACCAAGAACCAACTACTCGTAATGCGAAGGCTGAGGTTTGGCGATCAATAGATATCCTATTTTTGATGTGCGACAAAGATGACTGGTCACAAGGTGATATGAACAAGTTCAAGGAGAATCTCAACCTTCTGAAAAAATCATTCAAGACAGCATGGACAGACACCCAGATTACTCACTACATGGTATTATCGTGTATTTCATTCTCTCTTATGTGCAAATATGTGAGTGTAAAACATTCTAACTAATCTGTTTTCATATCCAGCACATCATCTTCAATCATTTACCATATTTTATACAAAAGTATGGGAACCCGGCAATATGGAATACCCAAGGGATGGAAAAGTCTCATTACATGGCGAGAAATGCTTATTTCAGGCACACACGACATGGTGGCTCTCGAATCAAGGCTAACAATTTGAGAGAACTATTTGAATGGTTCTATCGTAGAATCATTCATCGAATGCAGGCAAAAGAAGTCTTGGCAAATTCAGCAACAGCACAAGCCATCAGACATTTACAACAACAAAAAGTTAAAAGATCAATGGCATACAACAACTCCGGAGCTCGTGAAAGTCAACGAAGGTGGAGAGAGACAATGGTGTATGTGAATCACAAGTGGAGAAAGATACTCTGAGTGGATGACATTGTACAAAATTTATGTAATACATGATCTTATACAATTGCTACTTGAAGTGTATCAAGATTTTGAAGGTTCGATTTTGTTTTTTAGCACGTCACCCTTGTAACGAATCATGAGATGTTTTCCATACTCTAAAAGTTCATCTGGGTTTTGTCTAGCAAGAGCTAGTGCCATTGTTGTGTAGGTGAAGTAATACGCTTCCCGACCACCTGTATAGCCCGAGCAGTAACCAAAACAATCTCTAGCAAACACTTTGTCCACAAGAATGACTTTATCTGTACTTTTGGGCAGCACGGGTCCACCCAAGAAGCGTGATAGTGTCTTGAATCTGTAAGTTGCTATTGAACCCTCTTGTGACATGGAATTGTGAAAAACTACTATCGGCGACTCGCTAAGCTTTGAAAGGTACTGCGCTAGGGCCGCATCCCTTCCACGATACTCTCGAGTCTGCCGCCGAAGAAAGTCATCCTTGTCAGCAATCCAAGACTGCACATATCATGTCAGAAGTGACACAAAGAGAGAGATAGAGAGAGAGAGAGAGCGAGAGAGAGAGAGAGAGAGAGAGAGAGAGAGAGAGAGAGAGAGAGAGAGAGAGAGAGAGAGAGAGAGAGAGAGAGAGAGTTACCATGAAGCTCTCATCCTGTAGAAAGAGGTTTTTCGGCCACAAGTCTACAGATGTAGTTAACCCCTGACCTGAATGGTTAAACCAATCCTCCACTTCTTTGTTACTTGTTGATGGTCTTAGGCTTTGTCTTATTGGTTGGAAGGTGGCTTCATCAGCTAGTGTCTCGTTGTATTTTTCAGCTTTCTCACAGCATCTTCGGAGGCATTCCATTGGATTTCTGGATGTTTCCATTGCCTCATCATCACTACTATCCTCTGAAACAAATCCACTCCTCTCCTCTTGGACTCTGGAAATAATAGCCAGGGAGAAATCCTCCCTTAAATAAAAGATGCTTTGCACATCATGTAAGAAGATATAGGTCCTGTCTCCAATCCTGAAGTCAGGCACAGCAGGCAACATCATCTGAGCATGCCTCTCAGTGAAGTTACTGACATCCAATGGAAGTTTGATTTCTGTGGTTTTCACAGAGAGCATCTTACTTCTTTGTACTTCAATTGCCTCAACCTCAAGGTCGACTGTATCTTCAACCTCCTCGACTTCTTGTATATGAGTTGTCTCCTCGCATTCTTCATTTGGTGCTGTATCCTGCTCCTCTAACACCTCATCAGGATTCTGCATGAGGAATCCAAACAGGCTGTTCAGGTAAATCATAAAGCCAAAGGCTTCCTGAATGAGTTTGCATTCTTTTTGGTGCAAAGGGCAGGGTGAATGTCGACAAGAAGGTGGTTATTCCCTATACTTCTTCAGTCCCTCTCCCTTTCCACCACAGTCATTTAAATGCACAAGAGTCATAGTGGGCAGAACAACCCTCCCTACCTGCAACATCACTTCAAACTTATCTCTGTAGGACTGCAAGAAATTACTGTGCTGAGCTAACAGGTCTTCAATGTCAAACTTTGGATTAAACATAGAATGAACTAGATCAAACTTGTCCCCAGCACCACAAGATGCTGCAAAATCAAACAGCCTCTCATCAGTTGCAACTGGGTCTTCCAGAGAAGGCACATCCTCTTTGGCTTTACATTTAGTTGCAGAGGGACTACTTTCTGGCACTTCTGCATCATCTAAGAAGTGTACAGGGTGAGGGAGCCTTGTAGGGTGAGGGATCCTCTTGGACTGGTGACCTCTCTGATTGATCTTCACCAATTTACTCTTCTTCAGATATGTCCTGACAAAAGTCAACAGTTCTTTTGGCAGAAACATTAAGCAACTGAGCCTGCAAAGGTTGAAATCCTGGCACAAGCTCTGGGTCTGGTTTCAGCCTCTTCTGCCTACTGGACCTTAGTCCTATTCATCAGGAAACATGACAAGTCTCTCTCTCTCTCTCTCTCGCTCTCTCTCCATATATATATATATATATATATATATATATATATATATATATATATATATATATATATATATATCTGTCTCTCTCCAAAGCACAAACAAAAACACACATAGTCTCTCTCTCTCTCTCTCTCTCTCTCTCTCTCTTTCTCTCTCTCTCCAAAGAACATTAAAAAAATACACATAGACTCTCTCTCTCTCTCTCTCTCTCTCTCTCTCTTTCTCTCTGTATGTGTCTCTTTGTACTAAAGGCCCGCAAGGACGACAACATACTTTTTGCAACTCTCTATGTGCGCCTTAAGTACAATTGAGAGAGAGAGAGAGAGAGAGAGAGAGAGAGAGAGAGAGAGAGAAAGAGAGAGTCATAACTATACTATAGGCGCGCGGAGAGAGCTGCAGCCAGTGTTTGGTTGGCTCTGCGCGCCGTTAGTAACGAGGACAGAGAGGGAAGGGAGAGAGAGAGAGTGTATGTCTCTGTGTGTGTGTCTGTGTGTACGTGTGTGTGTGTGTATGTGTGTGTCTCTGTCTATGGAAGTATGTGTTGAGGTGTGTGTGTGTTGAACAACAGTATGGGTTTTTCTTTGTTTACACACACACACACACACACACAATTTGTACCAACTATTGGAAATACTGAGAGAAAGAGTGAGAGATCACCTTTTGTTGGTGGGGTTTTCAGAAACTCCAAGGGAGGTGTCTCCTCCATTGCTTTTTGTCTGTCAAACTGACTCTGTCTCTCTCCCTCTCTCTCTCTGAGAATAAGGAGTCCCTCTCTCTATCTCTCTCTCAATCTGTCTCTCTCTCTCCTTCTCTCTTTCTATGGTTCTCTCTCTCTCTCTATCACTCTCTAGCAGTAATGAGGCTCTCTCTCTCTCTCTCTCTCTCTCTCTCTCTCTCTCTCTCTCTCTCTCTCTCTCTCTTTCTATTGTTCTCTCTCTCAAAATCACACTTATAACGGATACACACGGCGGCGCCCCACGTGTTACTATAAAATAGAGTATAATTGCATGTTGTCGCACGTGCGGTCATTATTGAGACCATATACTTTTGTACGTCATATATAGAGGTCATGAGAGAGAAAAACCACACCTCGTGAAAGAGAGTGAGTGAAAGAGAGAGAGAGAGAGAGAGAGAGAGAGAGAGAGAGAGAGAGAGAGAGAGAGAGAGAGAGATGATAGCGGGAAAAAGAGCAGTGCAATCGGGTGGCCTCTGTACTCGTGCACACTCCACAAACCACGCCTCATGCAAACAAGCAAAGAACAAAACAAAGGGGTCACCACCCTAAATTAAGAGGTTTAGGGACCTCACACATAGTGCACATAGGCAAGTGAGACTTCTCGCATTATGATGGCATCAGAACATATGGCAAAACACATAGAAACGAAGCTTAGGGACCTTATGTAGCATATATATACACAAGACACCAGCTTAACAATACAACGGCATCTGATCATACATAACAAGGATATAGAGAAGCAAGCCAAGGATGGCATAATCCCTTGTCAAAAACAATCAACCCAGCAAGTAGGTATGATCCTACTAGCAACACATCAATAACTTAGAGAATGATGGCGAGGATGGTGGCCATGGAGCATGAGAGAAGACTCCTTATTTAGGTTTTAGGGCTAGTAATGTAGCATACTAGAGGGAGAGAGAGAGAGAGGGAGAGAGAGAGTAGAGCTCCATCCATAGCTCCTCGTTGTGAGCAATGTCGTCATAGCTTCGTTGCTTGGTGAAGTGGGTGAAGTGTTGGTTTTGAGTGAGAGAAGGCCTCCTTATATAGGTTTCTGAGAGGGTTTAGGATTAGGGATAAACATGCTTAAATCCGCTGATTGGGGTTACTTTTTGCTTAGGGTGGTCAACAGATTGAGGTCACCTGATATGTCACCATCAAGATATTCTCTAGAGTGATGTGAGAGGGGAGGGTAAATGCTGATTTTTCTGATTGTGACACATGGGGATAAGGCCTTGACCAGCATTTAAGAGCAGGTAAGGTGGCTGTTGAAACTGGAGGTTCTGCACATGTCAGGGGGGGACCTGCGGCGGGGAGGTGGCAGCTGGGTCCTCCTGAATATCAAATTCTCAAAAACTCCTCAACCATGGCTTCTTTTGACATGTGTTCTTTGAAAAAATCAGCATGTCTCTTTTCAACTCAAAAGTCTTTATCCTTGTTTACTCACCTTTACCATAAGATTTTCCCCTTTTGTCCTCCTGTAACTGCATTGTTGATGCCCAATCACTACTTCTAGTAACAGTGAACTGTTACCTACCAAATACTTATGGTGCAGTAAAAAATATTTACCATGGGTAAAAAAAGTTACTGTAGGTAAAAAGTGATTTTTATTTACCATGTAGGTGAAAAATATTTACTGTCGGTTAAAAAAGTGGGAAAACGGAGTTTGCTGTGCTGTGTGAGTCCACACGAACATCCTCGTGTAAATTTCACTAGAAATTCACACTAGAATGGGCTATTCTGTAAGATATAGGTTGTAGGCATGCATAAGAGCTCGTTCCCACGTATCTTCTGTCCATGGCACTTTTTACTCTTTGGTGCTTGTGAAGTAGATTTTTCTTCTCTTTAGAGATCCCTTGGACTAGAGTATCCTCATCTCCCCAACAACTGACTGTGCCTTTATTGCATCTTCAGAAGGGGTCCTAAAAACCATGCATCATATAGCCCTCCCCCTTAAGCTAGAGGTATTTGATGCCTCTAGCTGTAGGTTGTGCTACATTAGGGTTCTCTTGAATACTTATCCACCTGGTACCAATTGAATTTGCCATGTGACTGCTTTCTTGGCTGATGCACCGTGTTTAGTTCTTTCTGATGAATAATTGTATCCATCCATGACTAACAACTGGTCTCCTAGAACCTTGAAAGCCATACCCCATCCATTGTCAATATCCACTTTCACTGGTAGCATTCTCTTTTTTTCTTTTTTTCTTCTCTTTTTTTCTTTTTTTCTTTTTGTCTTCTCTTTTTTTGTTTTTGAAACCACTATTGACATGATTGTTACCTTAGTTGGAGCTCGAATATGATGAGCTCTCCTCTGAACCATCCTTAGCATTGATGTCACCAGCATATGGCTGTGAAAGACGACATTGGTAGGCCTTCAATCGCCAACCATTTACCGGGGTCTGATGTACCTTACCATCTAGGTCACCTAGTTGGTAACTACCATTTGAGAACCTCTGTATCACTACAAAAGGGCCTTCCCACTTAAGTAAGAACTTACCATCCTTCCTGCGATCAAAGCGATTGTCGTATATGAGCACTAAAGAACCTTCCTTGATACCTTTCTTGACAAGGTTGCGATTGAACTTCTTTCGTTTCTTCTCTGCCTGGGCTGCATAGTACTTCACTGCTGACCCTCGATCTAGCCCTAACCTCTCCAAATCGATGATTCTTCCTTCCACCTGCTTCTCTTGACTATTCTCTTGATGTGCTTTTAGAACTCGGAGGCTTGCTAGCTCCACTTCTATAGGCAATAGTGCCTCTTGCCCGTAAACCAAGTGAAAAGGTGTATACCCCAAGGATGTTTTAAAGGATGTTCTGTAGGCCCAAAGTGCTGCATCTAGGTGTTTGTCCCATGCCTTAGGATGTAAATGCACTTGCTTAGTGATGATTTTACATATAAGACCATTTACCTTTTCCACAAGACCATTGCACTGAGGGTAGTATGGTGTAGAATGCCTGCGCTTGATTTTTAACTTGCCCATCAATTGCCCGACTAAATAGCTGGAAATCCCGGTCCCCTATCCGAGAGAATCTCCAAAGGTGTGCCAAAACGGCAACAAAGGCATTCAAAAATGAAATCACTCACGTCCTTGGCTGTGATGCGCTTTGTGGGACGAGCTTCTGCCCATCTGGTCATGTACTCCACCCCCATAATGATGTATTCCTTCCCTGATTGAGTGTAAGGTAGTGGCCCTATTGCATCTATCCCCCATTTTTCAAATGGCCCATAGGTTTTGATTAGATGCTGATTTTCATGGGTAAGACGCCTTGGTCCATCTTTTTGGCAAACCTCACATGTGCAGCACCAATGTTGTACATCTCGATGGAGGCTTGGCCACGTGAACCCTGCTTGTATAATCTTTCTTCTAGTAATCTCTTGTGCAAAGTGGCCACCACACACACCTTCATGACAACTAAACAAAATATCCTTTATCTCTTGGGATGTAGTAACTCTCCTTAAGACAACATCTTTCCCTCTACAATACAAGTCCTCATTCACTAAGCTATAGCTGGTAGCCTTTTTTGCCAACCACCTACGTTCACTTTTACTCATACCAGAGGGTGCTTCACAATGCTCAAGAAAGTAAAGTAAATCATGCAGCTCCTCCTTTCCCTGGTATAAAGGACTTTTCACAAGGATAGCACCTACTATGAGAGTTTGTAGTTCTTCACCTGCTAAGGCATCTGCTTCTCAATTTTGATCTCTAGGTATAAAGTGCACTCGAACTTCTTTAAAACCCTTCAACAAGGCCTTTGCTTCCCTCATCTTAACAGAAAATTTGTCATTTTTACAGGCCCATACACCAACCATTTGCTTAACAATCAACATGGAGTCACCAAAAACATTTAGCTTTGTGATACACTGTGAAAGACAACATTGCAACCCTAAAACAAGGGCATGGTACTCTGCCTCATTGTTAGGATGAACCTCTTTTAGATGAAACCCTTTTGCAAAGATCTTCTCCTTCTCTGGACCTAATATTACTATGCCTATTGATGCCTTGTCTTTGGTCCTCTTGTAAGCCCCATCAAAATACAGACTGTGTGCTCCCAGTAGAACTTCAGGCTCCAGGATAGGCGGTACCTTACTAGGTGCCTCTTTTGTTACCATATACATGTGGTAGTGATGTGTGTGAGCACACTAGGACCGCCGGGGCATTTTTTCCCTCTTTAGGAGGTTTTTTCCCCCGTGCATTGTATATACGCCCATCACTCTAGGGCTATCTATCTTTCCATTGCACACTAAGTAACACACTCTCTATTGTGTGCCTTGAGCTTCCTTCGTCTTCTCCAAGCTGTGTGTGTTTCTCTGTAACCCTAATTCCAACAATTGGTATCAGAGCAGGTCACGTCCTCCCGGGCTTAGTCGCCAGCTGCTCCAGCACACGCCTGCTCACTTTCTCCGATTTCAGTGAGCTTTGGCAAGCGTTCGCAGGTCGACAAATATTTTGGGAGAGCTCGAAGAGCTTGGTCTGCTCAGAATTTTGATTTGGGCTCATTTCGGCCACCGTTTCCACTACGGGCAGTACTGCACAGGTTATTTCGTCATTTTGTGCAGATTTTCTGTCAGTGCCGTTTTCTGCATAACAGGTGCCTTATAGTCTTCTACGGTTTGTGCTATATAGCACAAGTTGTTCCCGCTCCATTTCTCCTATTTTCGGGCAGTTTTCACATCAGGTGCAGCATTTACCATGGCTGACAACAACAACACAGATGTGTTCAAGATGTTTGCTGCTGAGGACAGGTTGGATGGGGACAACTACCCTATGTGGGCTTATATGATGCAACACGTTCTTGTGTCAAAGGTGTCTGGAACATTGTGCAGGGCATTGATGTACGTCCTGGTTCTGAAGATGTAGGCGATATTGAGGATGTTGCAGGTCTTGCTGCAAGGATTGCAGCTGTTAGAGTTGTTTTGCCTACAGCAGAACAAGCTCGTTGGGATGTTAAGGATGCGCAGGCTCATGCATTGATTGCGTTGTCTGTGAAGCGCACCATTATTCCTCACATCCGTTCAGCAAAATCTGCAAAACAGGCTTGGGATATTCTAGCAGGTCTTTATGCAAGCCGCAATGAGGCTAAAATTGCTTTGCTGCGTAAAGAGCTAGAGTCGAAGATTATGCATGAGGAAGATGATATGGACACTTTCCTTGCTAGTGTCAAGGATATCAATGAGCAACTCATTTCTGCAGGTGAAGTCATTTCTGACAGTTCCCTTGTGCAGACTGTTCTTGATGCCTTACCAGATTCCTACCAGACTTTTGCTAGTACTTGGAGACTGATGACCCAAGGAAATCCTGAAGTTGTCAAGTTTGATGCATTATGCACATTGCTGTTGCAAGAGTCACTTTCTAGAAAAAACAGGACTAGGCAGCGTGCAGTTGAACAGGCTTTTATTGCTTCTCAAAGAAAGGGTGGTAACAGTAATGCAGCCACTTCTTATGGTTCTGCTGCGAGTGGCAAAAATTTTGTTCCTAATGCTTCTGCTGGCAGCACTTCGTCTGGCAATTCTGGTGATAAGGGCAAAAAGAAGATGCGTTGCCATTATTGTAAAGCCAATGATCACTTGATCAAGTCGTGTCCTAAGTTGAAGGCCAAAGAGGCTAAGAAGAAAGAGGGTGGTTCCACTGCAAATGCTGGTTCCACTACAAATGCAGCCATTGTTGAGTCTTCTGTGAAAGGAGATACTGATGCTGATGTTGATGCAGAATGGGCTTTTAGCGCAGAGTGCACTTACAATCCTGCTGTCCATGATGCATGCTTGTCAGTTGCTGCAGATTCACATGTGTGGTATTTCGACAGTGGTGCTACAAAGCACATTACCTCACATCGTGAATTGTTTACCTCTCTCGAGTCTGTCCCTCATGGGAATTCAGTCACTTGTGCCAACAACGCCTCTTATCCAGTTCAGGGAGTTGGAAAGATTGTGCTCACTGCTGCTAATGGCAGTTCCTTCACACTTGTTGATGCACTTTATGTACCTGGGATCAAGAAGAATCTCTTGTCTGTATCCGCACTTGCTAGACTTGGACTTGTAGTCAAATTTGTGGATGAAAGATGTACAGTTCATGATCTCAGTTTTGGTGATGAAATTGTTGCATCTGGGCTTTTGTGCCGTGGGCTGTATAAGCTCACTTTGTATGACAAGTGTGGACAAAATTTTGCAAATGCTGTTGCAGATTCAAGGGCTATTTCAGATGCAAAACTTTGGCATGCACGTTTTGGTCATCTGAATTTTGCCAGTTTGCTGCGTTTGCAGAAATCTGATATGGTTGCTTCTTTGCCGCCTCTTGAAGCACCTATCAAACATGTTTGTGAAGGCTGTATTCTGGGTAAAATGCAGCGTTCTAAGTTTCCAAAGGATGGTTCAGTTAGGGCCACATGCAGGTTGCAGCTTGTGCATAGTGACGTTTGTGGGCCCATGCAAACTCCGTCCTTGGGCAATTACCTGTACTTCGTGACTTTCATTGATGATTACTCCAGGCATGCGTGGGTATTTCCGCTTAAAGCGAAGTCCGAAGTTTTTATGTGCTTCAAACAATTTTTGGCTATGGCTGAAAATGTCTCAAAATGTACTATGGGCACCCTCCGTTCCGATCGAGGGGGGGAGTATATGTCTCATGAATTTAATGCATTTCTGGCTAGTCGTGGGATAAAACACCAATGTACAGTGCCTTATACACCTCAGCAAAATGGTGTTGCTGAGAGGAAAAACAGGTCACTAACGGAAATGGCACGATGTATGGTCAAAAGTCAAGCTTTGCCGCATTCTTTTTGGCTTGAGGCCATCATGTGTGCCACTTATGTACTTAACAGGTGTCCTACGAAAGCTTTGCAGTCTATTACTCCATATGAAGCATGGCATGATAGAAAACCTTCTATTGAGCACATGCGTGTTTTTGGCTGTTTGGCATATGCTTTGGTGCCACAAGTGCAACGCAGAAAATTGGATGATAAGGCTGTCAAATGTATTTTTGTTGGTTATAGTGCTGAAAGCAAAGGTTACAGGTTGTATCATCCGCAAACAAAACGTATTTTGGTTTCACGGGATGTAGTGTTTGTGGAAGATTCTGTTCAACCCTTGCTGTCATGTACTAGAGACAGTAATGTAAGCTCACAGGACATTTATGACACTTTGTTGCCTCTTTTCAGTGGTGGAAATACGATTGTAAGTTCCAATGAGGCAAATGTACAGCCTATGGGGGTTTCTGAAAATGTTTTAGAACAGCCTATTACTGATGCAGATGTACATGATGTACTTGATGAGGAAAGGGCTGAAAATGAGCAGGCTAGAGGTATGCCAAAATGGCTGGTGCACACTTTGCGTGACAGTAAATTGGATGCACCTTTATCTAGTCGTACTCGTTCAGGCTCTCGCCATGCATCTTATGCATCAGATTGTTATGCTTTGGCTGTGTCTAGTTTACATGATGTTGAGGAGCCTCTGTCTTTTGATGAAGCACAGAATTCAGAAAATTGGATTGCTGCCATGAAATCAGAATATGATGCACTTATAGAGAATGACACATGGACTTTATGTGATTTGCCTCCTGGCAAAAAGGCCATTGGTACGAAGTGGGTTTACAAGTTGAAACGCAAGCCGGATGGTGAGATCGATCGCCATAAGGCTCGACTTGTTGCAAAGGGTTATGCACAACAAAAAGGCATAGATTATGAAGAGACTTTTGCTCCCACTTGTCGTATGACTACTGTGCGTTTTCTATGTGCATTGGCAGCTCATTTTGGTTGGGATGTACATCAATCAGACATTGTTACTGCTTTCTTGAATGGTGACATATTTGAGGAAGTTTATGTAACGCAGCCTCGCGGTTTTGTCATAAAAGGACAAGAGGACAAAGTGTGCAAATGTAAGAAGGCTTTGTATGGGTTGAAGCAATCTCCTCGTGCTTGGTATGAGAAAGCTGACACTCATTTGGTTAAACGAGGCTTTCGTAACAGTCCAATAGAAAGCACATTGTATGTAAAGCGTGAGGATGATGTATTTCTCATTGTGGTTCTTTATGTTGATGATTTGCTGATCACTGGACCAAATGAGAGACATATTGCTGAATTTAAGGCTGATTTGAATGCTACTTTCAAGATGAAAGATTTGGGGCTGTTGCATCATTACTTGGGTATACAGTTTAAGCAGTGTGATGGTGGTATTGCCTTGTGTCAGAAAAGTTACATAGAGACATTGCTATGTAAGTTTGGACTTGAGGATTGCAAACCTATTGCCACTCCCATGGAAACAGGTTTGAAGTTGAGTCTACATGATGCTGGCGATCCTGCTGATGTCACTCTTTACCAAACTGCTGTTGGCTGCCTCATTTATGTATGCAACACGAGGCCAGATATTCAGTTTGCAGTCTCGCAGGTCAGCAGATTTATGCATAGCCCAGGGTCTAAGCATTGGCAGGCTGTCAAGAGGATTTTCCGCTACCTTAGTGGCACTTTACATCTTGGCTTGTTTTATCCCAAGGGGGGATCATTGCCGCCAGACTTACATGCTTTTTCGGACTCAGATTGGGCTGGTTGTTTTGACACGCGAGTGTCCACAAGTGGTTTTTGTTTCATGCTTGGCAGTTCATGTATATCATGGTTGAGCAAGAAGCAACCTACTGTGGCCACTTCGAGTTGTGAGGCTGAGTACAGGGCAGTCTTCACAGCTACGGTTGAGTGTGTATGGCTCAGACGCCTTATGGCTGACTTGGGTGTTGGACAGGACACTGCCAACACTATCTACACTGACAGTCAGAGCGCATTGGCAGTTGCGAGGAACCCAGTTTTTCATGCTCGCACAAAGCACATTGAGGTGCATTACCACTATGTCAGGGAGAGGCTCTCAGCAGGAGAGATCAGCTTGGCTTATGTGCCAACACAGGACAACCTTGCAGATCTTTTCACAAAGGCATTGTCTCGTGAGAAGCTTGAAGCTTTCCGCAAAGCTTTGGGCTTACTCCCCTTTGTGGACTGATCCTGTCCTCAGGGCATGGCACTTCCCTTTACTCATGTGCCAGCTCTCGTTCACCGCATCACTCCAGGGGGGATTTGTTACCATATACATGTGGTAGTGATGTGTGTGAACACACTAGGACCGCCGGGGCATTTTTTCCCTCTTTAGGAGGTTTTTTCCCCCGTGCATTGTATATACGCCCATCACTCTAGGGCTATCTATCTTTCCATTGCACACTAAGTAACACACTCTCTATTGTGTGCCTTGAGCTTCCTTCGTCTTCTCCAAGCTGTGTGTGTTTCTCTGCAACCCTAATTCCAACATCTTTCTTGGCCTTCTCAGAACACCTTTGTGTGAGGACATCTGCCAAACAAGCACGGGTGGAATCCTCTACTTATAGTGTGTAGTCAAACTCTTGAAGCTGCACCACCCACTTTGCTATTCTTTGAGACAATTCCATGTGTTGTAGGGCATATGGAAAAACCTCCTCAGTTGTGATCACCACAAATTGTCTCGGAAGTAAGTAAGCCCGAAACTTCTCCACTACAAACTTAAGAGCTAGCACCAATTGCTCAGTTGCGTTGAAACCCTTTTTAGAAGCTGTCATCACTCTACTAGAGAAGTAGACTGGTCTCATGAGAGATGTCTTTGGGTCTTTTTGCATCAAGACAGCTCCTAGAGCTTCTCGACCTACACTAGGATTTACATAGAATAATTCACCCCATGTGGGTTGTAGGACGATAGGCAATGAGCTCAAAATGGTTTTAACTTCTTGAAAGCACCTTTCACCCTCCTCACTCCATGTCAATGTAGTGTGTTAAGTGAGCTGCTGCAAAGGATAGATTGCCTGAGAAAGGAGATGTATGAATCGTCCCATGTAGCGAACCTTTTGAATGAAGGAGACTAGTTGCTTCACGTTTAAAGGAGTAGGTAAAGCTAACAATGTTTTTACCTTTTCAGGGTCAGCCTCAATACCATCTTGAGACACAACATGGCCTAGTAGAGTGACCTTGCTCTCACCTATGTGGCACTTGTCTTTATCCAATTGCCCACCCAATTGGGCCAGACGGGTGAAACCTTCATCAACCTTGGACAGATGTACTTCCCTAGAGCTGTAAATGCAAAAATCATCAATGAAGACTCGTATGGACTTACCAAAGTAAGGTTGAAACACCAAGCTCATAAACCTCTGGAACGTAGCTGGGGCATTAGTTAAACCAAAAGGCATAACTCTATAAGCAAAACACCCCCAAGGTGTTATGAAGGTAGTCTTTCTTTGGTCTTCATCTGCAATTTTGATTTGGAAGTAGCCTGAGTACCCATCACACACTGTGTACCTTTCATGACCAACCACTTCATTTAGTATTTCATCTTGAAAAGGCAAAGGAAAATGGTCCCTTTTTGTGGCTGCGTTTAGAGGCTTGTAATCCACACATACCCTCCACTTCCCATTTTTGTTTGGTGCTACCACAACTGGAGACACCCACTCAGAATCTTCCACTGGGTAGATAAATCCTGCCTTGAGTAATATTTTTACTTCTTTTAAGAGTGCATCTTGTTGCACTAGCCCTAATCTCCTTAGCCTTTGCACCACCGGTTTGGCACCTTCCTTTAATTGGATATGGTGTTGGGTTACCGTCACTCCTTTAATGTGCTCGTAATCAGTTATAAAGAGGCCAGCATGCTTCTTTAGTACCTGCAAATAGGGTTATCTCTCTTCTTCTAGTAGGTCCTTAGCTAGCATCTCCTCTAAGCCTGTGGCTTCTTCCTTGTTTAGAGAGTCTTGACCACCTTCTCCTTCTGGGTTTCGCAGTATTATACCCATGACTTCCAAAGAGCTAGCATCCTCCTCAGATGACTCATCCTCAAATGAAGAGAAACTGCTTGTGCTCCATTCATCCATAGAAGTCTCCATCTCTAGGTCTTGTTGTCTACCCTGCTTCATGTCATACACAATTTTTTGTTGCTTGCCACCTACCTTATGATTTGGTCGCAACTCAAGGGAACCTGTCTTCCAATCTTGCCTAGCTTTCATAGCCATAAGCCAAGGTATTCCAAGGATTAGCGGATAGCCCTCCCCCTTAGTTGGGATCACATAAGCATCAATTGAGATTGCAACACCAAAAGCTGAAACCTTCACTCCATTAACCTTTCCCACACAAGCCACCCTTACATTATTTGCCATCTTAGCTTGTAAGGAAGTTTGCTCGTTTACTTCCAAACCCAACCTGTGCATTAATTTCTTTGTCATAACACAAATCTCAGCTCCACCATCTACGTACACATTGGAGACTCGCTGACTCTTAATCTCTGCATCAATGACTGGCACGATATCTTTCATGCCTCTTGCACTAATAGACCCAACTGACTTTGCCTTAGCCCTCCTGGTGCTGACCATCTTAGACCGGGTTCTCCGCATCTTTGGGGAAAGGTGGAGGAGTTGCTGCCATGAAATCTTTGGTCCTTGCTTACTCACATCTGCTACCAGGTCGTAAGGTATGGATCCTACCTCAAGTGGAAAGTCTTCTACTCCTATGTGCCTCCTTGACCTACTCTTCCTTTTCTTGTCTCCTATCACTTGGGAGGAACCCTCATTCCCTTTATCCGGCTCTGAAGCTTCCATTTCAGCAGTTCTTTGTCTCCTAACTCTCTTTATTGGCATGACAACAGCTTCCTCCATTTTTTCTTTCCCTTTATCCTTACCATTGTCAAGAATTATGACAGAGACAGCCCTGTCCTCCCCTCCTGATGGTAGTGGAGGGATATCTGCTGGTGCTTGTGGTGGTGGAGGAGGGGGTCTCATTATTTGGATTGGTGGAGCCACGTGTGCATTTTGTCCATTTAGTGGCCTAGCTCGAGGAGGAGTGACTTGATGGCGAGGAGTCCGTCTTTGATTACCATTTCCTTGATAGCGTCGTGGATGGGGGCAATAATACATGCCGTGACCTACCTCTCCACAGTTGTAGCAAATGTACTCACGTGCTTGCCTTTGTCCTTCTTGTCTATTTCGTTCATTTCCTGGCTGGGGAGCCCTTACACCTTGAACCAGATTGATGGACAGGCTCTCTAGTTGATTGGTGATTTGTTGAAGTAATTCTTGTTGAGAGGACTCTTGGTCTGTTGATCCTGTCCCTGCTACTACCCTTGGCGTAGGTTGAGCTAGCGGTGGAGGCTCCATTCCTCCTTGTAGTTGAGCTTGGAATTTTAACTTCCTATCCTTCTCCCTTGCATAAGTCATAGCTTTATCAAAGGTATCTGCGAATTTACCTTTTACCTTTTCTCGAAGGATGGGGTAAATCCCTCCCAGGAAACAGTCCTTCTTTAGGCATTCTGGCGCCCTTTCTCCTTCACCTAGTGATGCACACCATTTCTCCCACAGGTTGGAAAACTTTCCTTCATAGCTTCTATAGTCATTGGGTGATGTTTGGCGTAGCTCTAAGAGCTGTCTCCATATCTCCTCTGGAGGCTCATGGCGGAGAAATTCTTCGATGAAGGCCATCTTTAAGGACTCCCAGTCTCTTCTTTCTTCAGGTTCCAAAGTTTGATACCATAATTTTGCACCTTCCCTCAAGACCAAAGGAAAGGCCCTTAACTTAGTAGCTTCGTCATCCCTTCCCGATACCAGAAAGGCCATTTCCAAATTATCCAAAAAGTCTGGAGCAACCTCCCCAGGCTTACCATAAAAATTAGGGAAGTCCATAAGTGAGAGAGTAAACAATTACACAAACAGCTCCAATTTATTTTAAAATAGAGTATGGTAATTACAATTTGGAGCTTTAGCACAACTTAGCTCAAAATAGGATGAAAATCGACACATCAAAGGAATGGTAATAGTCTAGTAAGGGTAGAATGACAGGATGAGGAGAGCGCAAGATTTCCCCAAGTCTCTCGGCTCCAAACAACAGGGCTATTCTTTGCTGATAAAAGATTTTTCTATCAATACAAATATTCACACGAATATGACGCACAAAATGGAAAGGGAACATGCGGGGATCATCATTCTCATTATTGGCATCCATACTTACACACAAGAGCCTAGCTTAGTTGCACCACCTTGGGACCAATGAGCCTGATCAGCCACAGAAGGTCAGTACCTCGGATCACTTCGACTCTTCCTGATGCATCTGTGAAGACGTAAGGCGTGATGGCAACACTTTGTACAATGCTGAGCCTTTTAGCAAGCAACAATTGGATGCTATTACCATAATCAGCATGACGAATGAAAGTGACACCATTAATGTGCAGCACATCATCAACTAAGATAGTTTCCTTAGATTGAGATAACTTCTTGAAAATTAGCAGCAAAGGTAGGGCAGGGAGGCTTTTCACCCGGTCTCCAAAGCACTTTGGACAATATCCAAAGTGATCTTCACGCGGACAGGAGGTTGGCTTGGGATTGGTGGTGTCTGGATTCACAAAGTGCACTGGGAGAACTCGCAGACGGGCGGCAATCTTGTAGGCAAGCCTTCGCCTCTTTGCTTCAGGAGGATTTAGGGGTGAGAGTCGTGGTTGCAAGTTGGAGGTTGAAGTTGGTTGCTCACTAGCCTTTTTCTTGCCTGTAGTGGTCATGTAATCCCTTATTAATGAGATTAAGCCAAATGTTACCTTACGCTTGAGCACGCGCTGTGGCCTTGGGCCACTTAGGTGTAGAGGTGATATTCCTCCTCTTAGTCGGCTCCTCAGGAAAGAGAGGTCTGGTGATTCTTTCTCTTCCCTTAATGTGTGTCACAGTACCTTCGTGTATGTTGATGTAGAATATTTCAAGCTCGTGTGCGTTGGAGGTTTCTGGAGCACTCATAGGTTGAGAGGAGAAGTATATCAAGCTCTTCTTCTCACTCTCCTTCGTTGGCGACGATCATGAACAAGGCATGTAGAAGAACTTACTTCTTGAATTTCAATGACACTGCAACCTGGTAACAAGACCTCGATGAAAGCTTTTAAGGACTCTAAAGCCTCCTCCTCTTCTGTTCTCCAATTTGCAAACTCCTCACGCCATTCGTCCATGTTGTAGATTGCACATCTTCATTGCTTGTGGACTGAAGGTCTGTGTAGCCCTCCTCCGTGGGGGCACCAAAATGATAGCGGGAAAAAGAGCAGTGCAATCGGGTGGCCTCTGTACTCGTGCACACTCCACAAACCACGCCTCATGCAAACAAGCAAAGAACAAAACAAAGGGGGCACCACCCTAAATTAAGAGGTTTAGGGACCTCACACATAGTGCACATAGGCAAGTGAGACTTCTGGCATTATGATGGCATCAAAACATATGGCAAAACACATAGAAACGAAGCTTAGGGACCTTATGTAGCATATATATACACAAGACACCAGCTTAACAATACAACGGCATCTGATCATACATAACAAGGATATAGAGAATCAAGCCAAGGATGGCATAATCCCTTGTCAAAAACAATCAACCCAGCAAGTAGGTATGATCCTACTAGCAACACATCAATACCTTAGAGAATGATGGCGAGGATGGTGGCCATGGAGCATGAGAGAAGACTCCTTATTTAGGTTTTAGGGCTAGTAATGTAGCATACTAGAGGGAGAGAGAGTGAGGGAGAGAGAGAGTAGAGCTCCATCCATAGCTCCTCGTTGTGAGAAATGTCGTCATAGCTTCGTTGCTTGGTGAAGTGGGTGAAGTGTTGGTTTTGAGTGAGAGAAGGCCTCCTTATATAGGTTTCTGAGAGGGTTTAGGATTAGGGATAAACATGCTTAAATCCACTGATTGGGGTTACTTTTTGCTTAGGGTGGTCAACAGATTGAGGTCACATGATATGTCACCATCAAGATATTCTCTAGAGTGATGTGAGAGGGGAGGGTAAATGCTGATTTTTCTGATTGTGACACATGGGGATAAGGCCTTGACTAGCATTTAAGAGCAGGTAAGGTGGCTGTTGAAACTGGAGGTTCTGCACATGTCACGGGGGGACCTGCGGGGGGGAGGTGGCAGCTGGGTCCTCCTGAATATCAAATTCTCAAAAAATCCTCAACCATGGCTTCTTTTGACATGTGTTCTTTGAAAAAATCAGCATGTCTCTTTTCAACTCAAAAGTCTTTATCCTTGTTGACTCACCTTTACCATAAGATTTTCCCCTTTTCTCCTCCTGTAACTGCATTGTTGATGCCCAATCACTGCTTCTAGTAACAGTGAACTGTTACCTACCAAATACTTATGGTGTAGTAAAACATATTCACCATGGGTAAAAAAAGTTACTGTAGGTAAAAAGTGATTTGTATTTACCATGTAGGTGAATAATATTTACTGTAGGTAAAAAATATTTACTGTGGTAAAAAATATTTACTGTCGGTAAAAAAGTGAAAACAGAGTATGCTGTGCTGTGAGTCCACACGAATATCCTCGTGTAAATTTCACTAGAAATTCACACCTAGAATGGGCTATTCTGTAAGATATAGGTTGTAGGCATGCATAAGAGCTCGCTCCCACGTATCTTCTGTCCATGGCACTTTTTACTCTTTGGTGCTTGTGAAGTAGATTTTTCTTCTCTTTCGAGATCCCTTGGACTAGAGTATCCTCATCTCCCCAACAACTGACTGTGCCTTTATTGCATCTTCAGAAGGGGTCCTAAAAACCATGCATCAAGAGAGAGAGAGAGAGAGAGAGAGAGAGAGAGAGAGAGAGAGAGAGAGAGAGAGAGAGAGAGAGAAAGAGCCTTCGTCTGTGTCTTTGACAGCAACCCGACCCATCTTAGACATAACGAAGGTCTGCGTCCTCAGGAAGTTTGGCCCTCTCTCTCTCTCTCCCTCTGCTTCTGAAATTTCCCTCTGCCTTTGCCTCTATCTCTCTCTCTCTCTCTCTGTTTCTGTCACAGTATATTGCATATCTAGCTCTGTCTTAACAAACAACACACACATACAGTCACAAACACAACACACACACACACACACACTCACAAACACATAGACACACAAATATAACATACACACACACACACACACACACATACAGACACAAACACACACACACACACACACACACACAGAGAAACAAACAAATATAACATACACACAAACACACAGAGACACAAATATAACATACACACACTCACAAACCCAGAGACACACAAATCTAACATACACACACAAACACACACAGATACAGACAAATATAACATACACACAAACACACAGAGACACAAATATAACATACACACACACAGACACACACACACACATACAGAGACACACACACACTCACAAACACACACACACACAAATATAACTTACACACACACACACACACACAGAGCCTCTCTCTCTCTCTCTCTACACTAAAGGCGCGCGTAGAGAGGCATAACCGGTGTGCATGTCTCTATGCGCGCCGTTAGTACTGTGCATCGACCAGTGTATGTGTGAGTGTTATAGAGAGAGGATGTAAGGCGGGGGAAAGAGAGAGAGAGATAATGTGAGTCTTTCTTTTACCTTATACTAATGGCACGCGGAGGTGTTTTTTGAGGTCAAAACATGCTCCACGCGTGCCTTTAGTAATGGGAGTCTCTCACTCTCTCTCTCTATTTAAATATGCTAAGCTATAGAAAGGAGAGGGAGAGGGAGAAAGAGAGAGAGAGAGAGAGAGAGAGAGAGAGAGAGAGAGAGAGAGAGAGAGAGAGACAGAGAGAGAGAGACAGAATCCTCTTTTCGTATATAGTGAAATGGCTAGAACAAAAGCCACTGCAAGAAAGGTAGGCAAGGGACCAGGATTAGCAGCTAAGGCAAGTAGCAGATCTGCAACCCCAAAGAAAAGACCTGGAAAACCCAATAAAATTTTGAAAGGTCCAAGGGTGAAGAAGTTACAAACATGCATGGGACTTTTCAGAGAAATCAGAAAGGCACAAAAATGTGTAGATTTATGCATACTAAAGCTGCCCTTTCAGAGGATGGTGAGGTCCATATGTGAAGAAGCTACCTGGGGCACCAAAAGGTGGAAGGTGGTGTCATTAATGTCTCTACAAGAAGCAGCAGAGGACTTCCTACTGGAGTACTTCAGTGACATCACCATTGTTGCAGCACATGCCCACATGGTTACTATAATGGACAAAGATAGTGAGACACTGAAAAGAATAAGGTGGAGGTATGACAAACTACTGGTCCCCAATGTCTGCAGGGATAAGAAAATGACGGAAATTTTGTTATACCCCCCTGAGCTAGCGCCACAACTCACAGTTGTAGATGTCACACATGATGTGAATACAAGGGCAAGGGCAGAGACTATTGCTCGCCAAACAGAGGACATGAGGGAAGCAGAGCTTAAGGAGAAAGCAAAAGTAGCAGTGGAGTCCCAAAGGAAAACAGAATGCAATGTGACCCTGTCCATAGAGGCAAGCAATCAAGAAAATCTACTTTCAATGAAGGATGGTTTGCTTGCAGAGATACCATTTGTAGATGGAGCCAGAAAGCTAGCTCTGGAAAAAGTGGACATTAATTTACTGCAGAATCCAGATGCTCAGATTTCAGACACAATTATCTATGCTTGTCTTAAGTAAGTGTTACTATCTTGCTAGCTTTGAAAACTCAGATAATAGGTTTGCTAACTCAGGTAAACTCTCTACAGCTTGATCAAATGTCAACTCCCACTGCACACCCACACAGAGGTGTTTCTTCTTGATCCACAAATGTCAGTGATTATTAGACAAAAGAACAGTCCATCTGGGACCTTTGAGAGTTGGTTTCTCCACTGTGCTATGCTGCAAGTTACTGTCATCATCTTTCCATATGAGAACAACCATCACTCGAGTCTCATATGCTTTGATGTTGACCAACCAGCAGTGTGGGTGTTCAATTCAATAGAAGGAACCCACCCTGAAATTAGGTTGTAAGTGTTTTGTATCAGAAAGTGTTTCTTATAGATATCCATGTAAATTTGAAGCCTCATGCTAACATCTTGACGTTGCTTTGTGCAGTTGTATAAAGAGGTTGTTGCTTGCCTATGGCAAGCTATGTGGAAGGTATGAACTATACAAGGCCCCAATCAAAGATGTACCTGTCCCAAATCAAACTGATGGAAATTCTTGCGGCTGGAGATGTCTTCTCCATGCAGAATATGTCTTGCAAAGCTACTTTGCATTAAAACCTTTCATGACTAAGGTAACCATTTGGCAATGCATTCAGTTAGTTTTGGTTTAGTTTATAAAAGAATTCTCACCATGTGGTCTTTTAATTTTGTAGAGTGCTTTAAAAAACTACACATATGATTATTTGCAAAGATACTGGGTAAGTTTAATACAACACCTGCTTACTATGTCTAGCCCCAGAGAGCTTGAAGATAGCAGCTTGGATGACCGCACTATTCATCTAACAACACATGATGTGCCACCACGACAAACCCCTGCATCCGATACAGTGGAATCACAACGGGCCGAGGGGGTCATATCAGCAGAAGATGAAAGAGCCGAGGATGAGGAAAGGTCAAATGAGCATATGGAAGGTGCTAGTGTACAACCAGAGGAGGCAATGAAAGAGCCAAGTTAGCCAGTGGAGGAGCCAAAAGAGCCTATGGATGAAACCCAAGATGAGAAAAGCAGGCCTATAGATGAGCAAAAGGATATGGATGAGGAAAGCAGGCCTAGGGATGAGCAAACTGATATGGATCAGGCAAGGATGTATGAGGCAAGCCGGTCAACCGAGGGAGAGGAAAAGACCTTGGAGGAAACCTTGAATGAGGCAGAAAAAGCCATGGGGGAGACCCCTGATGAAGATGTGAATGATGACTATGAAGATGTGAATGATGAAGCTAAAGCAGAGGAGAGCAACAACGACATCAACACTACAAAGACCCAGTATGGACCCTTGCTACCTGTAGATACGGTTGTTCCGGTAATGTCTATTCAAGTATGGCAAAATATGTTCAACTTCTAACTACTTATATGTACTTGTCAACTTTTACAGAGGTTGATTATCTTGGACGTCAATGGATTGCTGCTGATGCGCGTGCCTGTCGGTGACACAGAACCCTTTGAGGATTTGCAAACGTTTCGGATGGGAACTTGTCGAGTCGTGGTTCGTCCAGGAACCAAGGAATTTATTCAGTTTCTTCTTTCGCGCTTCAAAGTTTCCATATGGTCTTCAATGCAAAGGCAAAACTTGTCGCCACTAGTTACAATAGTTTGCAATGTATGCGGCGCTCACACGTCAGATTTTCTCTTTTTGTATGATCAAAGAAAATGTGTTACCGTTGAGGGCCACTACCACCCTAAAAAACCACACTTACCTCTTTTGTACAAACCGTTTAGCCAAATCGGTGTACCCTTTGATGCAACTAATACACTACTGATTGATGATACTCCTGAAAAGGGAGAACTAAATCCGCTGGGAACAACTATCTCACCACCTTCTTTCGAGGGGCATTCCTTTGATTTTTACCTTGAAGACATTCTGACTCCATACTTACAGAAATTGTATCTCAGTCCATTGTTCACGGACGAGTTTGTACTTTCTAATGACTTAAGATGACTCTTCTATCATGTCTTTGTCTTGTCTAACATTGAGAGAGAGAGAGAGAGAGAGAGAGAGAGAGAGAGAGAGAGAGAGATTTGACATGGTAAAGAAATGTATTTCAGGCACACTTTTTCACAGGGCACAATTGACAAATGAGCTCAATAAACTTCATGTATTGAAAGTCATTTGTATACACTTGAGTTCACAAGAATATCTGTTACATTGACACTACTTCAACCCGACCATCCAACTCTTTCCACAAAATATATTTTTCCCTTCGCCACATCACCTTACGGCCATCTCGGAAAAAGGAAAAATCTGATAGGTCCCTGTCCATTGACTCTTCAATTATGTCATGCCGCAAATGTTGAAGACTGCATAGCTCCCTTATTGTAACCACCAACAGTAGGCCATGCTCTTTATCAATTACTTCCACATCCACAAGAGGATTATCTTCCAAACCTGCAGAAACCTGGTCCATAGGAATGTACTTACCATTGAGCATTTGTGATCGCATATACCAAAACGAGAGTAACAGTGATTGGCTTGCAATCATGTACTTGACAACTAGAGTATCAAGCGCGACCTCGCACAGTAAACCAATCTCTTCCTTTACATACCATCCTCTGTCAAGAACTTTGTCACAGGATGACTGCTGAAATGAATTGCACATGAACATAGTTTTCGAAACAGGACAAAATTTTGCAATTCTAACCAGTTTGGTGGGAATAGAGCTACGTAGAGACCTCTGTATATCCTTGTAGAGCTTACTTGGCATTTCCTCCACCATTCTTTCCTCGGGAACTGGCCAGTCCACAGTGTTCCAATCGGTTGGTAGAGGCACTTTCACCAACATGCCATTCTTATTCCCTGAGCTGAGTTGGTAGAAGTGGTCATAAAAAAATATTCCCTCATCAGCCAGGCTTTTGCTGCTCCTCCCTGAATACTGTAGAGAACCAATGTGGGCATGAACAACATGGAAGATGCCTATTATGCACTCCACAGGCTCCCATTGCTCATAAGAAGAGGGATAAACATCTGCAATATATATAAGAAGAGTTAAACTAAGAGTATCAATAAGTAAAAATGACAAATCTAATGTAATTGAGCTGTGAAGAATGGAGACATTTCTCATAAGAAGCGGGAGAAACATTGCAAAATATATAAGAAAAGTTATAATGAGAGTATCATTAATTTCACATGTCAAGAGTACTTACAATTGCAACGTGGTTGATGTATATCTGATACATTTCCACCGTTTGCTATCACCTCTGGATGGGTAGACACATGCTGAACAAGAACTTCCTTTACAGATCTTTTGCCGATTTCAACTTTGAAATCCAACACTCTGGCCTTCCATGCTGAGCGGTAAATGTTGATACCACTAGACCTCTTGGGTCTTCTTGGTTGCATGAGGACCCATGAACCTTTGTTTATCCTTTGTCCAACCCATTGGTTCTCTGCACGTATTGAAGTTGATATTGTAATTGAGAATATGCTACTACTTGGCCTTCTAGGCAAAGTGTAGCTGTTGGTTGTTGGTGTGAGAGATAGTAAACACCTAGAGCTTCTTGGGCGAGAAGGCGTGGAAGCCATAGCTCTCAGAGAAAAGCTTTAGTGGAGGGAGATTCACTTTGAAAGCATTCTAAAGGGAAAGTGTTTTAGAATTCCAATATCTTGTGCGGGCTTGATGGTCACCCTCCAGTACGTTAATGACCATAAGAGAATATCAGAAGTGGGACCACATGCAAGCACCTAAAAGATCGGTAAAAGGAAGGAAATTACGATGCTACAATCCTAGATTCGTGAAAGTTTTATGATATTTAACTATTTTTTGAGTCTTTCCACGTACTTTCCTACGTAACGTAGCCTTCGTGCTCATTGGACGCGCTCTTTTTTTCTCTCTCTTCATATGGCCCTCCAAATGACGTCTGAAATTTCCTAATGGTCACCCAACAAGCTGTCAAAAAGCTAGTGTATAAAAATGCCAAGAAAAAAAATAAGTCCTCTACAAACAGCAACTATTTTGACATCTTGCTTGAGGATGTGTTTGAACTATTTGCAGGTACTACTTAACTTCCTAGGGAAGAACCAAGCAAAGAATCCACTGGAGCCTCCCCTAACAATGATAAGCACATCCCCATTGTCCCAGAAAAGGTGCTACAGGAACCTTTCCCCAGTCCACTAACCAACTCAGCAAGTTCATCTGAAGCAGAAAGTGATGGGGAGTATGCACAGAGTATTCAAGGTATATAGCAAGGGTCCTCAGAAGGAATGCTCAAATTTTCTAGGGAATTGGATATTGAGGACCAAAAAACAAAAAAAGGATCTAGACAGTACACCTAGCCCCTCTGTGGACATCTTGATGTCACAAGCAGAAGAAGAGAGTCTGCCCAACTTCAAGGTTCCTAAACATAAGAGAAAAGTTGAAAAGTCAATTGATCTTAACAGAGCCTCTGTGTCCCTGGTTAAACCAAACAAGAATTCAAAAAAATGAAGTGTCCTAATCTCAAAGGCCTTACTTTGAACTATGGTAATCAAGAAGTGGCTTGTTGACTTATTTATGCAACCTGACTTTTTATGTTTGCAGGAACTTAAGGTAGCAAGGAAGACATTAGAAATGAATCTAAACAGAATCAACTCAGGATACAAATGGTTCTACACTAGCCACAATGGTGGCAAAGGAGGCTGTGCTGTGGGGGTTGCTTCCAAGTGGTCCAACCTAATATCCAGCTCCCAGTCTTTAACAAAAGGTACTTGGACTACTGTCACCCTAGCAGATCCTTTCAACTACACATTAGTAAGTTTCTATGCTCCCAACTCTATTTCTAAACATTCCCTATGCTAGAAAGACCTTGCAAGCCTACCCAAAAACATCATTCTTGCAGGTGATTTCAATATGGTTGAACACATCTCTGACAGGTCAAGATCACTTGGCCAAACTATAGCAAGGTCATTAAAGCTATGCTAGATAGATTTATTGCATGCTTTGAATGTAATAGATGTATCAAAAGCCTGTGGGTTTACCTGGAACAACAACCAAGTAGGAGAATGCTTCAGCGAAGCTAGGTTGGATAGACTTTACATGTCGGTCAATGTAATGCAGGATCACTAGTTATTTAAATGAAAAACTGATGCTTCTCTGACACTGTCTGATCATAAGCATGTGATGTTTGATCTGTTAAGATCTAATATTACATATAGAGTTGGTTGGCCTCACCTTGATCAATCTTTGTTGGGTATAAACTGCATAAAGGAAAAGGTAAAAAGCATTATGCATTGTGCTTTTTGTACTAATAGATGCTCAGGTAAAGCTTGGGAGGTAGCTCTGTATCAGATTCAGAAGACTCTGACCATGTATAAAAAAATGGCCAAAGACCTTAGAGCTAAAAGAAGAATGATGATACATGGGGAGCTCTCCATGCTGGAGAAAGATCAACTAGTTCTGACCACCCCTCTAAGAGACTCACATAGCTCAGAAATAAACTCGGGCTAGAAGAGATCCTTGAAGCCAAGAGTGCCCTTGCTTTCACTAGGGAATATTGGGCTGGTAAGATAGACATGCCTACTAAAAACATGTTTCAGCTTCTTAAGAAGAAGAAGGCTAAGGAATTCATACCCCCCTTAGGGGGCAGGTGGTTCTCGTGCTCCAAACCCAAAAGGAGAACGTACCATAGCTCATGATCACTTTATCAAAGTATTCTTTGAAGCTCCCATAAGAGACAAGAAGACTCAAGAAGAAAGGGCACAAATAGCCTTGCTAAGAGTGAAGACTGTGCCTACTGAAATGACCATCTCCCTCGAAGCACTTGTCTCTGAAGGGGAGTTCAAAGAATGCATTGATAGATTGAAAGCTGGTAAGTCTGTTGGGCTGGATGGAGTACCAAATGAATTCTTTAAAATGTACAAAAATTTTGTGACCCCATACCTCATGCTGGTGTGGCAAGAAGCTGTTAAAAAAGTATCTCTTCCATCTTGTATTAATACAGGGGTGGTCAAGCTTCTCCATACCTGTCTGACTTCTATTTATAAAATCTATGCTCTAGCACTGGCCATAAGACTTAGCCCCTAATGGACACTATCATTCTCAAAGAACAAACAGGTTTCATTAAAGGGAGATTTATTCTGGATGTTATTATTTCTCTATGGGAAGGTATGGAAGATGCTAATGAAATTGATCAAGCTTTCCTTTTTTTCAAAGTATACTTTGATAAAGCCTATGATAGAATTGAGTGGGACTTCATACTGCAAGCCATGCATGATTTGGCTTTGGTAAAAGGTTCATAAAAATTGTGCATGTTTTACTTGGAAATGTTTTTGCAAAGGTACCTATAAATGGGGATCTTACTGATCTTATTACTCTCAAAATATCCATTAGGCAAGGGTGCCCCATAGCACCCCTTCTTTTTGCAATAGTGTCGGATGCTCTAGGATGGTTGGTGAAGGATCAGATTCAAAAGGCCACCCTCAAGGGTATTCAAATTGCAAGATCAGATGTGGACTTATGCCTTCATATGTTTGCTGATGACACTAATGCTCTGTGTAAAGTTGACCAGGGGTCTGCTGATGTTTTTCTGAACTGTTTAAACACCTTCTGTCCAGTCAATGGCTCTCAAATTAATCATCATAAAACTGGAGTTAAAGCCTCTCAGAATGGTGCAGTACCTCAGTCAGTACTTGATGTAGGTTGTCAGATACTCCCTGATGGAAAAATCTTCAGATTGTTGGGCATACCTATGGGCTTTAAGGTAACAATAACCCAAAGATGGGATTGGGTATTGGCTAAATTCATAAATAAGGAGCCGATGTGGCAAAACATGCAACCTAATCTGGCTGCCAGATCCTTTGTGCTCAACCATTATATACTGCCGTCCATTATCTACTATCTCTCTTGCTGGAAACCCACCAAGCTTCAACTTAACCAGGTAATTTCTCCTGCTAGAAGATTTCTGTGGGGGGGTACATATGAAATTAAAAAGGTAGCAAAAGTTTCCTGGAATACCTACTGTATGCCTAAAATCAGAGGAGGTCTGGGTATTCTCAATCTTGAAAGGCTAGCTAACAAGATGGCAGGTAAGAGGATAGCTAGGTCTGTTTCCTCTGACGACTTCTGGGCTTGCCTTATCAAAAGAAATATAAGAAATTTTATAGCATAGTCCTACAAAGCATGGAAGAATATTACTATGTGGGACACACTCACTCCCAATGTTAATATAAATCCTACAGGCAACCCCCTAACTGTAGCATTATGGAAGGCTTGGTTTGAGATTAGGAGCAGTATGCATATTCCTTTGAACAAGGCCTTGTCTCATGAATTTCTTATGTAGGACTCTATTTGGAATGGGAGCATCCCTAAGAAAACTAGAAGAAAGCTTAATATTAAGGCCCATAAATGCTTTAAAGCTGACTTCCAAAGTTGGTATGACCTGTATGTAAATGGTGAATGGATATCAACTGAAATGCTGTCTAATAGCACTAATTTGTCCTCTGGCTGTTGTTCTGAGCTTTTGAACAGGATTCTTGAACTTAAAGCCCTGCTCCAACTGGAAGGGGCATCTAGAACCAAGCATGTGAAGCTAGAAGAATGGGCCTGGAAAGCCATCACCAGCTACAGCATGGTTCAGAATTTTGATGAAGCTTAAAGGAAGAATCTGAACAAAAAATGGAGTATACAATGGAATTCAAGACTGTGGATTTACAGGTTCAAATGTGTATGGAGTTTTGCATATCCAATTAAACACAGTTTTCTTGCCTGGTCTATTCTCCACCAAGGTGTATGGATTGGGGTCAGAGCCCTTAAAGCTAAAATTAGAGATGGGAAGTGCAAAAGATGCCAAGCAATAGAAAACCTTCCTCACATTTTCTTTGGATGCAATGCCAATCATAGGAAGCTTCAGATGTTGCAGTACGGTTGCTCTAGCCTTCACCCTCACCCCCTTACAGTCAAAGAAATCCTCCTAGGAGAATGTCATAGGCTGGACATCCCTTTATGGAATCTATGGAGAGGGAATTTATGGTAAATGAACTCCCCTAACCCCTATATATGTTGGGTGGGATGAGGCTCTTAGCACGCGCGTGAGTGTGTGTGTGTGTGTGATAGAGAGAGAGAGAGAGAGAACAAGCCAGAACATAGCACATTGGATTAAGTTGTTGCGAGACAGTTAGAAGTTGCTTATACTCTCTAAGGTTTTTCGGAATGAGTACCAAATCTAGGACTAAAGCTAATGAGTGTCATTTTAATTGGAAACTTGGCACATCCTTGCTTTACATGGGATGGGTCAATAGTCAAGAACATGCATGAGTTCTATACTGGTATATTGGTATTGCAATACTGGTATACTAATATTGGTCTTAGATTTTCAGTGCTAGTATTGGTACTAGTAGTACTGGTATACTCGTACTGGTATATTGGTACCGATACACCAAAGAATCCTTTCAAACTACAAAAGACACTAGAAACTATGTCAATGAACAGGTGGTATAATTCCCATTCATAGAACAGAATCGTCTTTATACACTAGTAATGAAATCAAGAGCCAGAAGATATAAAAGTATGTCATCTTCAAGCCAAGGAACATCAAAAACCATAGTTGAGAAGGTAACCCTCACCTAAGGGTCAGAAGAAATAGCAAACTATTCCCATAACACACACACTCACACATTGAATCTGTGTTTCTCTTTCATCCACCATAGCTAGCTTGATCCAATTCCTAACATTTGGTATCAGAGCGACGGTGTGCTAGCTAGGATTGTTGTTGTACTTTTGTGTGTTAGTTTGATTGGCATCTCCTAATCATCATTAGGATCCTTGGTATTTCTCTTATTCTCTTCCCATTGCATACCTTGTGACTAGTTAGCATCATTTAGTCAGTGTGAGCACGTTCTTGGGTTTGATTCCCTTGGGACACTACTCTCCTAGCTAATCCTAAGGTTAACACTAGGTTGGTAACCTAACAGGACATAAAAGTGTCCTTTCAGGGTTTTGAAAAAAACCTCCAAAACCGTAGTAGATCCATTCATTTTGTAAAATCCTTTCATGAGGTTATAGTTCAAGGCCTACTACACATGGAAAAAATAAGAAACTTGTAAAATGTCTCATCTTTTGGTCACACCAAGCCTCCAAAGTTGATGGACCAGTACATTTTCATCAAAACAGTCATTTCTTATGTTTTGTTGCATAAAAATAAGATTAGGGATTTTTGTAGGACTTGAGATAAATTCCCTAGTTAACTTCAATGGGTTGGTGATCAGAACATAGGATTGCTTCTCACGCACTATTTTTTGTTTTGCCAAAAGAAATAGGTACAAAAAAGTTGAACTTTTACCATTCTGCAAACCTATCATCAAAGGTTCTATAGCCACGCTCAATACAAATAATATATGCATGTTTTCTTAGTTCCCTATTGTCCTTTAGGTTCATAAGGAGCCATGGAGCATGTCAAAAGAATAATACATCTCTTACCAAGGGGAATCTTGGGGACAAAGATGAAGTGCTAAATACAGCAAACATGAAAAAACTGGGTTCAACATTATGAGTTGTAGAATCCCATAGAAACTATTCAACATCTAGCCAAATTTGATCCTTATTACTAGATATGGTTACTACCTACAAAATGCATATAGTTGTCACAAGAAACTAACAATATTGAAAAAGCTATACTTGATATATTAGAATGTTTCATTTTCTTCTATAATTGAAAAAATCAACCATCGTTGTCTACTATGCAAAATAGGGTATTAGGTGCCCCTAAACTCAAGGAATATTAGCTTTATGTTACAATATGCCACATAGAGAATCAAAACTGCATTTGGATATCATGAAAGCCACCAAAAAAATCATAGAAGAGCTAAAATTGGCTAAAAAACAGGATTTGACAATTTTTGTAATTTGGTCATAACTTACAACTTTAACATTTATTTCTCCCTAGAAGCATCAGGACATGTTGAGGACTACTAAAGATATTTCTCTAGCATTATAGACCTCACAAACATGAATTCTAGAGTGGTATAGTTGCAAAAAGTTGAAAAAAGCCAAAAACAGGACCCGTTTTTTCACACAGTTTAGGTTGTGAAAAGTTGTGCAAGGACAAGGTTAAAGATGGAATTGATATTCCAAAAAAATGTCAAGTTTTTTTCAGCTCATGAGACAACTTTTTAGACAGATAGGACCTCAAAATCCATTTTGAAACTCTTGACATAATTCAAGGAAAATGGTCACTTCATAGGACATAAAAGTGTCCCAGGACATAAAAGTGTCCCATTACCAACCTAGTGTTAATAGTATTATGCTTAATTATTAGGTGTTTCTCTCAATATTTTTCTTACCATTATTTGTGTTCCATTACTCCCAAGTACGGCACTACCTTGCTTTGTACTTATGACCATCCATAGCCAATGTCATGAGCTTCGCAATGCATCCTCCCATGCTCCAATTGGACATCTCATGTGAAAATAGTTTCTTAATTAATTTTGAAAGTTTATGCTACTATTTATCTATGTTATGCAGCAGGGAAGTGTGTTTAGGTGTGTGTGTGTGTGTAAAGTTGATGCATTAAATGCTCACACCTTCTGTTGGACCCGCGAGAAGCAACCCTATTATAGGGTGTTGACCTTTGAGGGGCCATACCACAAAAAGCCAATAGCAAAGGTGCCCACTGGGCAGACTCCAAACAAGCAAAAAACTGAATCACATGCATGAGGTGGGTCCGCCCGATCGGTAGGTGCGTCTTCGTTTGACTGCGCCGTCCGGTGATTGGAGACCGACTGCCTACCCGCACCCACGCCTGCCCCCATAGCGTCACTGCCATTTAGCCTAGCTCAAGGCGCCATTCCTGCAAACAGGATCCTTAAGCCTAAGGCGTGCTACCGCAGCTAGTGAATAACAGAAATTTAAGAAAAGCTAAGGGCTCTTTCTCGCAGCTGATGAGCCTCGAATACATCCTTTCCAAAAGCTGTCAAGGCCGGTCAAAGAAAATCTTCAAAGCATCACCAAGCATCCAAAGGAGCACTACTTCATTGTGAAGAGGGGCTTCACCGACCGTGAAGAGGAGCTTCACAAAAGGAGTAGAGATTTACTAAAGGAATTTTCACTCACTCTCTCATTCTTTCTCTCTCTCTTCCCCTAAAATTATTGCAACCAAGCACAAAACTTTGCAAATAAATTTTTCTATCATCAATTGTGCTCATGTAAAGAGGCAGACACTGGCTAGGAGAGTCTCCTAAGCTAAGACCCCTCTATTGACACAAATGGGGGACAAGGGAATAGAAAAATTCAATGGGGAGGGATTTCACACTTGGCAAACGAAGTTAAGAGGCTACCTTATAAAAAAATGTTTGTGGTCTGTCATCAGCACTGCCTTAGAGCAACAAGCCGAACCTGATGGAGTGCACACTAGGGCATCTACACTCATAGCAAGTGCACAGAATTTGGCCAAAGACAAACAATCATTGGGAATCATCATCACCTCCTCGCATGACAACTACGTGCATTTCATAGATGAATGTAAGCATGCACATGATGTCTGGCATGTCCTAGAAAGTAGCTTTGGAGCTAGGGCCAAAAGAAGCAAAGTTAGCCTTAAAAGACAAATTTACAAAGCTACCATGATTGAAGGGGAGGACATTGCTAGCCTAGTGAATAGGCTCAAGAGCATTGTCACGCAGCTCACTTACATCCAGGTTGAAGTACCAGAAGATGACAAAGTGGCCATACTATTAATTGCACTTCCACCTTCTTATGACCACTTAGTCACAATTCTTGAAGAGAAAGAACCAGCACCACCATTCCAAGATGTCATCAACTCAGTCCAAGGAGAAGAAAGAAAGCAAAGAGGTTCACTCACCTCATCAGGTTATCGCCACATCTTCAAGGGGAAGGCATTCGCCATCAACATTGACAAACGGAAGAAAGTGTTATGAATGTGGAAGAATGGGACACGTAGCAAAAGACTGCTACACAAACAAACCTTGAAACAAATGTGGTAGTAAGGGACACCCTCCTTCTCGGTGCTACTCAAATGGAGGTAGTAGCAGTGGAGAAAGTAGCAGCAGTAGAAGTACCAACAGAAGCAACAAAGGCAAGATACCTGACAGCTCACATAGTAGAAGACAAAAAGGACGAAGACAAGATCAACGTTGTCTTTTATGAAGACCCATTTTGAAGATGCAGACTCTCTACTTGTAGGGGAGGACTTTTTCCTGTGTGGATCTTATCATCTTGTGTGGACATCACCACCCTTTGTGGATTTTTCTTGTGTGGATTTTACCATCCTGTGTAAATATCACCATCCTTTGTGGATTTTATTTTCTTGTGTGGATATCACCATCCTATGTGGATTTTGTTAGCCTGTGTGGATCATGCATCTTCAGTATCTTGTCTTAGTCCAAACCTCAAGGGGAGGATTTTAAAGTGTGAGCTTTGTCCTAAGGTGTGATTCAAGGAGAGGAGAGTGGATATATCCCACATACTGTGGAGCAAGGATGTAGAGCTACTTAAAGCTCATTTCATGAATGAATAAACAACAACTCTATTTTGCACTACATGCTTGTCTATGGTGAGTTTGTGCTAAGCTGAGTCAATACTCAAGATTGTGTTTATGAGTCCAAGCTAATTCTATCTTGGAACCTAATTCACTTGAGTGATAACCTTGCTTACACACATACTCACACATTGAAGCTATGTTTCTCTTTCATCCACCATAGCTAGCTCGATCCAATTCCTAACATCAAGATCACTTGGCCAAACTATAGCAGGGTCAGAAAAGCTATGTTGAATAGATTTATTGGATGCTTTGAATGTAATACATGTATCAGAAGACTGTGGGTTTACCTGGAACAACAACCAAGTAGGAGAATGCTTCAGGGCAGCTAGGTTGGATAGAGTTTACATGTCGGTTAGTGTAGTAAAGTATCACTGGTTAATTAAATGCAAAATTGATGCTTTGCTGACACTGTCTGATCATAAGACTGTGATGTTTGATTTGTTAAGATCCGATACTACATATAGAGCTAGTTGGCCTCACCTTGATCAATCTTTGCTGGGTATAAACTGCATAAAGGAAAAGGTAAAAATCATTATGCATTGTGCTTTTTGTACTAATAGATCCCCACGTAAAGCTTGGGAGGTAGCTCTGTGTCAGATTCAAAAGACTCTGAGCATGTGTAAAAAAATGGCCAAAGACCTTAGATCTAAAAGAAGAATGATGATACATGGGGAGCTCTCCATGCTTGAGAAAAGCTCAACCAGTTCTGACCACCTCTCTAAGAGACTCACAGAGCTCAAAAATTAACTCAGGCTAGAAGAGATCCTTGAAGCCAACAGTGCCCTTGCTTTCACTAGGGAATACTGGGATGGTAAGACAGTCATGCCTACTAAAAACATGTTTGAGCTTCTTAAGAAGAAGAAGGCTAAGGAATTCATACCCCCCCTTAGGGGGAAGGGAGGTCTCCTGGTCCAAACCCAAAAGGAGAACTTAACCATAGCTCATGATCACTTCATCAAACTATTCTCTGAATCTCCCATAAGAGACAAGAAGACTCAAGAAGCAAGGGCACAATTAGCCTTGCTAAGAGGGAAGACTGTGCCTACTGAAATGGCCATCTCCCTTGAAGCACCTGTCTCTGAAGGGGAGCTCAAAGAATGCATTGATAAATTGAAATCGGTAAGTCTCCTGGGCTGGATGGAGAACCAAATGAATTCTTTAAAATGTACAAAGATTTTGTGACCCCATACCTGATGATGGTGTGACAAGAAGCCGTTAAAAAAGGATCTCTTCCAGCTTGTATTTATACAGGGGTGGTCAAGCTCCTCCATAAAAAAGGCAACAAGGAGGAGTTGAACAACTGGAGACCCATTACCTGTCTGACTTCTATTTATAAAATCTATGCTCTAGCACTGGCCAAAAGACTTAGCCCCCTAATGGAGACTATCATTCTCAAAGGAAAAAAAGGTTTCATTAAAGGGATATTTATTCTAGATGCTAATATTTCTCTATGGGAAGGTATGGAATATGCTAATGAAACTGATCAAGATTTCCTTTTTTTCAAAGTAGACTTTGATAAAGCCTATGATAGAATTGAGTGGGACTTCATACTGCAAGCCCTGCATGATATTGGATTTGGTGAAAGGTTCATAAAATTTGTGCATGTTTTACTTGGAAATTTATTTGCAAAGGTAGCTATAAATGGGGATCTTACCGATCTTATTACTCTCAAAAGATCCATTAGGCAAGGGTGCCCCATAGCACCCCTTCTTTTTGGAATAGTGTCATATGCTCTAGGATGGTTGGTGAAGGATCAGATGCAAAAGGGCACCCTCAAGGGTATTCAAATTGCAAGATCAGATGTGGACTTATGCCTTTAGATTTTTGCTGATGATCCTAATGCTCTTTGTAAACTTGACTAGGGGTCTGCTGATGCTTTTCTGAACTGGATTCAAAGCCTCGAATGGTGCAGTGCCTCAGTCACTACTTGATGCAGGTTGTCAGATACTCCCTGATGGAAAAATCTTCAGATTGTTGGGCATACCTATGGGCTTTAAGGTAACAATGACCCAAAGATGGGATTAGGTATTGCATTAGGAGAAAGTTGGACTCACTTTTGGGCCCTGTAAGAAGTGCCACGTCGGCTTAGAGAGAGAAAATGAAAATGTTAAATTGTGCATTTTATGTGATACTTTTCTGCGCAACAAAAAGCCAAAATGACATTCTTTGGTAGGTAGCCGCCGTCTTTATCATTCTTATCCTTCGTTCTCTTGTCAGGAATCCAACTAACCGTATGACTAATGATTTGAAATGCCAACTTACAAGTGTTCCCTCCAGAAACATAAGCCACACAAACTCTATCAACTCTAAACTTGAGAATATGGCTTTCCCTCCCAAAACCTGAGACATTTCTCCGTCTTCTTCTCTATCAACTCTAGGAATGGAGAACGCATCTTCTCCTAATGAAAACACTAATTTGAACTTACAATCCTCAACCCCTTCATCTTTAAAACTTCCCCAACGAAAGAACACACATCATCTTCATGTTGATGTATTTCAAGAGTACGCATCGTTTTGCAAAAACGTAGGAGGGAGTCTTTCTTATCTCAATGGGGGAAATAACTTAGAAGGACAAACAAGGAACATCATTTGGATTTGTGGACCGATGGGTCTATTTATCCAAAGGATCCTACGACAAATGCGCCACCTCCCTTTGCTAATATCAGTAACCTCTTACATTTCACAAGCGATGGCAAGGATGGGCTATTGGGATACAACGAGCATTTGGAAATGAGAGGGTTGAATGCAGAAAGGCAAAGAAACTTCCTGGCGATGGAGAACATGCAGCTGAAGAAACTTAATGAAGCATGCTCTCAAAAGATTTTATCAAACAGAGAGACAATCCAAGGCCTTGAGAAGAAGATCACAAGTTTGCCAGAGAAAGACACTGTGCTTGGTAGTCGGAAAATAAAACGAGATTTGTGCAACATTGAGAACATGAAGGTTGGTAGTGGTGGCCTAAAAAAACGAATACGAGATTTAAGGTAACTCGAAGTTTGTTTCTTCAATGTGCTTCACTAAGAAATGGATACACTTACTTTTCTATACATGATCATAACACATTGTGCTTTTTTGGCAAGTCTTTACTGCATCCAAACTCGAACGGTGCAGGCTTCAATGCCGGAGTGCATTACAGCCGTCTAGTTCCAAAATAAGTAGTTGAAGAGATGATAACTCAGAAAAAATTTCGTAAGTTGAAAGGGAGGCTACTTACCTCCTTCATGAATGAGAATCAACTAGAACCAATGGAAGTGCAAGCAATACTTGATGAGAGTGGCATCTCGTAGATGGGATACAGGGCACTCTTCAAAGCATTAGCTAAAAAGTCTCAAAATAAACTACAGAGAGGATCATTGCTGCCAAAGCCATCACATGTAAAGGCTGCTCGCCGGCACGTAAACGATGAGGTGTTTGAGAAACTTGGGTCACCATTCTATATTGAAGCAACGTTCTTAGGCAAGGGCAGTAGAGAGGTACAGTTTAACGAGCACAACAACCTCTTCATTGATCTTGAAGCATTGCAAAGGTATGCAGTTCACTTCTTTGACATCAGTCAAGACGAGTGCGATGGGGTTCTCAAGTTTGTTTTGAAGCTCGATGAGTGTGAGGTCCTGAAGAACAAGAAGTTGGAGAGAGTCACCATTACCCTCATGAACAGAGCTCTGGATCCATCAATACCCAAAGAGGATCCACGATTCTTCAGCATGCAATCAAAAAACAACATTCTAACTCTAGGATCATTTCAGGTATACTTCGTTCACTCTATGATAACAAAAATATTGATTATTTGGTTGTTGATTTTGTGTTTTCATTTTTCACTGCAGGTTGATAAGGAAAATTTTGAAATCCTCGATTGGGTTTTTAGTCAAACCCAAATTCCTTCTATCATCAGTGAACAAAGAAACGGAGCCGTTCTTTCAGTGGAAGGATTTGGTGACTTCACAATGGAATGGCACATGGGAGGTGACTTAAAGACTCTTAAGTGTATGTACAACATAACACACAGAGTAGCTGTGGAAAATCCATGCTTATATTGCATGGCTGATGCACAATCACTTGAGAGTGCAATGGATTAGAGCTCCCAACAGACATCTTCAAGATAAAACTTTTAAACCAGTGCTTGATATTCCTCTGAGTAGATTTCACGTTTGTACACTTCATGCACTGTGTCGAATAATTGAAAAGGTGGTTCATTTGTACATATGTTTTGCATGGACACTAAAGCCAGAGAGTGAATCGAAAAGAGTGATCAAAGCATTAGAGGGAGTGCTCTCAGACATTGGTTTGCATGGAGGCAATGGAAAAATCGAAGAGGACCCTAAGATGTCTCAAAGTTGGTACAAGGTACCGAGGAAAGCATCGATAGGCGGAGTGAAGGCAAGAAGGTTTCTTGGGTTTAGCCTCAAAGATTCAGATAGAGAAGAAAGGAGAAACCTGTTCAACAAATGGAAACAGTTACATAAAGTGGTTAAAGACAATGCTGGTGGTGGGGCAATCCAAAATCACAAGGCTAATGTGTGGAAATCACTAGATAAAATTTTCCATTACGTTGAGCAGCATTCTTGGGACCAAAGTAAGCTCACATCATTTCAAGTAGCCTTGCTGGATTGGAAAAAGGATTACCTTACAGGGTGGGGTGGGCAACATATCACACATTACATGGTGGGTTGGCATTATACGTATACAAAACAAAATTTTAAATTGTACTCTACTGACCATTTTGTTTTATTTCAATGCAGCACATACTGTTCAACCATGGTCCATATTTTGCCAAGACATACGGCTCACTATCAATATGGTCCACACAAGGCATGGAAAAAACCCACTACATGGAAAGAATAGGTTATTTTAAGCACACTCAACATGGGGGAGGAAAAGAAAGGCCAATAGCCTATTAGAGTTACACCAATGGACTTATAGACGACTAATTCATAGAGCAAGGCAGAAGGAACTTCTTAAGAGTTCAGAAATTACACAGTCTTTACAACACATCCGCAAAGAGAAGAAATAGATGGCTTGGGGAGCTTCAAATGCGGTGGAGCACCATGCGAGGTGGCGACGGTCATGAGTCAGGAGCAGGAGAAGATAGACCTGAGCCCATCATTTTTATCCTCTTCGATGCACCTCCTTCTTCCTCACTTTGTACCTCTTCGATGTGCAATCTCTGTAGACGAGCTCGTTCCGCTGTTGATGGCAGCATCCCCATGGGCATCAGGCGTCTTCTTTCCCTCAGAAACAGCTGCTTGTTGTATGGATCTAAGCTTTTCGGGTCTTCAACCCCTGCAGCCAGAGCTTGAGCTGTGTAGGACATGAAATAGGGGACTCTGAGTGCTTGGCACCTATACCCAATGCCAAATACACGTAGATCAAAATGTTTCTCAATCAGAATTAGTTTTTCTGCGTTTAGTGGGAGGGGTTGCCCACCACACAATCTTGTAATAACTTTCATTGCAAACAGTGGGAACTTTGCATTGTCATCGGAGTATTCCTTGTGGTATATTATGATCTACATAAAAACTGCAATGAATTTATGGGCCGTAAGTGAGATGAGTGCAATTGCCAAGTACTTGAATTGTTTCTACAAACCTTTTTGTGTTGAAACGCCCGATGTAGTGAGACAACGTCGCATTCTTGCCTTGGACTCTAGTGACAAGCCCTTTCCGTGAGCCTCCCGCTCTTCTAAGGAAACTATTGTCATACACTAGCACCTGCCAGCAAAAAAAAATGATCATGATATTTTATCACTGGGCCATCTCTAATACCATCTGAATGCACGACAACAGTTACCATCTGATTCTCGTCCATTTCCAGCATGGACCTCCCCCACAAGTGAATAGATTGACTATTCATTACCTCATCTTTGGGTGCCATGTGCCTACCCATGTTTTCCAAGCCAAGTTGTTTTGTTGTCGATTCAAACTGCTCATCTGTTGGCAAATTGGCCTCTCTGGACTTCGCTTCATTGATCGTATCTTTGATCAGTTGCCACCCTGAAGTGAACTGTGAGTCGCGGACAGCTGTGTCAGCAATAAGATGTTGGTCCACTCCATCATCGTCCACAAACCCCATGTTTGCCTCACAAAAACTTGCAATTGCTGCTAGGCAGTAGTCCTCCCGTATATTGAGCTCATGCATGATATTTGTGAGCAGAACATAGTGGGTGTCGCCCGCCATAGCAAATCTGGGAGCACAATTCAGAGGCAAAGTCACTTCCTTACTTGGACTTTCTTGCTTGCACCCTAGTGCTGCATCCGCAAGAGAAACAAGAGTTAAGCCCGCATTAAATTTTTCCTTTAGTGCCTCTACCCGCTCTTCTTTTGGGTCGAATTGCACCTCCAGATCCTTTACCTCTTCCTTCGGCGCCAATGGACAACTACCGAAAGTTGTTGACTGCGAAGTCTCTGACTCACCATCCGTTTGCAAGTATAAGTAACAGACAAACCCATGGTAGAATTCCAATAAGCAAAAATTTTTGAAGTGCTTAAAACACCTATCTTGTACAAGTAGTGCATTGGAGGGACACTTTTCTAGACAGCGATTCAGTCTCCTTGAAGCACTCTTGTCAGGGTCAAGGTCGGCTGGGTGCATATATCTCATGCCATCATTTGTCATGGAATTGTCACAAGTGACTACCTCATACTATTGCAAATGGGTTTGTAGGTACTCAAAGGAGAAATCTATAATCCTCTGTATAGAAAACTCTGCATTGAACATTTTTGATAGTTCTGGTGCACGGTGATAAGCACGGGCGTTATATAAGAATGTGAATAGTTTTTCTTCACATGTATCCTTGCTCACGTCTGTCTTCAGGACTATGATCCCCATGACTCAAAGAAAAAGCAAGCCAAAACTATTTGGTGTCATAAACAAGCGAATATTGAGACTCGAGTACCCCTCAATGTCTCTTTTTTCTTGGTTCTGTCCCGTGCGCTAATGTCATAAGAGGTGACGTTAGTTGAGTCAGAACCAAGTGAGTAGGGCCCCCAAGAATTTCCGAAGGGCCCTATTCGCTTGGTTTTGTCCCGTGCGCTAATGTCATAAGAGTTGACATTGGTCGAGTCAGAACCAAGCGAGTAGGGGCCCCAAGAATCACCGAAGGGCCCTATCGATGGGTTATGTCCCGTGCGCTAATGTCATAAGAGGTGACGTTAGTTGAGTCAGAATCAAGTGAGTAGGGGCTCGATGATTCACAGAAGGTCCCTATTTGCTTGGTTTTGTCCCGTGCGCTAATGTCATAAGAGGTCACATTAGTTGAGTCAGAACTAAGCGAGTAGGGGCCCCAAGAATCACCGAAGGGCCCTATCGACGGGTTATGTCCCGTGCGCTAATGTCATAAGAGGTGACGTTAGTTGAGTCAGAATCAAGAGAGTAGGGGCTCCACGATTCACAGAAGGGCCCTATTTGCTTGGTTCTGTCCCGAGTTGAGTCAGAACCAAGCGAGTAGGGGCCCCAAGAATCACTGAAGGGCCCTATTTGCTTGGTTTTGTCCTGTGACCTAAGCATTCGGAACAGGTGGATAAGAATAGAGCATTTAATGTTATCGGTGATAGATTTATAGGCCTACTCACTCACTATGCCCAAAGTCAGGCACGGTCACATAAGGAGTAATTATTCCAACCATGCATGCTTTTTTACCCTAACGCAGTGGCTTCGGTGCGCACACAGTTAACAGCACAGAGGAAGGGGAGAGGCAGGGAGAAAGAACCTGTCTCTGCAATATCCAATGGCCCCGAGTTAGATGGTGATGTCGCAGGCCACCGACAGCAAGAACCTGAGGGGGGCGATGGCGATGGCGACGCGATAGCAAAGCACTCGACCCAGTGGAGGTCGCTCAACGTAGGATCACAAGAGCTGGCCAAGTGGAAGAGCGCAGAAAATGCAAAGGCAACGGCGATCTGTTTGTTCTACTTAGACATGGAGATGGTGATTGCAAGGGTGATCGGCGTTTGACTCTCAATGCAGGATCACGAGAAGTGGCCAAGTGGAAGAGCGCAGAAAATGCGAAGGCGATGGCGATCTGTTTGTTCTACTTGGAGATGGAGATGGCGAATGCAAGGGCAATCGGCATCTGACTCTAAATGCAAGATCACGAGAGTTGGCCAAGGGGAAGGGCACAGAAAAGACAAAGGCAGCAGCGATCTGTTTGTTCCACTCGGAGATGGAGATGGAGATGGCGACTGCAAATGCGATTGGCGTCTGTCTGACCCTAAACGGTCACTAAAAAAGGCATGTGGGCAAGGACAACCAGTATTAAATGGTCTCAGAATTCCATGCAGTACGATTTACCAACCGCAATCTCGCGCATAAGTGAAGTTGTCACCCTCCCCGAGGTAAGCATTCTAAGTTGAGGCATTACCCCCGCCAAACATCTCAAGTTTCAACTATTCTGCCTCTTTTTGCATCCTCTACTACACATCATTCTAATTAACTCTACCCCATCGATGCTACACGGTAAGCAAACTCCATCACCTCTTACTCTCGCGCATCCTCCTTCTCTTACTCTTGTTCTGCAGTGCTTCAGTGATGCGGAACTCAACACACAATGAAGAGGTATTCTACTTACTACCCTTCTATGCACTTGTATTTGGTGTAGTCAGTACCAGGCGAATAAGGGAAGGTAAACCTTGTTTTCTGCACCTGTTCGCTTGGTACAGGTCATCGTCCTTGGTCAGTACCAAGCGAACAAGGTAAGGTCACTTAGTCCGAAGGGCCCTATTCGCTTGGTACTGACCAAAAGAAAATTTAAGTGATGTCTGCTAGTACAGAGGTCAATACTAAGCAAATAAGGGGAAGGTAACCCCTGCTTGTTGCGGATTTAGGGTTTTCTTTTTCCAAATACGCGTTTTGATTTTATAAGAAAGAAAAAAAATTACAACTGAACACCGGGTTTTGAGTTAGAAAACACTTCAGACTTTACAAAGAGTGGCCTATTAATTTCCGGGGGTTTAGGGTTTGCAATAACCATGTAGTCATTTCCTTCACAGCCAGGCTATCTCTTCGTAAAGACTGTTGGAAAAGTTAATGGATTCCTCATATTTACTGGCTAGCTCAAGCACTTCATCCTTCATTTCCTGAAGCCAATTAATGATAGCCTCCATAGAGCCATTCTCGGAGAGCAATCGCTGCATGTCTTCGGGCCTTCTTGCTTCCAGGGAGTCTTTAAGGATTGAGACCCTCTGCCTGACGATCAGCATTTGCTGTAGCTTTAGACTAGCATCCTGCACAGAGCATTTAGAAAGTAAGCTCTTCAAACTAGGAGCTTGGAAATTGGGAGCAGAAAGCAAAGAATTACCAAGGGCTTACCTCGAGAATTGACTCCCGTGTTGACATCAGCCACTCCCGAGCTGTGTCGATCGAGAACATTAAAGGTAACATCGGGGGAGAGCCAAGGGGGGGGGACCTCATGAGGAGTGCCCGGATGCGATGTTGCTGGCGCTGCGGGAGTATACCTTGGAAAGGCATAACCACTATCCTAAGCTTCTTTTAGTTGTTTTGCGAAACCCTGAGGGAGGTTCTGAAACAGATGCTTCTTAAATAGACTTTCAGACATGCCTAAAAAGCAGAGCTTGGGTTCTGGCTTATGAGTGAGTGGTCTGTGAGGGGTGGTACCGCCATGCGGTTTCATGAGAGGTGGACGTGGGAGAGAGAATCAATGGTACCATCCCCTCCATATTAGGGGAGGTGATGGGAGGGAACGACATGACAGTTAGGACCGCATCGATTTAACGTCTCCTTCACATTGGGATTTTGTTGCAGCGAATGCAAACTTGTTCACTTGCTTATACACTTTCCTGAGGTCACTACCGAGCAAATAAGGTATTTTGTTGCAGGGGATGCAAACCTGTTTGCTTGGTAGTGACCTCAGAACATGTAAGTGATGTCTGCTATTATTATTTTTTGAAGTCACTACTGAGCGAATAAGGCAAGGCAAAATCTTTCCTATGCACCTATTCGCTCGGTAGTGACCTCAGAAAATAAAAGTCATGTCTGCCATTACTATTTTCTGAGGTCACTACCGAGCAAATAAGGCAAGTCAACTCTTTCCTATGCACCTATTCGCTCGGTAGTGGCCTCATAAAATAAAACTCATTCCTGCTATAACTATTTTATACGGAGAGAATAAGGCAACGCAACTCTTTCCTATGCACCTATTCGCTCGATATTGACCTTTTCTGAAATCTGAAGTCCCTTCTGCTAACAAATGAATTTTCTTTTGGTGTTATTGTATTTGTAGAGATGCCTCGTGTAAAGGCCTGCACTAGGAGGGAAACAGGTGAATCTTTGAATGCTCAAGCAAGAAGACGCCGATATGAGGCGCACAGAGGTGTACTACAAGAGCTGAGAAGGATAGAACGACACGTTCAGCCTGCTATTCCACGTCTCCCTTTCCAGCGAGTAGTAGGAAAGATTTGCGAGTAGTGGAGAGTCAGCATGCGATGGGACAGCAGTGCACTCCTCTACCATTAGGAAATTTCAGAGGTCATTTGGAGGGCCATATGAAGAGAGAGAAAAATAGAGCGTGTCCAATGAGCACGAAGGCTACGTTACTTAGGAAAGTACGTGGAAAGACTCAAAAAATAGGAAAATAGCATAAAACTTTCACGAATCTAGGATTGTAGCATCGTAATTTCCTTCCTTTTGCCGAGCTTTTAGGTGCTTGCATGTGGTCCCACTTCCGATATTCTCTTATGTTCATTAACGTACTGGAGGGTGACCATTAAGCCGCACAAGATATTGGAATTCTAAAACACTTTCCCTCCATTAGAATGCTTTCAAAGTGAATCTCCCTCCACTAAAGCTTTTCTCTGAGAGCTATGGCTTCCACGTCTTCTCGCCCAAGAAGCTCCAGGTGTTTACTGTCTCTCACACCAACAACCAACAGCTGCACTTTGCCTAGAAGGCCAAGTAGTAGCATATCCTCAATTACAATATCAACTTCAATAAGTGCAGAGAACCAATGGGTTGGACAAAGGATAAACAAAGGTTCATGGGTCCTCATGCAACCAAGAAGACCCAAGAGGTCTAGTGGTATCAACGTTTACCGCTCAGCATGGAAGGCCAGAGTGTTGGATTTCAAAGTTGAAATTGGCAAAAGATCTGTAAAGGAAGTTCTTGTTCAGCATGTGTTTACCCATCCAGAGGTGATAGCAAACGGTGTAAATGTATCAGATATACATCAACCACGTTGCAATTCTAAGTACTCTTGACATGTGAACTTACTCATACTCTCATTATAACTTTTCTTATATATTTTGCAATGTTTCTCCCGCTTCTTATGAGCAATGTCTCCATTCTTCACAGCTCAATTACATTAGATTTTTCATTTTTACTTATTGATACTCTTAGTTTAACTCTTCTTATATATATTGCAGATGTTTATCCCTCTTCTTATGAGCAATGGGAGCCTGTGGAGTGCATAATAGGCCTCTTCCATGTTGTTCATGCCCACATTGGTTCTCTACAGTATTCAGGGAGGAGCAGCAAAAGACTGGCTGATCAGGGACTATTTTTTTATGACCACTTCTACCAACTCAGCTCAGGGAATAAGAATGGCATGTTGGTAAAAGTGCCTCTACCAACCGATTGGAACACTGTGGACTGGCCAGTTCCCGAAGAAACAATGGTGGAGGCAATGCCAAGTAAGCTCTACAAGGATATACAGAGGTCTCTACGTAGCTCTAGCTCTATTCCCACCAAACTGGTTAGAAATACAAACTTTTGTCCTGTTGCACTCTTCATAGAGTTGTTTCATAGCTACAACATCCGTGTTATGAAAACTATGTTCATGTGTAAGTCATTTCAGCAGTCATCCTATGACAATCTTCTTGACAGAGGATGGTATGTAAAGGAAGAGATTGGTTTACGGTGCGAGGTCGCACTTGATACTCTAGTTGTCAAGTACATGATTGCAAGCCAATCACTGTTACTCTCGTTTTGGTATATGCGATCACAAATGCTCAATGGTAAGTACATTCCTATGGAGCAGGTTTCTGCAGGTTTGGAAGATAATCCTGCTGTGGATGTGGAAGTGATTGATAAAGAGCATGGCCTACTATTGGTGGTTACAATAAGGGAGCTATGCAGTCTTCAATATTTGCGGCATGACATAATTGAAGAGTCAATGGACAAGGACCTATCAGATTTTTCCTTTTTCCTAGCTGGCCGTAAGGTGATGCGACGAAGGGAAAAAGATATTTTGTGCAAAGAGTTGGATGGTCGGGTTTAGGTAGTGTCAATGTAATAGATATTCTTGTGAACCCAAGTGTATACAAATGAATTTCAATACATGAAGTTTATTGAGCTCATTTGTCAATTGTGCCCTGTGAAAAAGTGTGCTTGAAATACATTTCTTTACCATGTCAAATCTCTCTCTCTCTCTCTCTCTCTCTCTCTCTCTCTCTTATTGTTAGACAAGACAAAGACATGATAGAAGAGTCATCTAAATTCATTAGAAAGTACAAACTCGTCCGTGAACAATGGACTGAGATACAATTTGTGTAAGTATGGAATAAGAATGTCTTCAAGGTAAAAATCGAAGGAATGCCCCTCGAAAGAAGGTGGTGAGATAGTTGTTCCCGACGGATTTAGTTCTCCCTTTTCAGGAGTATCATCAATCAGTAGTGTATTAGTTGCATCAAAGGGTACACCGATTTGGCTAAACGGTTTGTACAAAAGAGGTAAGTGTGGTTTTTTAGGGTGGTAGTGGCCCTCAACGGTAACGCATTTTCTTTGATCATTAAAAAAGGCAAAATCTGACGTGTGAGCGTCGCATACACTGCAAACTATTGTAACTAGTGGCGACAAGTTTTGCCTTTGCATTGAAGACCATATGGAAACTCTGAAGCGCGGAAGAAGAAACTGAAAAAATTCCTTGGTTCCTGGACGAACCATGACTCGACAAGTTCCCATCCGAAACATTTGCAAATCCTCAAAGGGTTCTGTGTCACCGAGAGGCACGCGCATCAGCAGCAATCCATTGACGTCCAAGATAATCAACCTCTGTAAAAGTTGACAAGTACATATAAGTAGTTAGAAGCTGAACATATTTTGCCATACTTGAATAGACATAACCAGAACAACCGTATCTACAGGTAGTAAGGGTCCATACTGGGTCTCTGTAGTGTTGATGTCCTTGTTGCTCTCCTCTGGTTTAGCTTCATCATTCACATCTTCATAGTCATCATTCACATCTTCATCAGGGGTCTCCCCCATGGCTCTTTTTGCCTCATTCAAGGTTTCCTCCAAGGTCTTTTCCTCTCCCTCGGTTGACCGGCTTGCCTCATACATCCTTGCCTGATCCATATATGTTTGCTCATCCCTAGACCTGCTTTCCTCATCCATATCCTTTTGCTCATCTATAGGCCTGCTGTTCTCATCTTCGGTTTCAGCCATAGGCTCTTTTGGCTCCGCCACTGGCTGACTTGGCTCTTTCATTGTCTCCTCTGGTTGTACACTAGCACCTTCCATATGCTCATTTGACCTTTCCTCATCCTCGGCTCTTTCATCTTTTGCTGATATGACCCCCTTGTCCCGTTGTGATTCCACTGTATCAAATGCAGGGGTTTGTCGTGGTGGCACGTTATGTATTGTTAGATTAATAGTACGGTCATCCAAGCCGCTATCTTCAAGCTCTCTAGGGCTAGAAATAGTAAGCAGGTGTTGTATTAAACTTACCCGGTATCTTTGCAAATATTCATATGTGTAGTTTTTTAAAGCACTCTGCAAAATTGAAAGACCACATGGTGAGAATTCTTTTATAAACTAAACCAAAACTAACTGAATGCATTGCCAAATGGTTACCTTAGTCATGAAAGGTTTTAATGCAAAGTAGCTTTGCAGGACATATTCTGCATGGAGAAGACATCTCCAGCCATAAGAATTTCCATCGGTTTGATTTGGGACAGGTACATCTTTGATTGGGGCCTTGTATAGTTCATACCTTCCACATAGCTTGCCATAGGCAAGCAACAACCTCTTTATACAACTGCACAAAGCAATGTCAAGATGTTAGCATGAGGCTTCAAATTTACATGGATATCTATAAGAAACACTTTTTGATACAAAACACTTACAACCTAATTTCAGGGTGGGTTCCTTTTATTGAATTGAGCACCCACACTGCTGGTTGGTCAACATCAAGGCATATGAGACTCCAGTGATGGTTGTTCTCATATGGAAAGATGATGACAGTAACTTCCAGCATAGCACAGTGGAGAAACCAACTCTCAAAGGTCCCAGATGGACTGTTCTTTTGTCTAATAATCATTGACATTTGTGGATCAAGAAGAAACACCTCTGTGTGGGTGTGCAGTGGGAGTTGACTTTTGATCAGGCTGCAGAGACTTTACCTGAGTTAGCAAACCTATTATCTGAGTTTTCAAAGCTAGCAAGATAGTAACACTTACTTAAGACAAGCATAGATAATTGTGTCTGAAATCTGAGCATCTGGATTCTGTAATAAATTAATGTCCACTTTTTCCAGAGCTAGATTTCTGGCTCCATCTACAAATGGTATCTCTGCAAGCGAACCATCCTTCATTGAAAGTAGAGTTTCTTGATTGCTTGCCTCTATGGACAGGGTCACATTGCATTTTGTTTGCCTCTGGGACTCCACTGCTACTTTTGATTTCTCCTTAAGCTCTGCTTCCCTCATGTCCTCTGTTTGGCGAGCAATAGTCTCTGCCCTTGCCCTTGTATTCACATCATGTGTGACATCTACTGTAAAGAATGAGGATGCAAGAGAGCTACACAAGGCAAGCACAAAGCACACAGAGATGGAAAGCTTCTTCTTCTTCTTCACAAAAAAGAGAGTACAAAATGACTAAGTGCTAAAGCTGAAAAGTTGCACATATGTACATGCGGTCACTAAGTGTGAACTCGCTAGAAGCGTACTAGGCTGGCACTATAAGTGTAGTCCAGCTGTAGAATCACTGGCAGAGATCCTCCGTGCCGGTCACCTAACGCGCCAGTGGAGTAAATGCAGTAAGCGGCCAAGACCCGTAGTGGATGCCAGCTCAAGGTGTAGAGCTCGACATCTCAACACTCCCCCTCGAGCTCTGCATGTCGCAGAGTCCAAGCATAGTCTGGAAACGTCGAAGCTTCTCAGCTCCGAGGGCCTTGGTAAAGATATCCGCTATCTGCTCCTCTGTGTTGACGTAGACCAAGTCGATGTCGCTTGCCAACACTCGCTCTCGAACGTAGTGGTAATGGACCTCTATGTGTTTGGTCCTAGCATGGAACACTGGGTTCCTAGCCAACTGCATGCTGCTGAGGTTGTCACAATGAATGACAATCTGCTGGTCCACCTGCACTCCCAAGTCCTCAAGTAATGTGCGTAGCCAAGCTACCTCGCACGCCGCAACTGCTGCACCTCTGTACTCCGCCTCTGTGGTCGATAAAGCAACCATAGGCTGCTTTTTGCTGCTCGCCGTAACAGCAGCACTCCCAAAAGAGAACATGAAGCCACTCGTAGATCTCCTATCAACAATGCTACCTGCCCAATCTGCATCTGTATACCCATACAATGCTAATGGTGCATCTGCTGCATAGAACAATGCGTAGTCAAGAGTCCCTTGCACATACCTAAGTGTGCGTCGTACTCCATCCAAATGTGGCTTCCTCGGAAGCTGCATGAACTGACTCTCCAAGCCTACTGTGTAGCTCAAGTCTGGCCTTGTGATAGTCAAGTAGATTAGACTACCCACCATCTTCCTGTACATATTGACATCCTCAACAACATCACCCTTCTCTGCACTCAGCTTGGCATTCACATCCAAGGGAATGGAAATCGGCTTACAATCAGCCATACCATACTTTGACAACATGTCCAAAGCATATTGTCTCTGTGACAGCCATACACCCTCTGGAGTCTTGATCACCTCAATGCCAAGAAAGTAGCGCAACTCGCCCAAATCTTTCATTTCAAACTCCTGTTTGAGAAGACCCTTCACATGGTCAATCTCCATAGCATTGTCACCAACAATAATAAGGTCATCTACATATATGGTAATGACCACAATCCCCACATCACTCTCACGTACATAGAGTGAATGATCAGCATGAGCTCTCCTAAAACCAATACTGACAAGATACTTGGCAATCCTGTCATACCATGCTCTAGATCCTTGCTTCAAACCATACAAAGCTTTGAGAAGTCTGCATACATAATCTGGGTAACCTGGATCGACATAACCAGGTGGCTGATCCATATACACTTCCTCTTGCAACTCACCATTCAAGAAGGCCTTCTTTACATCCATTTGATGCATAATCCATCCTCTAGATGCAGCCACTGCTATGACAGCTCTCACAGTCGTCATCTTTGCCACTGGAGCAAAGGTATCCTCATAGTCTATGCCATACGTCTGTGCATAACCCTTTGCGACCAGCCTTGCCTTGTGACGCTCAATGTTACCATCAGCCTTATGCTTGGTTTTATACACCCATTTACAGCCAATAGCTTTCTTGCCACTTGGCAATGGCACCAACTCCCATGTGTCATTTGCTTCCAATGCAGCCATCTCTTCATTCATTGCATCATCCCAATGCACATTTCCAACTGCATCCTCAAAACATGTGGGCTCCACATCCTGTATCACCTTAGCCATGTAGGCTTGGTGATGCGCTAGATACCCATCATAAGTCAATTTCTGAACTGGATTTGTGACTCTATTAGATCTGCGCGGTCCTTGGTCACTCCTTTGCCCTCTAGCATCTTCTTGTACTTTCCTTACACCAGGTGTCCTGACAGCCGGAATTCCAAATTCCTCATCAAGACTTTGTTCAGAACCATCTGAATCCATGTCTACATGTGAAAAACCTGATGATGCATCAACCATAAATGGAGGTTCATCAACCTTTTCCTTTCCTTTTCATGATACATTCCCTGTACCTGTTGGTGGAGTAACCTGCGTACGTAGTCTACCATTCCATGGTTTCTCAACAGAGCCACGAGAAGAGGACTCTTGTGGTCCACTCAAAACCTGTGACTGTGGCCTCACATTTTGTACAACCACATCATCTTTTACATCAGCCCCAATAGTGCCATGTGCATTACTGTACCAGCTGCTCATCTCATCAAAGACTACATCTCTGCTCACTCGTAATTCTCGTGTAGTAGGATTGTAGCACCTGTACCCCTTTTGTTCAAGGGAATATCCCACAAGAATACATTTCTCTGCTTTAGGATCCAATTTCCTACGCAACTCATCTGGTACATGCACGTAAGCTATGCAACCAAACACTTTCAAGTGTGCCAAATCAGGCTTTGTACCTGTAAACTTTTCCTCAGGTGTTACATCATGCACCGTAGCTGTAGGTGTCCTGTTCATAATGTACACAACTGTATTTACAGCTTCAGCCCAGAAATAATGAGGCATGTTCTTCTCATTCATCAATGCACGTGCAACCTCTACAATGTGCCTGTTTTTCCTTTCTGCGACCCCATTCTGCTGTGCTTCAATGTGTGAGTGTGTGTGTAAGCAAAGTTATCACTCAAGTGAATAAGGTTCCAAGATAGATTTAGCTTGGACTCATAAACACAATCTTGAGTATTGACTTAGCTTAGCACAAGCTCACCATAGACAAGCATGTAGTGCAAAATAGAGTTGTTGTTTATTCATTCATGAAATGAGCTTTAAGTAGCTCTACAGCCTTGATCCATAGTATGTGGGATAAATCCACTGTCCTCTCCTTGACTCACACCTTAGGACAAAGCTCACACTTCACAATCCTCCCCTTGAGGTTTGTACTAAGACAAGATACTGAAGATGCATGATCCACACAGGCTAACAAAATCCACATAGGATGGTGATATCCACACAAGAAAATAAAGTCCACAAAGGATGGTGATATCCACACAGAATGGTAAAATCCACAAAGGATGGTGATGTCCACACAGGATGATAAGATCCACATAGGAAAAAGTCCTCCCCTACAAGTAGAGAGTCTGCATCTTCAAAATGGGTCTTCATAAAAGACAACGTTGCTCTCGTCTTCGTCCTTTTTGTCTTCTACTATGTGATCTGATCCTTTGTCAGGTCTCTTCCCTTCGTTGCTTTTGCTGTTGCTTCTACTGCTGCTGCTTTCTCCACTGCTACTGCCTCCATTTTAGTAGCACCCAGAAGGAAGGTGTCCCTTCCTACCACATTAGTTTCAAGATTTGTTTGTGTAGCAGTCTTTTGCTACGTGTCCCATTCTTCCACATTCATAACACTTTCTTGCGTTTGTCGATGTTGATGGCGAATGCCTTCCCCTTGAAGATGTTGCGATAAAAACTCCTCCTGATGAGGTGAGTGAACCTCTTTGCTTTCTTTCTTCTTGGACTGAGTTTATGAAATCTTGGAATGGTGGTCCTGGTTCTTTCTCTTCAAGAATTGTGACTAAGTGGTCATAAGAAGGTGGAAGTGCACTTAATAGTATGGCCACTTTGTCATCTTCTGGTACTTCAACCTAGATGTAAGTGAGTTGTGTGGCAATGCTCTTGAGCCTATTCACTAGGCTAGCAATGTCCTCCCCTTCAATCATAGTAACTTTGTAAAGCTGTCTTTTAAGACTAACTTTGCTTCGTTTGGCCCTAGCTCCAAAGTTACTTTCTAGGACATGCCAGGCATCATGTGCATGCCTACATTCATCTATGAAATGCACGTAGTTGTCATGCAAGGAGGTGATGATGATTCCCAATGCTTGTTTGTCTTTGGCGAAATTCTGTGCACTTGCTATGAGTATAGATGCCCTAGTGTGCACTCCACAGGCTCGGCTTGTTGCTCTAAGGCAGTGCTGATGACAGACCACAAACATTTTTTCATAATGTAGCCTCTTAACTTCGTTTGCCAAGTGTAAAATCCCTCCCCATTGAATTTTTCTATTCCCTTGTCCCCCATTTGTGCCAATAGAGGGGTCTTAGCTTAGGAGACTCTCCTAGCCAGTGTCTACCTCTTTACACGAGCACAATTGATGATAGAAAAATTTATTTGCAAAGTTTTGTGCTTGGTTGCAATAATTTTAGGGGAAGAGAGAGAGAAAGAATGAGACAGTGAGTGAAAATTCCTTTAGTAAAGCTCTACTCCTTTTGTGAATCTCCTCTTCACCGTCGGTGAAGCCCCTCTTCACAATGAAGTAGTGCTCCTTTGGATGCTTGGTGATGCTTTGAAGATTTTCTTTGACTGGCCTTGACAGCTTTTGGAAAGGATGTATTCGAGGCTCATCAGCTGCGAGAAAGAGCCCTTAGATTTTCTTAAATTTATGTTGCTCGCTAGCTGCGGTAGCATGCCTTAGGCTTAAGGATCCTGCTTGCAGGAATGGACCCTTGAGCTAGGATGCTTTGGGAAGACGGGATGATTCCGTGGGAATTGGTGCTAATGCTAGTGGGCAAGGCGGGCTTGAAGCCCTTGAGGCAGCGCGGGAAGGGGGGCCCAACAAGGGCAGACCCGAAATCTTTTTAAAACAGGGTTGAGCGCATGGAGTCAGGTCCGTGGCCGACCGCTGTGGGGGTAGGCGCTTGCGGCCGGTTGGGCAGGCGCGGGTGCGGGCAGGCGGTCGGTCTCCAATCACCGGACAATGCAGTCAAACGAAGCCGCACCTAGCGGTCGGGCCAATGGCGGACCCACCACATGTATGTGATTCATTTTGTTGCTTGTTTGGAGTCCACCCAGTGGGCGCCTTTGCTATTGGCTTTTTGTGGTATGGCCCCTCAAAGTTCAACACCCTATAATAGGGCTTCTTCTCGCGGGTCCAATAGAAGGTGTGAGAATTTAATGCATCAACTTTACACACACACACACACACACCTAAACACACTTCCCTGCTGCAAAACACAGAGAAATAGTAGCATAAACTTTCAGAATTAATTAAGCAATTATTTTCACATGAGATGTCCAATTGGAGCATGGGAGGATGCATTGCGGAGCTCATGACATTGGCTATGGATGCTCATAAGTGACAAAGCAAGGTAGTGCCATACTTGGGAGTAATGGAACACAAATATTGGTAAGAAAAATATTGAGAGAAACACCTAATAATTAAGCATAATACTAATTAGCCTCAGGATTAGCTAGGAGAGTAGTGGCCCAAAGGAATCAAACCCAAGAACGGGCTCACACTGACTAAATGATGCTAATTAGTCATAAGGTATGCAATGGGAAGAGAAGAAGAGAAATACCAAGGATCCTAATGATGATTAGGAGATGCCAATCAAACTAAGACACAAAAGTACAACAACAATCCTAGATAGCACACCGTCGCTCTGATACCAAATGTTAGGAATTGGATCGAGCTAGCTATGGTGGATGAAAGAGAAACATAGATTCAATGTGTGAGTGTGTGTGTGTAAGCAAGGTTATCACTTAGTTTAGCACAAGCTCACCATAGACAAGCATGTAGTGCAAAATAGAGTTGTTATTTATTCATTCATGAAATGAGCTCTAAGTAGCTCTACAACCTTGCTCCACAGTATGTGGGATAAATCCACTCTCCTCTCCTTGACTCACACCTTAGGACAAAGCTCACACTTTACACTTGACCTGTCAGAGATGGGTTCAACCATATTGAAATCACCTGCAAGAATGATATTTTTGAGCAGACTTGCAAGCTCTTTCCAGCTTAGGGAATGTTCAGAAATAGAGTTGGGAGCATAGACACTTACTATTGTGTAGTTGAAAGGATCTGCTAGGGTGACAACAGTCCAAGTACCTTTTGTTGAAGACTGGGAGCTGGATATTAGGTTGGACCACTAGGAAGCAACCTCCACAGCATAGCCTCCTTTGCCACCACTATGGCTAGTATAGAACCATTTGTATCCTGAGTTGATTCTGTTTAGATTCATTTCTAATGTCTTCCCTGCTTACCTTAAGTTCCTGCAAACATAAAAAATTAGGTCGCATAAATAAGTCAACAAGCCACTTATTGATTACCGTAGGCCTGGATGCATCTGTCAGCCCTTTACAGTTCAAAGTAAGGGCTTTGAGATTAGGAAACTTCATTTTTCTGAATTCTTGTTTGGTTTAACTAGGGGCACAGAGGCTCTATTAGGATCAGTTGACTTTTCAACTTTTCTCTTATGTTTAGGAACATTGAAGGTGGGCAGACTCTCTTCTTCCGCTTGTGACATCAAGATGTCCACAGAAACAGGGACATAGAGGCTCTGTTAGGATCAGTTGATTTTTCAACTTTTCTCTTATGTTTAGGAACATTGAAGTTGGGCAGACTCTCTTCTTCTGTTTGTGACATCAAGATGTCCACAGAGGGGTTAGGTGTACTGTCTCGTTCCATATTTTTTATTGGTCCTCAATATCCAATTCCCTGGAAAATTTGAGCATTGATTCTGAGGCTCCTTGTTGTATACCTTGAATACTCTGTACATACTCCCCATCACTTTCTGCTTCAGATGAACTTGCTGAGTTGGTTAGTGGACTAGGGAAAGGTTCCTGTAGAACCTTTTCTGGGACAGTGGTGATGTGCTTATTAGTGTTAGGAGATGTTGGGGTATAAAGCCCAATGTGGTCGCCCAGGTAAGTGGGCGGGCCGCCAGGTATGTACACATATTCTTTTGTAAAAACCTAATAAGAACTCACTATGCTCTACACATTACAGTAGAGCGAGTTCACCATATCGTCGTGCTCTTCTTCTCGCACTCTCTCTCGCGTCGCACTTCCTCTCGTACTCCTTCAACTGGTATCAGAGCTCAGATCAAGGCTCGGGGCAGCACTGCAGGAGGCTAGAGTCACCAGCTCAGATTGGAGTGAAATTCGACAGGCGAAAACACGGCCCCAAAATCCTGTCTCGACCACCGTTCGGCTTCAACAAAGGTCTGCGCAGGCCATTTTGGACTACGTGGTCTCGGCGGGTGCAGATCCGACTCTGCAAATTTGGGGTTTTTGGCCTACGATTGCAGGTGCTGAGGACATCGACACTCCCAGAGTGTTGATTTGTGGCTGTCTACACATCGAAGGACGGCTCACAGTTCTTGGAGGCGTGTCACATACGACACGGGCGCATCTACACACAGACTGTAGGCGACATCCACTAGTTCATCAGGTAGCTTGTGTTTGCTGCTTGATATTCCAGATTTCATCCTGACATTGCAGGTACTTCCACATGGGATGTATTGTCAGAGATGATGTATGTCTGTTGAGGGTTTGCTGGCTGTGAGTCACGCAGCAAACAACCGCCACAGCGGTTACAGCATACAGTGGGAAATTTGTGGATGTATGACTTTGTGGGAAGTGTATGTACTGTCAGATTTACTGCAGCCTTTGTTGAGGGTCGAGTGAGGTTTTATTGAGCTGGGGGATTCTCGAATGTTGAGATCCTTTCGGTGATACAGGTCTTGGAGTGATCCCTCGAGCACCCTTAGATAGGCAGCTAGGATGTATTGACTGTGAGTTAGACAGTTGGGATTGCATCTTTGGTTTATTGCCGTTGAGGCATTGTCATAGTCTCTGCTTACAGGACAGTGAGAGACAGTACAGGTGTAGGACAGGTTTACCCGCAGCTTACAGTCTTAGAGAGACAATGTTTTTTGAGCTGTTTTTTGAGTACACCAGAGCCATTTTACAAAGGAGACTCTGCCGAAATTTATGCAGAATCTGAAGCTTTCTTGGTTCATTTGACAGGTTGATATTGGTTCAGAGGTCAGTTTACAGGGGAAACTCTGCAGAATTTTTCCCAGGAAAGTAAACTACTGTGAAGCGTAGCTATGGCTGGATCACAAGACACTGCTCTTTACAATATCAAGAAGCTGGATGGAACCAATTTCCCATTGTGGAAGAAGAAGATTTGGCACGTGTTGGTACAAAAGAAGCAGATAAAACCTATAAAGCTCAAGGGGATAAAACCAGAAGATATGGACGAAGATGAATGGAGCGAAATGGATGAATTGGCACTTTCTACCATTATGCTGACTTTGGCAAAAAGCGTTTACTTCAATGTAGCAGATGAGATGTCGGCTTATCAAGCATGGTTAAAGCTGAGTGATCTTTATGAGAAGCAGAGTGCAGCTTCACAGGTATACTGGCTTAAGAAGCTTGTTGACTTGAAGATGAAAGAAGGGACACCTATGTCCAATCATCTGAATGAATTCAACACAATTTATAGTCAGTTGTCAGCTCAAGGTTTCAAGTTTGATGAACCTGTTAGAGCTATGTTCCTGTTGATCACATTGCCGAAAAGTTGGGACACTTTTCGCACAGCTTTGAGTAATTCTGCACCTCCAGATGGTTTGAACATAACAGGTGTAGAAGGAAGTCTGCTTACTGAAGAAACCAATAGAAAGACAATGGACAAAGGCAAAGGAACAGCCTTAGTTGTCAGGGGAAGGACCAAAGAAAAGTACAAAGGTGGAAAGAGGAATCAGTCTCGTAGTAAGTCCCGCAGTGCTAAAGGCAAGAGTGACATAGAATGCTACCATTGTGGCAAGAAGGGTCACATGAAAAGAGACTGCAGAGAATGGAAAGCACAAAAAGGCAAAGAGAAAGCTGAAGACCATGGTGATAAGAACAAGTCCTCAGTGAAGATTCAAGAAATAAATGTGACAAACACTGTTGCAGAGGATGACAGTCTAGTGTCAGGAGACATCTACTTCTTGAAGAATACAATGGACTCAGCTCTTCTTACAGCATCTGATGGAAATGCACTGAGTGACTGGATTATAGACTCGGGGGCATCACTTCATGTGTCTCCAAACAAGGAGTGGTTTACCTCTTATGTGACCACTAAAGATCATGTTCGGCTAGGCAATGGGCAAACATGTGAGATCTTAGGTGTTGGAGATGTTCAATTGAAGTTTCAGAATGGCTCTTCTTTCACGCTGAAGAATGTGAGACATGTTCCCGCAATTACAAAGAGCTTGATCAGCACAGGTTTACTTGATGATGCTGGCTACGTCACCACTTTTGGACAGAACATGTGGAAGATATCCAAGGGTTCTATGACAGTAGCACATGGAGTAAAGTCTGGAGGACTTTACATTATTTATGTATCAAATGTCTCTAAAAATGTAATCAATGTAACCGAGCAGCCGAACGTTTCTTTGTGGCATAGCCGGTTAGGACATATGTTGAGGCGGTCCGGGGCGGTCAACAAGAGAGGCGACCTCTAAACACCCCTCAAGGCTCCCGTGCTGCTCAATCGGGGCTGGGGCAACCACAAGCACAACACAACAACAAACCCACAGCCAAACCCAAACAAAATAGGGGCACCACCTAGTTATGGTATGCGAACTAGGACGCAAGAGAGATTTTGGCACAACCAAGAAGATGCACCACACAACACGCACAAGCAACCTCACACCGAGACACACATGAAATGGACCAGAGAGAGCTAGAGCAAAGGGAAGAGAGAGAGGAAAGGATCTTGCGTAATACCTTATTTGTGACTTGCAAATGGAGATGGTTCGTTATGATGCTATCATAGAACTTGTACAAAACTCACTCAATGCTTAGTGATTGCTAAACATTGCCAAAACACACACACACACTGTCTTAGGGTGTGGGAGACCTCTCACCACAATACCCTCTTACAATGGACACAAAACTGGCAATGAAAAACACACTAAAACACTTTCTAAAATCAAGATCAACCGATAAAACTCAAAATACACAAGTCACCTTGAATTCACCGAACCGTATTGCACAAATGGAAGGACGAAGATTTAAACGTCGAATCACGCCTTTGATGCACCAAACCTCAATTATATTGATGATGAAGGAGCATATACAATAGTGGTTTTGAGATTTGTGGAACTCACGCTCTCTCACTTGCAATGTGTAGCTCTCTCACACTAAGAGTGAAGCTCACAAGTGGTTGCTACACCTAAGTCTCTCCTCACGCATAGAGTGTTGGGGTGCTGTGTGAGATGTTGGAGGTTGTTTTGCAAGAAGGAGAGGGGCCTATTTATAGGTTGGAGACCCCTCATTAGGATTATTGGAAATCCTAATTTACAAGCTAACAAATCAAGATTATGATTTTTTTGAATATCAAAACATTGTGGGCCTTCTTTGTCTGCTTGAGTCATGGGTGTGGGCTCAAAAGAGAGCATTATTGATGGTAGATAAGGTGAAAGTAAGTAAGGAGAGAGAGAGAGAGAGAGAGAGAGAGAGAGAGAGAGAGAGTTACTATACACATGTCTTGAGGTGAGGTGTCTTTTATGGTTAGGTCAATGGCTATTTTGTGTTAGTATGTTAGTGGTTAGTGTTAGGATTCACTAGAAAGTTAATGATATATTTACAATGGGTAGAATGGGTGGGATGGTTGGAGTAAGATGGTTGAATGAAGTGAAAAAATCCTTGTGATGGTGAAGCTTGAAGAATTTTTGGATTTACTTGTGTAGGTTCTTAAAATGACCATCGATCTTCTTCTTCGTCTTCTCTTCTTTACGCCACCGCTGCCAAGGTTGATCATCGTGATGAAAATGGTAATTCCGTTGATGAGATCTTTTGATTTGCAGAGGTTAAGCATGGTACACATGCTGAATTTATGTATATATATAAGGAGTAAGATGGAATTGTACTTTGGAGATAATAGAGAGAGGCATAGAGATGGTGTATGTACATGGAGAGCTCATATGAGAGCTATGGGAGTAAGTGGGGAGGTTAATGGTGAAGAAGGTGAGAGAAACCATTGAAGGTGCAGGTTTGAGTGAGCGATTGAGAGAAATGTGTGTGTGTGTGTGTGTGTGTGTGTGTGTGTAGAGGTGTGGAAAGAGGTGAGAGAAGACTATGGGCTACTTGTGAAAAAAGTGGGCAGACTGGGGTCCACTCAAAAAATCATAGCTCACTGCTGGTAGCTCCAAAAATCATGAAAAAATTTGAGGTGATTATTCAGAACGTGGGCTACATTTTCTCTTTTGACCACTGCTCCAAATTCGGAGTGGAGATAGGTGCCAAAATTCTCACCAAAAAGCCTGTTTTTATGCTTGCAAAAGTCTTTTAGTGGACCCTTCCTTTGTTGAGTTTGTACAATGCATCCAAGAGTGAGCCCCTCCTTTGTCATATCATAATACAAAGCATCCAAGTTGCCCTTGACACATGCATGGAGGAGGATTATTGGTGAATAAAGAAATATATACATGGTGGGACTAGTGTATGGACTATTCATGGACTTTTGCTCAATGAGCACATGGTGTTAGAATAATGAGTAAAAATAATAATAAAATATGGAGGAGTTATGGATATGGAAAGATATTGGAATCATATGATATGGTCCCTCTTTGAATTATTTTGGGTGAAAGAGGAAAAGGTATGCAAGTAAATAATATAATAAACTTGACCAATGAGTAGAAATCAATTTTTTGTTTTCACGAGGTGAGGGTGAAAATGTGGGAGTGATTTGTATAAAGGAAAAATATAAGGTTAGAGTATGTTATGGTGTAAGAGGATGAAAGAAGGTGTACATATGTTTAATAAAACACACACCTAAGTAGAAATATTTAAATAAAATACCAAAATAATTATAAAAAATCCCTATATTTAGGCCATATTTACAATGAAATATTTACACACAAAGAGGCCATAATATACTTTTATTTTTTATTTTTTTTATTTTTTTTGGCTCACCTAGCCCAGTGACTAGCTAGCTAAGGGTTTTTAAGAAGATATGGAAAAAGTCCCGTGATTCACACACACCTATTTACAGTGAAATGGTAGGGATAGCCATAGTGTTTGGGTGATTTTGGTAGGGTAGGTAGCTTACTATGGCAATTATGGAGAGCCGAAAAACGGCTATCATTAGCGCCCCCCTTAGATAATGGTACATTCATGTACCATTTATCCGATCATACAACATGTATATTATGTAACGTCTGTCTTTGTCTGCTCTTATCTTTGAAGAACCTTTGTTGTATGATTAAAAAACCTTGTGTGATATGGAAGGTTCTCCGAGCCAATAGCAAGATGAAATGAAGTGACGGAGTAAACCTCCTCCATTGAGAAAGTTTCCATAAGCACCCCCCAGGATCAAAGATCTTGAAATATCTTTCCCAAAGCCAGATGTATGGTATGGAATCACTTACTGATTTTGGTTGAAGAAACTTGTAGATTTTACTGTTGTCCATCATTGCATCTATCACTATGAATGTGATATAAAAGATTGGTTGCTCTTCCTCCTATGTAAAGTTGATGTATCTGCTACGATCTTCAAGATCTTGTATGAGCAAATTCCTGAACTGTAGCTCATAAATTTCATTCAACCTGGGTAGGCTCATCAAGTAAAAAATTCTATGACCTTTATGATTTAGAAAATCTTGATCCATGCTTCCAACTGCTATTGAAAGATATTGCAGATAGTTTACCACATAAGTAGATAATAGATGAAGGTTTCTATTGCTTCCAACACATTGGAAGAGAATAGATTTTGGTACTGATTGATGAAATATCCACATGTAGCAATCAACAAGTTTTTCATCTATGATGAAGACCAGAAGCATCACAATGTGCGACCTCCATACACCAAAGAACCAAATGAAGAAGGTTTGGAAACCTCCGTTCATCACCAAGTATTCATGTCCTCCTCCACTTAAGAAGGTATGGTGCCCTCGATGAAAGGTATATGTGAAGAGAGGAGAAGTTGACTTTGAAGAGGTGAAACCCAATGTGAAGATGATTGGGGCTTCCAAAGTTTGGATTTTCTTGCTAAGAGATTGTCCCATGAATGAAGAGCCACCCACTAAAACACCATTGGAGAGAATGATACCCTTCTGATAGTTTCCTTTTATGATTTTAGTTTTTACTACTCTCCCATGTTCTTCATCCCCTTCTAAGCCCCCCCTTTGGCAAGGTTGTAACTCCTCACATCGTACCACCTCAAAGGTTGATGGATTACTGTTTGATTTTGCAAAAAATTTGGCTTCTTGCATTATAGGTTCCTCCATGCTTAACATACATGGGTCATACCAATGCTTTTCAACATCCTCAAACACTTCTTCAAGATTATCCTCACATGGATTAAACTCACACTCTTCTAATTTGTTTTGGAGTTGGCATTCCATGTACACAATCATCTCTTTATGATCAATGTGGTCTATGATCTCTCCACCTATGATTTCATCTTCTTCTTCACTCTCTTCGTTTAGACAAGATACACTCTCAGAACATTCCATAAGATCAAGGTTACCTTCAAGGTCTTCATTCTCCATAGAGTCATGTTGCACAAAAGCTTCGTCTGCTCGGACTAGAAATTGATCCTCCGCCAAAAGGTTGGATGTATCCATTATTGAATCATCAATGCCATTTGAGATATCTTGTGTTGATTTTTTCATGCTTGTGATAAAGGTAGAAGAAAGAGATTCCACATTTGAATCTTGGCCACACACTTTAGCACTTGAATAATCAATTGGTATGTAAGTAACTTCTTCAACATTTGTCGGAGTAGAAGGAGACAAGTATGGCAAAGGAGATGACTCCTTGATAGAAACACTTTCATGATGGTTGGTTCTTCCAGCATGATGGCAACCATTTTTGATGTAGAAGTACTTGTGAAACTTCCTTCGGGCAATAGTGACCGCTTCTTCAAAGGTAGAGGGTCCACTACAAGTAACCTTAGTCTTTAGGAAAGGAGACAAACCCGAAATAAATTGATCCATTTTTACATAATCTGGAAATGTAGAACTAAATCCACATCCTTCCCATTGACGAGAAAAAATATCCTCATAAGCATAGTAGTCTTCACCATGTTGTTGAAGTCTCCGTAGTGAAGCCCATGCTTTCTCCGTTGTTGGAACTTTAGAGAATCTGGCCTTCAAAGCTTTGGAAATTTGGGTATACCCATCTTCAATCTGAGAAGACATACTCCAAAACCATTGCTCAGCGTTGCCTCTAAGGCATAGCAATAGAAAATCCCCTTTTTCAATGTCATCCCTTTTACCAAGGATATGACAAACCATTCTAAAATCAACAAGAAAATCATCAACATCTTCTTCTAGATTTCCAAAGAAGATTGGGATATCATCAAAGGTATAGTGTGTCATAGTCTCTCAATGCTAGAACCACACAAAGATTAGTTCCAGACAATCATCAACTAACTACAAAAGGTCTTTCAACATGAATTCTAGACTTTTATGTGAAAATGTTTTTTTCCTTTCTTATGTTATCCATAATCCGAACCATATTCTAGATCAATTTTTGTTTCCTTGAAATTAAACTCGGTCATACATGTTTTCATGATTCATGAAATCTACTTGATTATGCTAAAATTCAAGCATTCATGGAATACAACAACACTAAGCACACAATCGGTCCTCAGTGGGGGCACCAAAATTGAGGCGGTCCGGGGCGGGCAACAAGAGAGGCGACCTCTAAACACCCCTCAAGGCTCCCGTGCTGCTCAATCGGGGCTGGGGCAACCACAAGCACAACACAACAACAAACCCACAGCCAAACCCAAACAAAATAGGGGCACCACCTAGTTATGGTATGCGAACTAGGACGCAAGAGAGATTTTGGCACAACCAAGAAGATGCACCACACAACACGCACAAGCAACCTCACACCGAGACACACATGAAATGGACCAGAGAGAGCTAGAGCAAAGGGAAGAGAGAGAGGAAAGGATCTTGCGTAATACCTTATTTGTGACTTGCAAATGGAGATGGTTCGTTATGATGCTATCGTAGAACTTGTACAAAAATCACTCAATGCTTAGTGATTGCTAAACATTGCCAAAACACACACACACACTGTCTTAGGGTGTGGGAGACCTCTCACCACAATACCCTCTTACAATGGACACAAAACTGGCAATGAAAAACACACTAAAACACTTTCTAAAATCAAGATCAACCGATAAAACTCAAAATACACAAGTCACCTTGAATTCACCGAACCGTATTGCACAAATGAAAGGACGAAGATTTGAACTTCGAATCACGCCTTTGATGCACCAAACCTCAATTATATTGATGATGAAGGAGCATATACAATAGTGGTTTTGAGATTTGTGGAACTCACGCTCTCTCACTTGCAATGTGTAGCTCTCTCACACCAAGAGTGAAGCTCACAAGTGGTTGCTACACCTAAGTCTCTCCTCACGCATAGAGTGTTGGGGTGCTGTGTGAGATGTTGGAGGTTGTTTTGCAAGAAGAAGAGGGGCCTATTTATAGGTTGGAGACCCCTCATTAGGATTATTGGAAATCCTAATTTACAAGCTAACAAATCAAGATTATGATTTTTTTGAATATCAAAACATTGTGGGCCTTCTTTGTCTGCTTGAGTCATGGGTGTGGGCTCAAAAGAGAGCATTATTGATGGTAGATAAGGTGAAAGTAAGTAAGGAGAGAGAGAGAGAGAGAGAGAGAGAGAGTTACTATACACATGTCTTGAGGTGAGGTGTCTTTTATGGTTAGGTCAATGGCTATTTTGTGTTAGTATGTTAGTGGTTAGTGTTAGGATTCACTAGAAAGTTAATGATATATTTACAATGGGTAGAATGGGTGGGATGGTTGGAGTAAGATGGTTGAATGAAGTGAACAAATCCTTGTGATGGTGAAGCTTGAAGAATTTTTGGACTTACTTGTGTAGGTTCTTAAAATGACCATCGATCTTCTTCTTCGTCTTCTCTTCTTTACGCCACCGCTGCCAAGGTTGATCATCGTGATGAAAATGGTAATTCCGTTGATGAGATCTTTTGATTTGCAGAGGTTAAGCATGGTACACATGCTGAATTTATGTATATATATAAGGAGTAAGATGGAATTGTACTTTGGAGATAATAGAGAGAGGCATAGAGATGGTGTATGTACATGGAGAGCTCATATGAGAGCTATGGGAGTAAGTGGGGAGGTTAATGGTGAAGAAGGTGAGAGAAACCATTGAAGGTGCAGGTTTGAGTGAGGGATTGAGAGAAATGTGTGTGTGTGTGTGTGTGTGTGTGTGTGTGTAGAGGTGTGGAAAGAGGTGAGAGAAGACTATGGGCTACTTGTGAAAAAAGTGGGCAGACTGGGGTCCACTCAAAAAATCATAGCTCACCGCTGGTAGCTCCAAAAATCATGAAAAAATTTGAGGTGATTATTCAGAGCGTGGGCTACATTTTCTCTTTTGACCACTGCTCCAAATTCGGAGTGGAGATAGGTGCCAAAATTCTCACCAAAAAGCTTGTTTTTATGCTTGCAAAAGTCTTTTAGTGGACCCCTCCTTTGTTGAATTTGTACAATGCATCCAAGAGTGAGCCCCTCCTTTGTCATATCATAATACAAAGCATCCAAGTTGCCCTTGACACATGCATGGAGGAGGATTATTGGTGAATAAAGAAATATATACATGGTGGGACTAGTGTATGGACTATTCATGGACTTTTGCTCAATGAGCACATGGTGTTAGAATAATGAGTAAAAATAATAATAAAATATGGAGGAGTTATGGATATGGAAAGATATTGGAATCATATGATATGGTCCCTCTTTGAATTATTTTGGGTGAAAGAGGAAAAGGTATGCAAGTAAATAATATAATAAACTTGACCAATGAGTAGAAATCAATTTTTTGTTTTCACGAGGTGAGGGTGAAAATGTGGGAGTGATTTGTATAAAGGAAAAATATAAGGTTAGAGTATGTTATGGTGTAAGAGGATGAAAGAAGGTGTACATATGTTTAATAAAACACACACCTAAGTAGAAATATTTAAATAAAATACCAAAATAATTATAAAAAATCCCTATATTTAGGCCATATTTACAATGAAATATTTACACACAAAGAGGCCATAATATACTTTTATTTTTTATTTTTTTTATTTTTTTTGGCTCACCTAGCCCAGTGACTAGCTAGCTGAGGGTTTTTAAGAAGATATGGGAAAAGTCCCGTGATTCACACACACCTATTTACAGTGAAATGGTAGGGATAGCCATAGTGTTTGGGTGATTTTGGTAGGGTGAGGTAGCTTACTATGGCAATTATGGAGAGCCGAAAAACGGCTATCAATGTCCAAGAAGGGAATGGAAATCTTGTCTTGTTCTGGTTATTTGCCTGGCTTTTCATTTAATGATTTTGAATTATGTGAACATTGTCTGTATGGTAAGCAAACACAGATGCCACATAAGCATAGAAGCAGTAGAAGAGATACACAGTTGGCACTTGTTCATAGTGATTTGTGTGGACCTATGCCTAACCTATCTCTAGGGGGAGCTTCGTACTTTATGACATTTATAGATGATTACTCGAGGAAAGTATGAGTTTACTTTCTCAAGCACAAGGATGAAGCATTTAGTGTTTTCAAAACGTTTGTGACACTAGTGGAGAATCAGAGTGGCAAGAAGCTTAAATGGTTACGCACTGACAATGGTGGAGAGTATGTTTCAAAGGCCTTTCAGGACTTTAGTGAGTCAAAAGGTATAAAACGTGAACTTACTGCTCCTTACAATCCTCCTCAAAATGGTGTTGCTGAGAGGATGAATAGGACCATAAAGAGAAGGTTAGAAGTATGTTGTCGAATGCACAGCTACCAAATGGGTTTTGGGCTGAAGCTGTATCAACAGTTGTTCATCTTGTAAATAGATCTCCTAGCAAGGTTTTGCAGAAGGATTTAGTGCCAGAGATGGTATGGTCAGGCAAAATGGCCTCATACAAGCATCTCAGAGTCTTTGGCTGTGAGGCATATACTCACGTTAGGAACAAACTTGAGCCAAAGAGTAGAAAGTGCATCTTTCTAGGCTATGGTAATTCTGGTGAGATGGGGTACAGACTTTGGGATCCCGAATCCAGAAAGGTTGTCCGCAGCAATGATGTTCACTTTAATGAATCCAAATATCATTCTAAACTAGAGAGGGTTGAGGAGATTAGAAGAGTTGTCTTCCAAGAAGATGGACCTGCACGTGCAAGACAAAATGTCAGGGATCAAGAGGAGCAAGGATAGGATAGAGTGGAACCACAGGTTGTGGCTGAGCCTGAGCCACCTATTGTGCGTAGATCTGGACGTGTCACGCGACCTCCTGATAGGTTTGTTCCATCTATGAACTATGTCATGTTGATTGATTGCAATGAGCCTTCATGTTACAAGGAAGCAGTGCAAATGAAGGACTCCGGGAATTGGCAATTGGCCATGCAGTCAGAGATGACAGCTCTGCATAAAAACCAGACATGGAAGCTAGTCAAATTACCACGGGGCAAAAAGGCTCTACCCTGTAAATGGGTTTAGAGGTATAAGATCACCGCTCATGATAGTCAGCCAAAGTACAAAGCAAGGCTTGTTGCCAAGGGCTTTAAGCAAGAACAAGGAATTGACTTTGATGAAGTCTTCTCTCCGGTGGTCAAGATGACTACATTGAGATGCTTTCTTGCATTGGTTGCCATATTAGATTTGGTGTTGCACCAAATGGATGTCAAGACAACGTTCTTGCATTGTGATTTAGATGTGGAAATTTACATGCAGCAGCCAGAAGGGTTTGTTGAGAAAGGCAAGGAAGATTGGGTATGCCAGTTGTTAAAGAGTCTTTATGGCTTAAAACAATCACCGAGGGCATGGTACCATAAATTCCACAAGTTTATGCTTTCTCAAGGCTACAAACGTAGTTAGTTCGATCATTGTCTATATACAAAGAAAGCTAAGGATGGCAGTTGGCTGATCCTTATTTTGTATGTGGATGACATGTTGATTGCTAGCAAGCACTTGGAAGAAATTTCAGCTTTGAAGTCAAAGATGGCAAAATCGTTTGACATGAAAGACATAGGTGAGGCAAGTCATATACTTGGTATGCGCATTGAGAGAGAGAGATCAAAGAAGTTGATTTGGTTATCTCAAACAGAGTATATTGACAAGGTTTTGCAACGTTTCAATATGGAGAAGGGAAAGTCATTGAGTGTTCCATTGCCACCATATGTGAAACTTAGCAAACAAGATTGTCCTGTGTCTGAGGAAGAACACGCTGAAATGGATAAGATTCCATATGCGTCTGCAGTGGGTAGTTTGATGTATGCAATGATTGCTACTCGCCCAGACATTGCATTTGCAGTGGGAGTAGTAAGTCGATACATGTCAAACCCAGGCAAGAAACATTGGGAGGCAGTGAAAGGAATATTGAGATAACTGAAAGCTACAAAGAGTATGCGTATATGCTATGGGAGTCAGGAGCTAAGTGTAAAGGGTTATACAGACTCAGATTATGCAGGTGACTTAGACAACCGAAGGTCTACGTCAGGGTATGTCTTTACATTGGCTGGTGGAGCGGTATCATGGCTTTCTAGATTACAAGATTGTGTTACTCAGTCTACTACAGAGGCTGAATATGTTGCAGCATCAGAGGCATGCAAAGAATAAATTTGGCTTAATCGACTAGTAACAGATTTGGGAATCAAAGAAGAGATGCCTGTGTTATATTGTGATAGTCAAAGTGCTATACAATTGGCTCGCAATCCAGTTTATCACTCAAAGACAAAGCATGTGGATGTGAAGTATCATTTCATCAGGGAAGTGCTCGAGGATAAGCAACTTCAACTTGTCAAAGTTCACACCACAGACAATCCTGTTGATCTACTTACAAAAGGACTTCCCTTAGAGAGCTTTGCGCATTTTCGCAAGCAGTTAGGTGTAGGGTAGTACATCACTTCTCTACATCTCTTGTATATTAGCTTGTATAGTAGCTTCTCTCACACTTAAAGTACCACATTGGACTTTAAGTGGGAGGTTGTTGGGGTATAAAGCCCAAGGTGGTCGCCCAGGTAAGTGGGCGGGCCGCCAGGTATGTACACATATTCTTTTGTAAAAACCTAATAAGAACTCACTATGCTCTACACATTACAGTAGAGCGAGTTCACCATATCGTCGTGCTCTTCTTCTCGCACTCTCTCTCGCGTCGCACTTCCGCTCGTACTCCTTCAGGGGAGGCTCCAGTGGCTTCTTTGCTTGGTTCTTTCCTAGGAAGTTCAGTAGTACCTGCAAATGGTTCAAACGCATCCTCAAGAAAGACGTCAAAATAGTTGTTGTTTGTAGAGGACTAATTTTTTTTCTTGGCATTTTTATACACTGGCTTTTTGACAGCTTGTTGGGTGACCTTTGGCTGCTGATCTCTAGAGTCTTTATCTGGTTGATGTGTAGATATTTGTTTGAGCAAGATGAGGCATTCCCTTATCAGGTGCCCTTGCTGATAGCAATGAAAGCACGAGTTAGGTAGGTTTCTGTATAGAATTTTCTACTCATGCAATAGTAGCCCAGCACAGTCTCTGATCGGGATTTGGCTCGGAGGAGTTCTGCTCAGATCTACTTCAATTAGGACTTGGGGGTCCCATTTAGGGTTAATGTCTCCCCTTGCCTTTTTTCCTAAACCTTTCCAAAAGAATTGCCCAAATTACGCAGCTAGGGGTAATACTCAACTAGAAAATCAGGGAAGTCGACCTAGACAAGCACCTTAGTAGGCTTTTCTCCTTTACCGGGTTAAAGCCCTTGTACCATTTGTAGAAGGATATGGGGGTGTTTTTAATGAGCCATTTTCCTTCAGAGATCACCTGCAGAGATCACCTGCAGAGCACTGTTAGCATCTTCAAAGAAGAAGAGGTAGTAGTTATTAGGAAGATATTGAATATGTTGAGGGTAAAGGTTTCTAGTCTCCCAGTTGGAGGCTACCCATGTTTTAGGGAATCCAATGAAGGTCTAGGGCCATGACACAGCCCTATGAAAACTCTATCTGGCAGTTGGGAGAAGCTTGGAGGTCCTGTTGCTTAATGACAATACCTTCTACAGCCTCTGGGAAGGTGTCATTTATTGAGGCATCTTGATCTATGCCCTGAGTGGAATTTTTAATTGGAGAATCTGATTTATCCCCTTTAAAATTTCCTTCAGTTTCTGCGACTTTACTTGGGCCTTGCCACTGAAGTTCATGGGGCAGAGTGGGGACAAAGGGTACATTAGGGTCTAGGAGGGGCTCTCTGTCATCCAAAGGGAGACCTTCATGAATGTTCCAAGTTGGGATATGGAAGGAACATACCTGAATAGCCTTGATAATGTCACGGGAACCGAATAATAGAGATCGATAGCAAAAGATAGAGAAATAGATCTTTGTATTGATGAATCTTTGTAGAGTTTTGATACAACAGAGGAGCAAAATATATGGGCGCACTCCGTTGTACGGAGCTCGAACCTCCCGACCACCCCCGAGCTTCAGTTCGCTTGCATGCAACGTCTCACTCGCACTCGCACTCGCACTCGCACTCTCACTCGCACTCGCACTCTCACTCTCACTCGCACTCGCACTCGCACTCGCAGAAGAAGAGATCGGTGAATGATGCCCAAACGCACCACCCATCGTGCTTTTATCCTTCTTTTCCTCGAAAAGCCTGCACGATTTTTGCACCAAGTATACCTGCGAGAATAATATAAGAACGTGATCGCTAAGCGATCCGTAAAGGTTAGATTTCTATCATGACACTTTGCACAGATCCTGTTTCACACATTGATTTCTGCATCACCTACAAAATAGCCAAAAGAACATACTCGTGCAACCAATTCAACATGATAATCAAAGTCAAAAAAACATAATTATATACCTTCATAATATCAATTGCCATACTCTACCATGAAGAAACAATCCACTTCTTGGTTGATAGCAGGGAGAACTGTATGATGTTGTAGGTCTGTCTGTCCCTGTGTACATTACACTGCTGTTGCCTTCTGTTTGTTTTCATCATAACTTTTACAAACGAACTCAGAACAGAGCGATCCAGGTACTCAAAACGACGGGAATAGGTTTGGTCTACAAGACAACGAGGACAGAATTACGAAAAACGTCTCTGTTTGTTTAAAAACGCAACTTTTAGGTCGCGACTCGTAAAACCTCTATTTTTGGGTATCCACTACTTTTACAACTTATTTTAAGCCTACCCATGCATTTTAAGCTAAAACACATAAATATAAAACATTGATATTAATAAAAATCTCAATTTTACTGTTCATAGACAGACTATCTGTTATTCATTAATCTTTATCAAATCCGTCTTTAGTGTATTATTAAAAAAAAAAAAGAATATGTGTTCTCTCTTAATATTTCAACTCATTCGTATAAGCTCTATTTAATAGACTATTCGACAATCTTTCAAATCGTGCTAACGAAAGATATGCCTTGCTACATTCTTTTCGACTTTAAGAACTTCAAATATTAGTCCTATTACAGATAAAGCACGTCGGTGAATGTCTTTTCCTGATGGCCTCTGATGGCCTCAACATACGACTGCTTGGGGGAGCTTGAAAATGCTTGGAGAGGAGTTCTCTGCATGTGTTGCATGTTGCTTGTAAAAGCGGGAGAGACTGTTTTGAAGCTTCCCCACTAAGCTTGTAGGATTTCCCCTAAATATTGGAGTTGGGAATGAGCCTTGGGGCTTCCAACCCTCTGCTGGTTTGGCTGGGAGTGTTTGATGCGAGCGGGAGAATAGGGGCAGGGGAGCTCCATGTTGCGTGAGGGGTGAGGGACCGTGAGTCCGTCCAATAGAGCCTCATGCAAAGCCATGTCACGGCCCCCCCTCGGGGGGAGGGTACATGCCAGACAGGTGCAGAGATGGAGGGCCTCGGGGGAAGACGATAAGGGGTGCAGAGGTTAGGTGTCTGCTAGTGTAGGGTGACATGCAAGCGGGAGTAGAGGAGCTTGCTAGTTTTTCTACTTATGTTGAGCTGTGTTGTAACCAATAATATATATAACAGCACATCTCAGGCCCACATACGAGTTCCAATCCATACTTTCATTATAGGGAATATATGCCCTATGTGAAGTTGAATGAATTTGAGGTACTTATTAAAGGATCAATTTAAAGGACTAAGGTACTTTGCAAAAACTAGTACTTCATAAAGTACCATTTATGGTGGCTTAGGTACTTTATTACCTAACAAAATGTTTAAAAAAGTACCATGTTAGGTAGCATGTTCAAGTTGCAATGACTTTAATCTTGTCTTTGCTATAGGTTTTGACACTACAAGAGGTACTTCACATTGGCGACGCTCGCAGTGTGATGCTCAAAAGTTAAAATCCACTTGTTATGAGCGTCACTATTTTCTTTGTTGCATAGAGACACCTATAACGACACCGATAGGGGTAAAAAATAAATCGAGAGCGTCAAAAACTCAGTTCTCAAATCTGAGTTTCGACACTCTCACTACAAGAGGCTCTTCACATTAGCGACGCTCACACAGCGACGCTCAAAAAAAAATTTCCCGGCGTCGCTATGAGCGTCGCTATAAGCGTCGCTATGAGCGTCGCAAATTTCTTTGTAAATTTGCGACGCTCATAGCGACGCTCATAGCGACGCTTATAGCGACGCTCATAGCGACGCCAGCTGGGGTAAAAAAATAACCGAGTGCGCCCAAAAACTCAGATCTCAGATCTGAGTTTTTCGACGCCCTCAAGCAAAGAGCAGGTAACGCTCTCCCTCACTCTCTCTCTCTCTCTCTTTTTCTTTTACACACACACACACACACACACACACACACACACACACACGAGGAGAGGAAGGAGAGACAGGTATGCTCCTTCCCTCTCCTCATTCTCATGTTCCCTTCCTCTCTTTCTCTCTCCCTCGCTCTCTCTCTCACACACACACACATACACACACACATATAGTGTTTTTGAGAGAGAGAGAGAGAGAGAGAGAGAGAGAGAGAGAGAGAGAGAGAGAGAGAGAGAGAGTGCAAAAACGCACACACATACATAAACAAAGAATGCACACACACATTGAGAGAGAAAAAGAGAGAGAGAGCATGCATAAACAGAAAACGCACGCATTGAGAGAGGAAAAGAGAGAGAGAACATGCATAAACAAAAAACGCACACATTGAGAGAGGAAAAGAGAAAGAAAACATGCATATGATCCAAAAAAACGCACACACATTGAGAGAGAAAGAAAGAGAAACTAAGGGAGCGTCGTAGGAAACTAATTAAAATTAAAAGACCTAAAGATCTAGCCGACGAGGAGTTGAACTGAAGACCTATTATTCAAGAGAGAAATGGCATAATCAATCTATCATACTTGGCATGGGTGATAGAAAGGTTATACCATTTATCTCTTTTTATTGGCACACACATCCACACACGCGCACACACACAGGAAGAAGAGAGTTATAACGTCATAGGAAACTATTTTAAAAGACGTTAAAGATTAGGTTATATGTAGACTTACATTAAATTAGATTTAGGTTTATTTTTAACTAGATTTACATTTATTTAAGCTAGATTTAGATTTATGTTATATTAGATTAGATGCGGGTCTCCATAGACTGCGATGCCTGCATGAAGCGGGTGAAGAAAGCCCTCAATGGAATATAGGGTATTGCTGCCTTCACTCATAGTGGGCTCCGTCGATCCAAAAGTACTGGTGAAATGTCTTCAGAAGATAGGGAAGAAGGTGGATCTTCAGGGCGGCAAGAGTCACTACATCCCCGACACAATGACCATCTAGACAACCTCTAGTCCATTAGACTTACGTTAAATTAGATTTAGCTTTATTTTTAGTTAGATTTACGTTTATTTAGATTTACGCTTATTTACGTTAGATCGAGTTCCACGCAAGAATTACTTACGGTTTAGGGTTTAGAGTTAGACGAACAGTGAAAAGATCTACTGTGAAAAGATGTTAAGATGAAGTGAAGTGCTACAGCTAGAGAAGAGGCAAAGGGATTTTGCCACTACACGCAGTATCATGTAGACGTGGGTGTCTAGATTTCTTGTACCCACAAATATAGGTATTGACCAATAAAGACGAGATTATAACCCGGTGGTTCTGATCTCCGTGCACCTCTAGACCGAGGTGTGCGGGGATTGGACATGACTAGAGAATGTGAGGTAAAGAGAGAGAGAGAGAGAGAGAGAGAGAGAGAGAGAGAGAGAGAGAGAGAGAGGAGAGAGAGATAAGACGAAGAATGCCAATAGAATATTAAATTTGTTGTCTAGGTTATAAGTTTTTTATTCTCATTATGAGTAGCGACGAGGATGTGGGACCGTCCAACCGAAACACCTATCTCTCAACGAGGGTCTTATGTCCTTGTAATCAATGCAAGTCATGCTGTGCGACGGACACCGACGTTTTTCTAATTGCAGCTCGTTCGTGAATTTGGGCGAGTTCGATCCATCTATTATAGATCGGGTTGTTGCCAATTATAACTCGTCGGACTCTGACGCTGGCCAACAAGCAGCAATCTTGCAACCCAATAGACGTGTTCGCAGGCGCTTTGGTCAAGCAGCATATGTGAGGCCACAAGATGTAGCCTCTGACAGCTCGGGGGATGATCATGCAGAGCACATTCCCAACGAGGCAATGTTTGAGCCCGAGATTGATGAAATGATCGAGACGATCATGGATCAGAAAGGCTTATCTATGATGATATGAAAAGTGAAGCCGATACATCATTGTATAATGGAGCACGTATGTCTAGATTGAAAGCACTCCTGGTTCTTCTCAACATGCAGGCAAAGTTTGGATGGAGTGACACTAGCGTCACAGCACTTTTCAGGTGATCTATTACAATTAGTTTACTTTAATAGAACTCATGGTGTATAATGATCTGATAGATTTTTACACGACTGTATCATATTTTTATGTTGTGTAGATTGCTGAAAGAGCACATTCTACCAGCTGACAATGTGATGCCAGATTCCCGAGATGAAGCAAGAAAGATTTGCGAACTTGGGGATGGATTACAATTCTATCCACGCTTGTCCTAATGACTGCATTCTTTTCAGACGGGAATACACAGACATGGAGAAGTGTCCGAAATGTGATTCCGAAAGATATCGAGTAGATCTCCAGGACAAAAATTCCACAAAAGGTTTTGCGACATTTTCCTTTGCTTCCTCGCATCAAGCATTTCTTCGAATGTAAGTCCATGGCCGCCTAGCATCATGGCATGAGGAGAATAAATTTCGGATGGTGTGCTACGAATTCCTGCAGATTGCGCAGCCTGGAAACATATAGATGGAACATGGTCGGATTTTTCCAGGGAAGCTCGAAATTTGCGCTTAGGCCTGGCTATGGATGGCGTAAATCCATTTGGTCAAAGATCAACATCTTACAGTGTATGGCCCGTTGTCATCGTCAACTACAACATTCCCCCGTGGTTGACTACGAAGAAGGGGCACCTATGGCTAAGCTTGATTGTGCCAGGGCGATATAAAGTGGGGAATATGGATGTGTATCTTCGTCCACTATTGGAAGAGCTACAACAATTGTGGATTGGCATAGAGGTGGTGGATATGAGCCGACACACAGGACGACGGAATGCTTTGATCAGAGGTATTCTAATGTGGACCATGCATGACTATCCCGGGCTAACAGAATGCTCAGGTGATCTATTGACACTCCTCTCTCAGACACTGTAAATCTGGTTTTTCCCCATAGTTGATCTATTATCATGTGTATACATGCAGGGCTTCAAACAAGCGGATACAGAGCATGTGTCACATGTGGACCTAGACTGAATGCACGTAGGGCACCCTCACTGAAGAAGCAAATCTACGAAGGTCATCAAGCGTATCTTCCGGAGAATCATGTGTTACGCGACGGCTTTTTGGGAAGAGAGCCACCAAGGATGTCTGCACAAGCATGGTTAGAGCAGAAGGAGATGTGCGATGTCGGATTGCCTCCAGGGATGAAGAGACTATCTCTATGGTACGAGTTACCATACTGGCCTCGACTCGTGATCAATCACTTGCTCGATCCAATGCACATATTCAAGAATGTGGGTAATCTACTATGGGACCATTTGACGGCAAGAAAGATACTTTGGGAGCCAGAGTTGACCTTAGAAATGTGGATCGTATGGAGCAATATTGGCCGCAAACAGCGTCTGATGGATCGATAAAACTTCCTAAAGCACCATGGATTTTCACAGGAGCCCAAGAACGCAAAGTAAAAGAGGCCATTCGATCTTTGCGGACCCCCACTGGCGTAATGCACTCGCTCCGAACGTGTTTTACTAAAGAAGGAAAGCTTACCGGTTTGAAGTCACACGATTGGCATAAAATGTGTCAGGTACGTTCATAGTGGACTTTAATATCATTGCATAAAATGTGGACTTTAATATCATTGCTGCACATACTTTACAGTTTATCTTACCGGTTGCCATTGAGGGATGTTTGTCTCTCGACATCCGTAACACAATCTACAAACTTGCAAAGCTGGTGCAATGGATCTCACAAAAGGAGATCGACGTAGACTCCATACCATTCGCCAAACTAAATGCTGCGGAGCTTGTGTGCATGTTTGAGAAACATTTTCCTACTACAATGCTAACCATTCAGGTGCATCTTCTTATTCACATAGTTGATGAGGTGGAAATAGCTGGCACAGTTCATTCCAGATGGATGTTCTTCTTAGAGCGTTTCATGAAAACGCTCAAGGGATATGTGCGTCAAAAGGCACGTCCGGAGGGTAGCATGGCAGAAGGTTGGTTGGTATCAGAGTCCCTAGTGTACATTGGAGAGTGGTTAGACGGATTGATAAATCCCGGGACACGCTATGGCGAACCATAGATGATGAGCGCATATCTGGGATTGTCATGTGCAATCTCGGTGTTGAGAAGAAGATGACGGAAGATCTAGAGGCTAAAATCAACCGATTTTGCATGCTTCACAATCCAGTGATGCAAAAGTGGATTTCACAATATGAGGATGCAAAGCAAGAGCGACAAAGGGCACGAATCGAGTGGAGACGGGGAAGACGACCACCGATGCACTATCCAGCGGTTCTGGAGAGCCTACCAACCTTCATGAGCTTAAGATGGTTGCACAACCAATTGAAAAGCGCACAACAATGCGGTGACGAAGTGACTGAAGAAGAGTGGGAGTACTCTCGGGGTTGCGCGACCAAGGTAAGTTTGCAATGTACGACTAGCAAGTGACTTTATTTATAAACGTTTGAACGGCCACTCATAATCTTTGTTCGTTGTAGTATAAGTCATACACAGCAGCATGGTGTAAAGGTCGACATTTTAGGGTGGAACAAATCGACAAAAAGCGTTTTACTCAAGATTGTGGAATCATGGCAAAATTTGAACAGTCTAGTCGACGACGTTCCTCTGATGCAGATCCCGTGGTGGCGGAACTCACTTACTTCGGCACGCTGCAAGAGATTTTGAGGATCGATTACAGAGGATTTTTTGTCGACTTGTTCGACGTGCAATGGTTCAAGATAATCATGGAGGGTCGAAACGCTACTGTGCGTAGAGGAGAGTCTGGTTTTCTTGAGGTGGATTCTACTAAGAAATGGACTGACCTAAGAGACACTTTCGTACTACCCGAGCATTGTGAACAAGTAAGTATATAAATAGTTAACATCCCCCTTTTACAAGTTATGTGCTTGAAAGCTCTCATGTAAGTTATGTGGCTCTGGCAGGTAGTATTTCATCCTACAAAGTCTACATCAAACTGGTGGTACGTCATAGAGTTAGCCCCTCGTAGTGCAAGGACGTATGAAGGCTACCATGTGCCAATCACAACGACATCAATGGAGGAGATCAGAGAAGATGCTCAATCAGAAGCCGCTGCGGTGGTGCCAGACGAGCATCAAGATGCTACTGCACTATATGGGGTGCATGCAGAGGAGCTACAAAATGAAACAGAGGATATGTGTTTAAACGGAGAGCTCTATATAGATATAGGAAGTTATGCTGAGTTATGCGAGGATGAGAGAGAGATCTCTTAAAGCCACAAATATTGTATTTGAACAATTTTGCTCACATCTTTTGATTGAAAATTCTGAGTTTTCGACTTGCCTCTTCTACCACTCGATTCATTGCGTCATTGTATTTATATGCGTCATTACGTCATTGTATTTAATGGTCTTTGCGTCATTGTCTACTCTATTCATTCAATATTAAGTTTAAATATTCGTGTGTTTAATGCAGGTATGGATGATGAGGAGTTTCTTTCTTCTTTGTCACCGCAGCAGAGACAGTGGTACGTGGAGCGTCATCGCTCTGGCGCATCATCGCGCGTTCCTACACCATCCGCATCTCCCTCTCTTTCGGAGCATTCGGCGCGCTCCGAAGCTTCGGCGTCGACGAGACGAGCGTCACACTCTTCTAGACACCGGCGCTCTAGTGGTGGCGGTGGCGGTTGTTGTGGGGATTCCGCCACCGATGCCTCCACACCGCCTCGTGTTCGACGAGGCTCTTTACCCTCCCCTTCTTTGCCCGCCCCCACACCAGCCACAGCATCGCCGTCTACGCCAGGTTTTGCACGGCTGACTGTTCCTAGAAGCTACACACCTCTACCTACTCCGCCAGGAGCCACCCCACTCGACACTCCTCGCTTCGGGGCCCAGACGCCGGTGGAGACACCTGACGTCCGTACCCCCATCGACACGCCGCTAGAGACCCCTGCCGGGACACCCAGGTTCACGCGTCACCGGCCAGAGGGCTTGCCTTACTCCGTCGACATCAGCGGCGGCATCATCATGGATGATGACGGCAAGAAGGTGATCTCGCGCATGCGTGGTCTTTGCTCTCAGCTGTTTAGACACTATATACTAAACAAATGGAGTGAAGTACCAAGTGATTTAAAAAACAGAGTCATCAGCATACTTCATGATGAGTTTCCCGTTCCAACACGGGATCAGCGCTTCAATGAAGACCTGATGAAGATTCGAATGCGCGAATACTGCAAACACAAGCATTCCGAAGTGCAAAAAGCAATCAAGAATGGGTGGAATAGGCCAGATTGGCTGGCCAAAGAAGATTGGAAGAATGCGAAGAAAGCAGCGCGCGAGAATCCCGACAAGTGGAAGCAACAAAAGGATGCAGCCAGAGCGCGAGTAGAGGCAGGGAGCTCGCACCACTTGGGGAGCGGTGGATGGGCATCATTTGAGGCCGATTTTGTAAGTCTTTTCACATTGCTCTTTATGCATGTTCGATAGTTTAGGGTTTATGAGTTTTTTAGTTCTAACATAATGAAATCTTTGTATGTTTTGACAGTGGTCGATGACAGGACGTGATCCCACACCGTACGAGCGCGAGTACGCAGGCAGGAAGGGCTTAAACGCCTTGATGGACATTCTCAGTTCTCGCAGCGGCATGGTTAGTATTAGGGTTTACTCTTTTTTATTTTTTGTATTGTTTTATAAATGTCGTTATATGTTTATACTTACTGAAAACTGTCTTATTGTCTTTTTTTGCAGAATCCGACAGATACGCCGCTTGGACGCGATGAGACGTCTGATTAGACGACGTCAGTTTAGCCGTAGCTAGATAGCATTAGTTTAGGGTTTCTCATAGCTTATGTATCATGAGACGGATTTTATACGTCTTTTTGAACCATGTATATTATTACATTTGTCACCGCAATTCCTTTTGCCAATCAATTCTTTATGCCTATGATGTTGTACAATTGTCATTATTACATTTGCCAATCAATTCAGTTTGTCTATGATGTGTACAATTGTCAATTTTGCAAACAATGCGTCTTGTGGGTGACTATTTTGGGTCTATTATTTACCTTTGCACTTTTTTTAAAAAGTGAATCAAGTACAATATGGTTGATGGGTGGCAGGCATTCAATGCCCTGCCACCAAAAAAATATTCTCTCAGGCGTCGCTATATGCGTCGCTATTTATGGCTCTGTAGCGTCGCTATATGCGTCGCTATACTCTTCTGTGAGAGCGTCGCTATAAGCGTCGCTATAGGCGTCGCTATGAGCGTCGCTATATAGCGACGTCTATAGCGACGCCTATAGCGACGCATATAGCGACGCATATAGCGACGCTCTCGTAGCGACGCTTTTAGCGACGCTTATAGCGACGCCGGGGGTTATAAAAACCCAGTGTATTTCCGTCGCTAAGAGCGTCACAAGAGCACATAACCTCTTGTAGTGTCTAGCAAAACAGGTAAACCCGCGCTCTCCCTATCTCTCTCTCTCTTCCACACACACACAGACACACACACACACACACACAAGGAGAGGAAGGAGAGTCAAGTATACTCCTTCCCTCTACTCTCTCTCATGTTCCCTTCCCCTCTTTCTCTCTCTCCCTCTCTCACACACACACACATTGTGTCTTTGAGAGAGAGAGAGAGAGAGAGAGAGAGAGAGAGAGTAGACACATGCATAAACAAAAAACACAAACACACACACATACATGCATATACAAAGAATGCATATACACACATTGAGAGACAAAGAGAGAGAGAGAGAGAGAGAGAGAGAGAGAGAGAAAAACCAAAGTGAGAGAGAGAGGGAGAGAAGACGAAAAGAGAGAGGTAAGCGGAGAAAACCAAAAGAGAGGGAGAGAGAGATAGATAAAAAAGTAGAGAAAATATGAAATGAAATGTTATATTAAGATTTAGGGTTAAGTTAGATTTCAAATTACATTTAAGATTAGGTTATATTAAGAGCTAAGATGAAGTTAGAGTACATTTAACTTATATTTAAAATTTATGCTAAATTCAAAATTAGGTTAGAGTTAAGATTAGGTAAGATTTAAATTAGATTTAAGATTAGGTTAGACTACATTTAGTTTAGATTAGATTTAGGTTTATGTTGAGTTTAAGATTAGATTAGGGCAAGATTAATTAACATTAGCTAGGTTAGATTTAAAATTAGATTAGATTTAGATTTAACTTAGATAACATTTAGGTTTATGATTTAAGATTATATTAGATTTAAGCTTATGTTGAGTTTAAAATTAGATTAGATTTAGATTTATGTTAGATTTAAACTTAAGACAAGATTTAAGATTAGCTAAGTTAGATTTACAATTAGATTAGATTTAGATTTAAGTTAGATTACATTTAAATTTAGGTTAGATTTAAGATTAAATTAGATTTAGGTTTATGTTGAGTTTAAGATTATATTAGGTCTAGATTTATGTTAGATTTAAGATTATATTAGATTAGATTTTAGGGTATGTCAATGAAAGCTTTTCCCAAAGAGCAAACACTAGGTACACAAAAATATGTATATTCCCATCAAAATCTGACATCTATTAACTCACCCACTAACCATGTTCAATTATGTAATAATCACCATATGTTCAATTAGGCTAGATTTAAGGTTATATTATGGAATTAGTTTTTTATTAAAGTCTACCTTCTGGATTATAAAAAAAAATAGAGTTAGACGAACGCACTACAACAAAAAAAGGTGTCATCAACATATATATCAACGCTTAACGTCTCTATCTGCGTCCCTATAAAACTGTCGGAATCTACGTCGATATATGCGTTGAAAGGCTTTATTTGCAACACAGATAGCGACGTAGATATCGACAACCATAACAGAAAAAAAAATTCTTGGGCAAAGGACAAGTAGCCTGGCCTGTGCCTAGTGAAAAGATGGACACAGCCACCACAGCCAGGACTTCCTGCCCTCTGCCCAAGAAAGCGAGCAGCACCAAAACCAACCATGCTCCTGTAGAAATTTTGGCAGAGTTCCCTTCATTTTTACATAAACCTTTTAAAAAAAACCATATCATGTATACGCCTCCTAAATGCTATCCATGTAAGATCTCACATGAGATTTAAGGCCAATGAAAGAAATGAAATGAAGTTTGTGCAAAACCATAACCGTACCAACTTAAAAGCATAACCATAACATACTTAATTTGTGCAAAACCATAACCAAATTAAAACCATAACTGGCCATAACCACTTTGATCAAAACCATAATGCAGATAACCATAACCATAAAGAAAATTAACAATAACCATAAGCATAACCAGAAAGTTAAACATAACCATAAACAAAACCTGAACCATAACTATGTCTATACAAGAATAGGAGAAATAACCACGTCTATACAATGACAATGACAATAACCATAACCATAAGGAAAAAAATAACTGTCTGAATAATAACCATAACCATATATGTCTATACAAAAAAGAGACACAGAAGCGTGTCTGTGTCTCACAAAGCATATATATGAAATCCGGTCCACTGATGACTAGGCATCACAACTTGCACATAGGACAACTCACAAAATTAGTATTGATATTGCTTCACATATACTTACTTAATTAAATCAACTCACACATATTAACGTCTCACCTCAAGCGATCAGTGAGACTGTAAGGCCTCCCAGTCTACAGGCTCTCCTGAAGCATCAAGATCATTCAATACTTCATAGATACCTCTGCGATATCCATCTCTGACTCCTCCTAGCGTATCGGGGCTTGATGCATCGCAAGATTTTGCGTTTATACAAAAATCAAAGTAATAAGAATACATGATTCATCGCGTTTTAAAAAACGCCATAGTTAAGATTGGATTAAAAACTCACAAACTCATAGCAAAAGGTGTCGAAGCCTCCGCTGCCAAGATGAGATGTCCCCCTGGTCATCTGTCGTATCTGCACGGCCTCATGCTGTTGTCTGAATCGCGTGTCCGCTGTCCGCTCATCCTTCCTGATCTGCAGCCACGTCTCATGTGCGATGCCGGAAGGCTTCGGCGATCCGGTCCTGAAAGCCTTTCGAGCTGCATCTCGTTGATGTTTCACGGTGTCCCGTGCAACACCCTTGATCCACCTCCTCAGAACAACGTTTGAACTCGGAGCAGGCTGGTACTCTCTCACGATGGTCTCCACTATGTAACTAACTTTGTCCTCATCCTGCTCAAGCTAAGACATCAGAATGCTGGTCGAAACTGCAGCTCCGCAAGCTGGCGAACCCGCTGTCTCATCTCAGTCCCGACTCTATCCATGTCAACAGAACCATCTGCCCGTACAGTATAGAGCTTGGAGGCACTGGAATCGTGTGCCCCCCAAGGTGTCCGAGGTGTGCCAAGAGGTGTATCGAGAGGTGTGCCTGGGTAGGACAAGGGTCGTGAGCGAGGAGGGGTCGAAGCATCTGTGGACCCTCCTCCACAGCAACCACCACCTCCACCTGACGATCGTTGAGATCGGCGAGTGCGCCTGTGCTGCGGAGATGAGGACGTACCCGCCTCTGCCCCACCCCTAGGTGTCAAAGCGGCTGTGATGGAAGAAGCAGGCGTCGTACCCGTAGGCGTACCCCCCCCCCCTAGGCCTCGGACCCTCGGGTGTGAAGCCAAGAGACGTAGTACCCGTGCCTCTGGCTACCCAGTACTGAGAAGCCTCTGCCATCTGAGCAGGCGTCATCCGTGTGACGAAGCCCATGAATGCATATACACTCATAGAAGCGGAATCTGGAAACTGGTTTTCCATACTAAAGTCCTGCACAAAGAAAGTAAAATAAAGCGTTAGAACACAATTGTTTAAATTAACTTTAAGCTTAATGTTAAATCAACGTCTTCACACAAACACTTACAGCCTAGGCCTCGACGAGTGAGGCATCATCGATAAGATCTTGCACCGTATCATCGTCTATCTCTAATTGCAAACATAACTCTGCCCCAACTCGTTCTGGCAGATTGTCTTCATCCATTGCATCTTCATCTACAAGTGTCAATTATGCTTCCTCTGCGTCATCCCTCATATATCTATCAGCTTCCTCTGCCATACCTTCGTCCATATCATCTAATGTCACAGTAGTATGGACGTCGTCTGCTGACTGACTTTCCTCCACGAGCTCTTGCCCTTCAAATACTTGTTTATTTCTTGGAGCAACTTGAACCACAAACCACCATTGTCACTCTCGAGGCTCCGGTACAAAGACCACTTGCTCGCAATGTTCAGGGAGAGCAAATGTGTCGCTCGCATCTGTCCAAACCTTTGTACAATCTATTTGCACAAGTTTGTTTCCATCTCTGCGTACCGTTGCATTGCGACCAGAAGTAATCACCTTGAACCACTTCACATCCAACAAAAAAATCTCAAACCGCTTGAAGCTTACTTTCAGGATATCTGACACCAGACCACAGTAATCCAGGTTGCTAGTGCTCTCATTCGTGTCTCTAGCACTGGCCCTGCTCTTTTGCATGAAACTAACCATTACCCCACTGTCAAACGTGTTTCTTCTGCTGTCAATTTGTTGTGTTCTAAAATGCTTTCCATGCGACCACAGTTCCATGTATGTATGATACTTCCAGTCACATCCAGTAGCCAGCTCTTCCTCTTCTAGAGATATGGGTTCTCCGATCTGTCAAGCCGCTCTCACTGTCTTGTCCAACCATGCCATTGAAGGGAATTCAAGTAGAGGAGCGAGATAGTCTGGCAAGGGTAAGTCTCTAGTCATTTGGCTTCGCCTGAAATCTTGTCGCTCCCTATTGCGTCTCTCTTTCTCTTCTTCGTACCTTTCAAGCCATTTTTTCATCGGCGCTGAATTTAGTATACAGAACTTCATGATCTTTTCTCGCATGGCGTCGTTCATTTTCTTCGGCACCCCTTGCCCTTGCGGCTCCTCTCCCACCAGTCTTGCATCCTCCTCATCGCTCCACAGTCAAGGCATTTCTGGGTCAGAAACAGATAGAAATTCAGTCGTCGATACAAGAGACTCGTGCACCAGCCATCCTTCTGCCATGCTCCCCTCTGGACGCGCTTTTTGGAGAACAAAACCCTTAAGTGTTTTCATGAACCAATCTAGAAAGAACATCCAATGGCTGTGGACTGTACCTGCCACTGCAACCTCCTCTACTACATGGACGAGCAAATGCATTTGGATAGTTAGGCAGCTCGTGGGTAGATACTTCTCAATCATGCAAACTGCCTCAATGGAGTTAGCCCTTGCGACTGCAATAGATTCCTCCCGTATCTCCTTAGAAGAGATCCATCGCACTAGCTCTGAAATCTTGTATATTCAGGTTCGCACTTCCTCCGTTAAACACCCCTTGATCGCAATTGGAAGAATGAATTGCAAGAACTTATGCCAGTCGTGCGATTTCAGTCTTGACAGTTGATCGTCATGGATGAATGCTGTCTTGAGACATCTCATATATCTTGTTGGCGTCCTGAACTCGGAAATCACCCTTTTAACTTGTCGCTCTCCGTTTTTTTAACTTGTCGCTCTTTTGGAAGTCTTGTTTGGCCAGCTACATTGGTGAAAGGCCACTGCTCTGGCATCTTTCCAACTGACTACAAATCATCTCGTGAAGCTCGATTGTCTTTCATTCCCATGATTCTCTTCCAGAGGAACGCACATCCAAAGACTGCCCGCAAATTGGACATGCATTGTATCCCGAAGTTGTTCGCCCTGTACATATTAAAGCATGAATTAGGCCAAGGCAAAGTGCTTGCGAATAGTGAGAATTTTGTAAATCAAGAACCATTACCAGAAGCTTCTCCGTATCCTGGCCAATCATGCATAGTCCACATAAGAAGTCCATGGATCCTTGTGTTGAGATGTAGAGAGAAAGAGAGAGAGAGATGAGACAAGAGACACACTATATACGCTCCCAAAGACTGATTGATATTGAGGACAAGATACAAATATATAAGTGAGAACAAGTTGAGTAGAGTGAGCCATATATAGCTCCAACACCCCCACTCAAACAAAGGTCTCTAGCTTTGGATGAAAAAACCCTTGGGAAGTTCAAGGGAAAAACCCAAGCCTCTATACAATGTGAAAATATGAACCAACGATGATGATGTGAAAGTGAATTGTGCATCTATGTAAAAATATTCAAGTGACTCAGAGATCACAATGTGAAAATGTGGAGTGTGTATAGTGCATGGTACCTAAAAGGTTACAATGTCATATGTACAAAGCTATTACAATAGCAAAGAAGCTAATCTAGAAAGAGTGAGGCCGAAGCAACTCCAAGCTCCGAGCGCAAGAGGATAAAACGTGACTCGTTGAGGCCTTTGGTCAAAATTTCTGCAATCATCTGGTCACTTGGACAGTGTTCAACCATAATGGTTCCTTTGCGTACTTCATACCTGACATAATGATAATGGACATCAATGTGCTTTGACTTATTATGTTGAACATAGTCTTTTGCAAAACTAATAGCACTTTGGTTGTCACACCGCAAGGGTGTGCTAGAAAGAGGAGAGTGACCAATATCAACCAGCATTTGTCGAAGCCAAATCAACTCACAAGCTGCAAGTGATGCGGCAACATATTTTGACTCAGTTGTAGAAACTGTAACACAACGTTGTTTCTTGCTGGTCCAAGAAACAAGACAACCATTTATAAAGAAGCAATTTCCACTAGTAGATCGCATAGATAAATGTGAGCTTGCCCAATCTACATCTGTGTAACCCAAAAGAGAAAGAGATTGCATAGAATCCGATGTGAGTTGTCGTCGATAGACTAAACCAAAATATATAGTGCCTTTCAAGTATCTCAATACACGCTTTGCAGCAGACCAATGCTTAAGAGAAGGACATGCAAGATGTTGTCCAAGATAATTAGCAGCAAACAAAATATCAGGACGAGTGTTCATGCCAACAAACTGAAGACATCCAATCAAGTTAGCATAAGGTTGATTTGTGAAAAGTTGACCGCCATTGTCAGAAGTGTTCTTCGTAGAGCTCGCAAGACAAGGTGTATGGATGAATGTGCAGATTCCATACCAAATTTTTGAATAGTATCTGCAATAAACTTTGACTGTCGAAGGAATAAAATACCTTTTGTACGGTTCCGTTGGACTTGAATGCCAAGACACGAGTGAATCTCTCCAAGATCGACCATATCAAATGCAGAAGACAATAACTTTTTCACTTGCTGAAGAAATCCCAAATCATTGGAAACAAGGATGGTATCATCCACAAGGATGGTAATACTCCTCGCAAAATTCGAGTGGAAGAAGATAAGGTACCAAGATATAAGTCTCCAATACCCTTTACTTGACAAGTAGTATCATCAGCAAGATAAACAACACGTTGAACTGGCAGTGGATGATAGTTATGGATCCACTTAGACTGATATGTCATATTTCTTGTAGCACTAGAATCGAAAATAAAATGTGATCCATCACGTACATGAAGTATTCTGTCTGGAGCAACTGAACATAAGACGCAGCTTGTTTCTAGTACAATGTTGTTTCGATGTTCAGTAGCATATGCTCTATTACGATCTGTGTCGAATCGACGCTTATAGCACATATGAGTGGGATGATCAGATCGTCCACAATATTCACAAGAAGAAGAAGAAGAGTCTCTAGATAAACATGGTTGTTTCGTGGTAATATTGTGTTCTTCATCATATTGACGTGCCCAACAATCATCTTCAGTATGGCCATTTCTGTTGCAGTAAGAACATTGCTTATTACAAAATTTGAGACGAGAGAAAATATCACCGCGACGGCCATCTCTGCGGTTTCCTCGTTGAAATGGACGCCTTCGAGCATAAAAAGCAAGTTCCATCTGTTGTGACTCAGTCTCCTATTGTGAAATCATAGTTGTATCATGACCAGCATTACGACGTTCTTGACGTTAAGATTATTCAATTAAAGACATGCAGGCTTGGTCGAAATCAAGACCATCTTTATTAGAGAGAATAGTAACAATGTTATCATAAGAAGAGTCCTTCACCGTATCAAGGAGAAGTATAATCAGTTGCTTTTGTGGAACAGGATCACCGGTAGCAGCAAGTTGATTAATAATAGATTTGAAAGATTCAATATGTCCTATCATGGCAGTACCAACTTCATATTGTGACTTGTTAAGCAACCCTCTCAAATAAAGTATTTCTGTAAAAGATTTCTTTTGAAAGTTTTCAATAAGGTACTTCCATACGTCGTGCGAAGTAGGCAGTTCATACATATCAAGCAAAAGGGAGTCAATAAGAGCAGAAAGAATATACCGACGAGATGCTTTATCATGTCGTTGCCAATCCATATAGGCAACATTCCAATCTTCAAATATAGGTCCTTCAGTGATAAGTACGTTATCATTATCCGTATCAACAGGCTGAGATGGACAAACATGATTTCCAAGAACAACATCAGAGAGTTCATCGCCTTCAAGAATTAACAACATCTTTGCTTTCCAGCCTGGAAATCCTTGGCCTTGGAAAGGAGGAACAGAACGCTAGCCAGAATGAAAGCCGTTGACGAGAATAGTCATAGCCATATCTTGCTGCGAGAAGACGTATAAGATACGATCGCAAAATCTGCACACCATATATGGTGAAGGCCGCAATTGAGAATGAGAGAAATATGAGGACTGCGTTTTGTCAACGATAAACGCAAGAAGGATGCTCAAGGAATGTCCAAAGATGTGAGAGACGTCACCCAAAAATGCAGGGTAAAGGAGACGTTAATAATAAAAGAGTCCTCAAAATAGAGTGGCGTACGCGTGAGACGCAAGATTGACGGCCACAAAACGAATAGCAAAAAGATAAATTTTCTCGAAAAAGTTAATGCCAAAATTAGAAAAACGATCGCGGACGCTTCACGAAGAAGAACGACGAAGAAAGCTGTGTCAAGCTCAATTGCAGTAAAAACAGCATAACTTTCTATTGCGAACTCCGATTGACGCAAACCTAGAACTCAAATCGAAGAGCTCGAGGAGACGAACAAGTTTTTGATGAAAAGTGCCATTGTGCTACGCTCCATTGCACTTTTCTCGTTTCTCCAAATTTTGAGCAGAAGACCCCCAAAAATTGAGATGAAGTTCAGGGTGTCATCAACAAGAAAACGTAATCAACGATTAGATTGATTAGCAAAAAACACCACACAAAACAATAATCTTATTCTTCTTAACACAAAACAACCACAGTTAACAAGAATCAACGCTCAAAAAATAAAATTTATAGCAATTTTGAATCTTACGTGCGAATCGCATACACATACTGTTTTGTCACCATGAATTGAATCGGCGCGTGATCGTTACCGCTCTGATACCATGTTGAGATGTAGAGAGAAAGAGAGAGAGAGACGAGACAAGAGACACACCATATACGCTCCCAAATACTGATTTATATTGAGGACAAGATACAAATATATAGGTGAGACCAAGTTGAGTAGAGTAAGCCATATATAGCTCCAACACCTTGCATGCTATTCTCCTACTGGTTCAACCGCACCTGCTATGTCGATCCCATGCCATAACTCCTGGAGCTCGTCAACTAGTGGAGCTAGATAAACATCCATGTTTTTTGCCTTGAACTTACCAGGTACAATCAAGCTTAATATCAAATGACCCTTCTTTATGGCAAGCCACGGCGGGAGGTTATAATTGATAAGACACACAGGCCAAGTGCTCCGGCATGACGAGCTTCTCAAGCCAAATGGATTGAATCCATCCATTGCCATGCCCAAACGCAAATTACGTGGTTCACTCTTAAAATGTGGCCAGGTATCTTCAATGTGCCTCCAGGCCTTTGAATCAACGGGCACCCTAAATGTTGCATCAGTGGATCTATTCGTACAATTCCACCGCATCAACTTTGCAATGGAACCACAACAAAACATGCTTTTTATCCTAGGAATAATAGGAAAATGCCGCAACACTTTAGTTGGCATTGTCTCACCAACTGCATCTTTTTTGTAGCGCATTGCTCCGCACTTAGGACACGACAGACAATCTGCGAATTCATTGTGAAAAAGAATGCAATCATTTGGACATGCATGAATCTTGTTGTAGTCCAAGCCAACTAAGGTCACTAGTTGCTTTGCGTCTGGCCTGGAGGGGGGCATTTCATTGCCAGCCGGGAGAAGTTGCTCCCACAACAACCTGTTTAAGCCACATTAAATTAAAAAGCTCTCCAAGCACGTCACCATTGCAATCGGAAAATCTCTTTTGTAGATTACGTACCTAAACAAAGCAGTGACACTTGCATCTGACCACCCGTACACTGACTGAACATTCAAAAATGCCAAACAAGTACGAAGCGTCGATATTTTGGTGCCTTCATAAATTGGTTGACGTGCCAACTTTCTCAACATGTCTTCAGGAGATAGACGCACGGCTTCTGGTGCTGCTTCGTTAGCGTTCTCCTCGCTTGTCTGGAAGAAGACATCCAGCATCTTCTCCATGCAGTCGTCTTTTGTCTGTAAGTCCTGTTCTGCTTCCATCCTTGACTCTATATTGGTCGGACCTTCACGCATAATCCTTTTTCTCTCTCTCTCTCAGATGTAGGTGCTATGTTGCGAAAATCAATTCCCGTTCCGTAGGAGTCGTATCGTAGATTCTGTACGGTTTCTTTAGCAATCTCTCCGTACTTGTGCACATGCTCATTACATATCCTACACTTGTGCAGGATTTGATACTTGCAGAGGGTGCACGAGCATGCCATCTTTTCCTCCATGTTAGTTGATGACGTTGCCATCTACAATGATTATAAATATTGTTTTAATATATATACTCCTCACAATGTAAACTACCTCACATTCTCTTGTCTTGCCCAATCTCCGTACACGTCGGTCCAGAGGTGTACAGAGATTAGGACCACCGGGTCAAAATCTCGTCTTTATTGGTCAAATCCTATATGGGTAGACACATACGTGCACTCCCAGGTGTACATGGAAATGCATGTAGCGGGCAAAACCCCTTTGCCTCTTTTAGTTCCATAGTTTCTTCTAGAGGGAGAGAGAGAGAGATAGAGAGAGTTTTGTTCCTTTTCACACATGCAATTGGTCAGCAAACCTAACTCTTTCTCTCTCTCTTTCTGTATCTACTATCTATCTCTCTCTCTCTATCTCTGTAGCTATCTCTAGTTAATTCTCTCTCTCTCTCTCTCTATATATATATATATATATATCACTCTCTCTCTCTCCCTCTCTCTCTCTCTCTCTCTCTATTTCTCTCTCTCTCTCTCTCTCTATCTGTCTACGTACCCTATCTCTCATTCTTTCTCTCTCGATCTCGCTCTCGCTATCTCCCTTTCTCTCTCTCGATCTCGCTCTCGCTATCTCTCTTTCTCTCTCTATTTTCCTATTTCCCTATCTCTCTCTCTGTCTCGCTCTCCACTTCTCTCTCTCTATTTCCTATCTCTCTCTCTCTCTCTATATATATATATATCACTCTCTTTCTCTCTCGCTCTCTCTTCCCCCCCCAATGATTGGACCCTCAGTCCTTAACTGATATGTATCCGATGGCTTCACTTAGAAGCAACAAGTCAATGTAATGTCTTTTGTGATGGTCCCATGGGTCATATATGACCTACATGGATGAGAAATCAATCTATCTCTCTCTCTCTCTCTCTCTCTCTCTCTCTCTCTCTATATATATATATATATATATATATATATATATATATATCACTCTCTTTCTCTCTCTCTCTCTCTCTCTCTCTCTCTCTCTCTCTCTCTCTCTCTTCTTTTAGCACAAGAGAAAGCACATGCATGTGGCAAGTTTTGGCAAAATCTAAAGGCAAGCGCGTTGAGAGCTTTGGTGACTTGACTTTTGAGGATATGTATATGCATTGTAAGAACCTCTATGAGCAACCCAATGTTGATAAGATGGAGTGTTGTAGCTCCCTTCTGTTTATGTCTCCCTTCTTTACCATTGAAGATGTATGCCGCGCGCTTGAGAAACTTGCTACTCGCAAGGCAGGTGACCTTCAAGGTGTCAAGGCTGAAATGATTAAATGAACAATCAAGAAAACACGATATTGGATATGCGATATGTTTAACCTTGCACTTCAGTATGGCATGCCTCATGATTGGAGTGCAAATTGGATCAAACCTTTGCACAAAGGAGGAGATGTAAACAATGTGAACAACTATTGCACTATAATGGTTGGTTCTTTAATGGCAAAGTTATTTGGATGTATCATGGAGATGAAGATAAGTGAATGGGCTGAAAAGAATGGCAAACCTGCACTTGGCCAAGCAGGTTTTCAAAAGCATCATAGCACTATTGATCACCTTGTCACTCTTCAAGTTCTTATGGAAGCGTCTCGATTGAAAGAAAAAAAGATGTATTGTTGCTTTGTGGATTTCAAGAAATCTTTTGACATGGTACCGCGCGGAAATCTTTGGAGACGTATGCAAAGCCTTCAAGTGCCGAGAGAATTTATGCATGTAGTCTTTCGCATCTACCAAAAAGTGATATGTCGATTACGTATGGGAGATGGAATTTCAGAATTTTTTGCAAGCACTATTGGTGTCAAACAAGGATGCCCACTTTCCCCAACCCTCTTTGGGCTACTCATTGATGAATTGGAATGCATGGTTCTTGACTTTATGCAGCAAGAAGGCATAGAAGAGGTTAAGATTGGAAATGCGGTGATCATGCTTTTGCTTTATGCCGATGATGTAGTGCTCTTGGCACATACCTTAGAAGATGCACAAAAGCTTATGAGTGTCTTGGAACGCTTTTGCCTACATAGCAGGCTGATCGTGAATGGATCCAAAACCAAGGTTATGCTTGTAAAGACCCTCAATGATGAAAATCCATGCATTGTATATAACAATGAGAAACTTGAAGTGGTAGATCACTTCAAGTACCTTGGCCTTGAGGTTCCATCCAATCACAAATGGAAGGATTGTGCAATGCGTCGCTTGGAAGCCGGAAAGAGGGCCTATTATGCTTTTGAGAACATGTGCAATGCAGAAGAGATCAAGTGTTGGGCTCTCAAAAAGTACCTCTTTGACACATTGGTGACACCGGTGCTTCTTTATGGAGTGGAGGTGTGGGGTGGAAGCATCGGGAAGTCTACTTGGAAAGAGTTTGAGAATGTCCAAAAGCGTTTTCTCACCAACTTTCTCCATGTCAAGACACAAACACTCTACATGCTCTTACTTCTTGAGTCCGGATTGCTTCCCATTGAGGTCTTGGACATGCAAAGGGTTGTGGAGTACATGCGTAAGACACAACGTAGCCCTTTGCATCGACTTCCTAGAATCGCATATGAAGCAAGTCAAATGGTTCAAAAGACATGCAAGAGCAAAATACTAAGTTCGGGGTGGATGCTTGATATCAAGAAATGGTTTGGAAGATGGGATGCATGTCACTTGGTCAAGGATGCATCAATCGACTCCCAAGTTAATGAGGCCTTCTTACAATGCCAATGTATCACGGCTTGGGCGAAATCTGGAGGTTCTCGTTTCAGCCATTACACCACACACATTGCCCCAAACTACAAATCTCTCTTCTTCTCGGAACGAGGTAACCGAACCCATTCCTACATCCTTGAGCCCATCCCGTTGAGTGCGATCCGCACCATTGCCTCCATTCGTCTTAGCTCCCATTCTCTACGCTGCGAGACAGGACGTTGGGGCACTGGCGAGGAGTGTCATCGACTTTGTACCTTATGCCCTCGTCAAGTGCGAGAGAGTGAGTACCACACACTACTTGAGTACTCAGCTTTTGACCACATTAGGTCCTCTTTTCCCCATATATTCAGCCATGATCTCTCCCTACATACCTTCCTCTCCCAACCACGATGTGGACTCTCTATTGCGACGCTCATTTCAGCCATTTTTGAGCATCGAGAGTCACTTATGAACTCCACTCACACCACGTGACATGTTCATTTGGTCTCATAGGTCATATTTGACCTCCCAGGACGATAATAAAACTATCTATCTATCTATCTATCTATTTTCCTATCTCTCTCTCTCTCTCTCTCTACTTCCCTATCTCTCTCTCTCTCTCTCTCTACTTCCCTATCTCTCTCTCTCTCTCTCTCTCTCTCTCTCTCTCTCTCTCTCTCTACTTTCCTCTCTCTCTCTCTCTCTCTCTCTCTCTCTCTCTCTCTCTCTCTCTCTCTCTCTCTCTCTCTCTCTCTCTCTCTCTCTCTCTCTCTCTCTCTCTCGCTCGCTCGCTGTCTACTTACCTATCTCTCTACGTACTGATCAAACGAGCGACCGAGCTAGGTAGATCAAGACGCCCACGACTGCGGAGGCCAGACTACACAACATCGACAGAGGCTGCATCAAACGATCCAGGTCACTTTGGCTCGACATGCACAATGCCCGGTCAGACTACTGACCATGGAGGAGATTGAAGAGGTCCGCTAGCGACTGACAGATGCTGGATCTCCTATGATCTACCTATCGCAGCTAGTTGTTTTAGCTGCTTAGTCCACACCCAACAGTTTAGGATTCCATAATATTTTATTTTGTCATCTTGTTATTCTGACTTTGTATCAGATCTACCACATTGTAACTTTCTGGTCTCATAGGTCACTTTGGCCTTTTGAAGAGTTAATATAACATTTCATTTCATTTCTTTCTTTAATTTTAATTTTTTACGCAAACCATAATTCTCTCTCTCTCTCTCTCTAGTTTTAATTTCCTACGCAAATTTTTCTCTCTCTATCTCTCTCTTTAATTTCCTACACGCATACACACTTCTCTCTCTCTCTCTCTCTCTCTCTCTCTCTCTCTCTCTCTCTCTCTCCTACACACACACACACACACCGCTGTCGATAAATTTGCGGTCTTTCCGGGAAAGCACCGGGCTTATGGCTGTGAGAGTTTGTGAGAGAACTCCAAAAAACTATATGAAGGAGTTAAGCCATAGATGCCATGAAGACTAGGGTTTGAAAAGAAATGCAATCAAAGAAGACCCACTTTTTCTCTGTTGCACTCACACACACAAAGAAAGAACACAAAAGAGAGTGTCAAAACAACACAAAAATGAAAACATCAAGGCTATGGTCATATCGTATCATGGGTAATATGAAAGGGTTAATAGATGAGTTAATGGCATTCAATCTTGGCTAACTAAATAGGCTACGAATTGTTCTTTGGAATTGTAGTTTTGTGCTTACCATAATATATATATTTTGTCTAGTGATTGGGATTAATTGTGTGTACAAATCGTCTTGGTTCATAGCAAGATAACTACGCTTACGTCAAAAGAAAAGTTATAGTCTATGAGAGGTAGTATAATGGGATCCGGTGATAGAAGTATTTCATTGAGCCTTTCAGGGCCGAAGAGAAACCCTATACGTTGTTGAAAGTGTATTTTACGGCTAATCCATGCGTTAATTCCAATAGATCGTACAGAGTGAAAGCGATAGAAATTATCATCATGTGGGTTATTCATCCAGGATAGTATGTGAGAAATGTAGATATAAGAGAAGTGAAGAGATGAGAAGTTTCCCTCCCAAGCCCTATTCTTGCCCGTAGGCAATAAAGATACTGCGGGGAGAGATGTACCTGTAGCAAAGACAACCTAAAATTTGTAGAGAGAATGAATTACTAAGAGTGAGAGAGATAGGTTTGGTTAAGGAGATGAGATTAGATATATATATATATATATATATGTAGGATTAGAGATGAAAAAGAAAAAAACAAGAAATCAAGAAAACATCAATGTAGAACACATCTTTCTTGACAAACCCATCGGCACCATTATTGATGGAGAGACAAGAAGAGTGGATAATTCCATTTTGATTGATACACCAAGTGCAAAACATTCTTTGATTAGATTTGATCTTCCAAGGTTAGCTTATTGCAAGAATGGCTAGTCTTCTTTTAGGAGAAAGTGTAGGCTTAGGCTTATGTTAATGACTAAGTACAATTTGGCATTACTACTCCCTCCCTCATGAATTCCTCTCATCAATGGCTTGAATGCTTGAGTTATTTTGAAGGAAGAAGAGGTCCCCTTTTAAAGGTGAAGGGAACCCCAAGGGTTTACACAAGAAGAAAAGAGCCACTGTGAACAGAAATTGGAATGAGCTGTCCTTGCATGATGTGGGCAGATTGGGGTCCACTATTTTGATCATATCTTCTCAACCGTGGTTTCAAATAAAAAAGTAAAAATATGGTCAGAAACTTCAGCTCATTAGCTACGATTTTCATTTTAAAATTGTTTTCCAATTCTGATTGGAACCTTGTGTAAAAAATTCATCAAAATAGGGTCCATTTATGGCAGCAAAAGTCTTCTTGTGGTCCCCTTAGCCTAGACTTTCATTTCATTCCAATGGACACTGAAAGCATGACATTGCTCCTTGACAAAGTTTTGTAATCATGCTTGCAATAATGCATTAAAATAAGAGTATCTTTGAAATCATGCCACCTAGTGTCCCACTAGGATTTGATTCCCTCCTAGTAGCTATTTAAAAAGAAATAGAAGAAAAATATGAAAAATACATAGAATATATATATATTGGAGTTTACCCTAGATATAGGATCTAGCTAAGGTGTGAGATCATGATAATGAGATAGTAGAAATAAATAATCAATGCTTTTTGCCCCAAGTTAAAGAGGCGGAGCTATTGACGCTTTTTCCATAGTATTTTCTGATGGTAAAGTAAGAATAGATTACCCTTGAGATAAATAATAGGATGAGATAGAAAGCATATTATTATACTTAAATATGCATATGTAAATTATAGAAAATATAACTATGTATATAAAAAGTTACAAGATAACTCTTGTAGGATGCATTCCCACTATGTACGTGTCACAGTACGACATCCACCCCCTCTAAACCTGCACATCCTCCGACATGTGCCAACCTCATGGTAACTTGTGAAATCAATTGTATCCCCTGTCATCCCATGACCTCCTCTAGGATCATATGGGTAACTCAAAAAATTGTATTGTACTAAGCATTGAGATTCTCCGCATCTTTTAATTCCACTCAGATCAAAAGGAATTGTTATATACATCTATCTCCAAAACATCTGTAAGAAATCTCCATTATGTGCAAAATCTTCATGACGTAGAGACATAAGTTCCTCATCCTCCTCTTCAAAAAACACTTCTAGGCTCCCTGTAATATACATGAAATATTTTTGAAACTACACTTCAACCTTCTCACCAACCTCTAAATCCATATGTACCTCTTTCGCATAGAAGTCTGAATCTGCATCTTCATTCTCAAAAATATCCTCTAGATAGCCTTTCTCAACATCGAGAGAAACCTCAGAAATATGCATGGTAAACCCCTCATCAATTCTCTCACCTTTTACCAAATACCTCTCCAGCTTTACATCATAAAACTTTGCATCAAATATGGTGTCTAATTCCCTTTCCAAATCATCCTGGTAGGTATGCTCCCGGTCACTTGTAACCGACTGCTCAAAAACCTCCTTGGAGTTAGTCTCTGACACAATATCTTCACATCTTCTTCCTTTTTGACCCATCCCTAAATTATCTTCAACTGAATCATGTCTCCACTCATCTAGGGAAAACCCTTCTTCATTACATGATTGTGGTGTCAGCATAGAGAGAGCATCCTCTTCTTGCTTCAAGGCATCACCATGTATAACCTTCATATCCATAGCAGATAGATGCTCACAAACCTGCTTGCAATTTATACCCTGTGACACAAGACCTAAATCCCTTTTATGCCTTAGATATTGTTTGCATACCTGCAGGCAACCGAAATTCTTAGAACCCTGTATAGTAGGCACTTCATGGCAAGCATCTTTATTTGCATCTTCACACAGATCAGAAATATCACCCCAATCACAGACCATATCTGAAGAGGTTTCTTGCTCTTCTACTCTATCCTCTGATGTCACTTCAACCTGTATAGCATTCCCAAACACTTCTCTATCTTTGATTTGTGAATCTTGAAGATTCATAGCTTCATCCGCACAACCCCAATCCTCATGCAGAGAATCTGCATCTGTCATTCCTTCCTCTACCATGGAATTGTGAAAGCTTGCTGCATCTAGCTCTAAATAAGGCACAATTTCATGAGTCAACTGCATCACATCTGCTACCCCATATATACAAGACATACATATTACTTTGTCAATGCACTCCTCTTCTTTCACCTTGTCTAGATGAGGTACTTCACAATCCGCAATGCTACTAGCAGAGCTATACTCACAAAGGAAGAGATTTTCAATCACCCCCTCTAAATTAGCACTTTTGCAGCTATGCATATCCATTTGGGTAGTACCACATGCATCAAAGTCGCATAGGAAAGCATTGATAATGACTTCTTCATCCTGGTATATGTCTTCAGTATAGGCATCCGGCTCTTCTAAACTTGGTAAAAGTTCCTGGATCTGCTCAAAAGTAGATTGTAGCACATCACTAATATAGCCGTCTTCCACCTGTTTTCCCTTCACATCCTCTGTCAAAACCATAGCATCCTCATCCTTGTATATACACTCATGTGCATCTTCAAATGAATCAAAAGGAGCGTCCAAATCATCTATCATAGCCGACGAGTTTGCATCATCCTCTAAGTTGCTTTGAGCCGTTTCAGGCGCTTGGATAGCATCATGAGAGTCATTATCTTGAGATACGAAGGTTACAAGACCCAAACGTGCATAAATAGCTTCCACTATTTCTACTTCATCTGAATACAATAAATTTGCATCTTGCAAAAGATATGCATCTATTACTGCTTCTAAATTAGCCTGTATGGATGTGTTGACACTTGCATGGCTTACAGGAGACACCAACTCTAGCTGGTCACATCCACTTTCACTCCGCTCCATCTCTTGGTCTTGATGTTCCAAGAATACATGTGTTATAGCTGTAGAAAACGCACCCCAATTACTTGCATATACACTTGCATAGTCTTGAACTTGGTGCTTGAAATCATCACTCACAAGTTGAACAAATGCTGCAATCATCCGAGCTTCTGGAATTGCTTGAAGCCTCATCTCTGACACATAGCACTCAAGATATCCTTCTGGATCATAGCCTTCCAATATATTAAGCTCATTATATACGGATTGCCTAGCGCTTTCAATCGCTTTTTGAATCCGGTCTTCTTCTTCAAGCCATTTGCATCTGTCTGCAAGCTCTTTCATTTCAGCATATAGCTGCTCCACTTTGCTAGCCATCTTTATGTACTCTCACCCCGGCTTGTTCACATTGGGTTCACTAAAAATATGTCGAGAAATTTGCGGTCTTGCCGGGAAAGCACCGGGCTTATGGCTGTGAGAGTTTGTGAGAGAAATCCAAAAAACTATATGAAGGAGTTAAACCATAGATGCCATGAAGACTAGGGTTTGGAAAGAAGTGCAATCAAAGAAGACCCACTAAGTTTCTCTCTTGCACACACACACACAAAGAAAGAACACAAAAGAGAGTGTCAAAACAACACAAAAATGAAAACATAAAGGCTATGGTCATATCGTATCATGGATAATATGAAAGGGTTAATAGATGAGTTAATGGCATTCAATCTTGGCTGACTAAATAGGATACGAATTGTTCTTTGTAATTGTAGTTTTGTGCTTACCATAATATATATATTTTCTCTAGTGATGGGGATTAATTGTGTGTACAAATCCTCTTGGTTCATAGCAAGATAACTACTCTTACGTCAAAAGAAAAGTTATAGTCTATGAGAGGTAGTATAATGGGATCCGGTGATAGAAGTATTTCATTGAGCCTTTCAGGGCTGAAGAGAAGCACTATACGTTGTTGAAAGTGTATTTTACAGCTAATCCATACGTTAATTCTAATAGATCGTACATAGTGAAAGCGATAGAAATTATCATCATGTGGGTTATTCATCTATGATAGTATGTGAGAAATGTAGACATGAGAGAAGTGAAGAGATGAGAAGTTTCCCTTCCAAGCCCTATTCTTGCCCGTAGGCAATAAGGATACTACGGGGAGAGATGTACCTATAGCAAAGAGAACCTAAAATTTGTAGAGAGAATGAATTACTAAGAGTGACAGAGATAGGTTTGGTTAAGAAGATGAGATTAGATATATATATATATATATATATAGGATTACAACAAGAAATCAAGAAAACATCAATGTAGAACACATCTTACTTGACAAACCCTTCGGCACCATTATTGATGGAGAGACAAGCAGAGTGGATAATTCCATTTTGATTGATACACCAAGTGCAAGAACTTCTTTGATTAGATTTGATCTTCCAAGGTTAGCTTGTTGTACGAATGGCTAGTCTTCTTTTAGGAGAAAGTGTAGGCTTAGGCTTATGTTAATGACTAAGTACAATTTGACATTACTACTCCCTCCCTCATGAATTCCTCTCATCAATGGCTTGAATGCTTGAGTTCTTTTCAAGGAAGAAGAGGTCCCCTTTTATAGGTGAAGGGAACCCCCAAGGGTTTGCACAAGAAGAGAAGAGCCAGTGTGAACAGAAATTGGAAAAGTTGGAAATGAGCTATCCCTGCATGATGTGGGCAGATTGGGGTCCAGTATTTTGATCATATCTCCTCAACCGTGGTTCCAAATAAAAAAGTAAAAATATGGGTAAAAACTTCAGCTCATTAGCTACGATTTTCATTTTAAAATCATTTTCCAATTCTGATTGGAACTGTGTAAAAAATTCATCAAAATAAGGTCCATTTTTGGCAGCAAAAGTCTTTTTGTGGTCCCCTTAGCCTAGACTTTCATTTGATTCCAATGGACACTGAAAGCATGACATTGCTCCTTGACAAAGTTTTGTAATCATGCTTGAAATAATGCATTAAAATAAGAGTATCTTTGAAATCATGCCACCTAGTGTCCCACTAGGATTTGAATTTCTCCTAGTAGCTATTTAAAAAGAAATAGAAGAAAAATATGAAAAAATACATAGAATATATATATATTGGAGTTTATCCTAGATATAGGATCTAGCTAAGGTGTGAGATCATGATAATGAGATAGTAGAAATAAAGAATCAATGCTTTTTGCCCCAAGTTAAAGAGGCGGAGCTATTGACGTTTTTTCCATAGTACTTTCTGATGGTAAAGTAAGAATAGGTTACCCTTGAGATAAATAATAGGATGAGATAGAAAGCATATTATTATACTTAAATATGCATATGTACATTATAGAAAATATAACTATGTATCTAAAAAGTTACAAGATAACTCTTGTAGAATGCGTTCCCACTATGTACGTGTCACAACACGACACCGCTCTCTCTCTTTCCTACACACACACACACCACTCTCTCTCTCTCTCTCTCTCTCTCTCTCTTTCCTACACACACACACACCGCTCTTTCTCTCTCTCTCTCTCTCTCTCTCTCTCTCTCTCTCTCTCTCTCTCTCTCTCTCTCTCTCTCTCTCTCTCTTTCCTACACAAAGACACACACACCCCGGGGAGGTCACTTAAGAAAAATGTAACCTATCACGTGAGTTCAACAAAAGGATATGTAAAGTTCTGGAAACTTACAGAAATATATATATATAGAAGGACATTATTTTTTCAAATTTGAAAAAAACTTACAGATTTTAAAAGAAAAGGGTACATTATATTCCTAACAAAATTCAGAGATAAGGGGTTTTACAAACAAGTCTTGAATGCACGTGATATGGTAGTTTTACATATAGTGAACCCCCCGAAACACACACACACACACACCGCTCTCTCTCTCTCTCTCTCTCTCTCTCTCTCTCTCTCTCTCTCTCTATCTCTCTCTCTATCTCTTTCCTACACACACACACACACACACACGATGTGGAGAGAGAGAGAGAGAGAGGGAGAGAGAGAGGGGGGTTGCGAGGGGGGGGAAGTGCCATAATACCTGCTGTGTTGAGGGCGAAAATGGCCAAGATCTGAGCACGCGCATTGAGGGCAAAAATGGCCCCTGCACGTGGGTGTGGCTTTTTTTCCCCCAATTTTTTAGCGTCGATATGCGCATTGATAAGGGCGTCGATATACGCGTGGAAAATTTTACCTTTCTACGTGTATTTCCACCTCCATATCGACACACTTATCGACGCGCATATCGACGGAGTGTAAGAATGTCGATATGGACGTGGAAAGGTACGGGCGTCGATATATAGGGCGTCGATAACTTTGGGTTATGTTGTAGTGACGGTGATCCCTCTCTTCCTCTCTATGGATGGGACCTTAAGCTGGAAAGATTTCAACAGCATGATACTCAGATTGGAGGCCAACATGTAATGTGCAAAGTAATCTCTAGAAAAAATATCTGTTGTGAAGAGATGTTAAGATGCTATGAATTGCTACAGCTAGAGAAGAGGCAAAGGGGTTTTGTCCACTACATGCACTGTCACGTAGACGTGGGTGTGTAGATTTTTTGTACCCACAAATATAATCATTAACCAATAAAGACGAGACTATAACTCGATGATTCTGATCTCCGTGCACCTCTAGATGAGGTGTGCGGGGATCGGACATGACTAGAGAATGTGAGATAGTTTACAGTGTGAACAAAGAGAGAGAGAGAGAGAGAGAGAGAGAGAGAGAGAGAGAGAGAGAGAGAGAGAGAGATAAAAGACGGAGGATGCTAATAGAAGATTAAATTTATATCAAGGCTATAAGATTTCTACATTGAGTATGAGTAATGCACGATGTGGGACCCTCCAACCAAAACACCTTTTTGTCAACAAGGATCTTATGTCCTTGTAATCAATGAAAACATGCTTTGCAATGGACAAGACGCGTTTCTTTGCGCGTTCGCAAATTTGGTGAGTTTGATCTATCTATTATAGATCGAGTTGTTGCCAATTATCACTCGTCCGACTCTGACGCTAGCCAACAGGCAACAATCTTGCAACCCAATAGACGTGTTCGAAGGCGCTTTGGTCAAGCAGTATACGTGAGGCCACAAGATGTAGCCTCTGACAGCTCGGAGGATGATCATGCAAACTACATTCCCAACAAGGCAATGTTGGAGCCCAAGATCGATAAAATGATCGAGACGATCATGGATTTAGAAAGGCTTATCTATGATGATATGAAAAGTGAAGCCGATATGCCATTGTATGATGGAGCACATGTGTCTAGATTGAAGGTGCTCCTGGTTCTTCTCAACATGCATGCAAAGTTTGGATGGATTGATACTAGTGTGACAACGCTTTTCAGGTGATCTATTACAATGTGTTTACTTCAATAAAAAAACTCTAGATGTATAATGATCTGTTAGATTACTTACACAAGTGTACCGCATTTTCTTATTGTGTAGATTGCTCAAAGAGCACATATTGCCAGCTGACAATGTGATGCCAGATTCCAAAGAGGAAGCAAGAAAGATCTTGCAAAACTTGGGGATGGATTACAATTTGATTCACGCTTGTCCTAACGGTTGCATTCTTTCTAGAGGGGAATATATACATATGGAGAAGTGTCCGAAATGTGATTCCGAGAGATATCGAATAGATCTCCACGAACAAAAAATTCCACAAAAGGTTTTGCGATATATTTCTTTGCTTCGTCGCATCAAGCATTTCTTCAAATGTAAGTCCATGGCCGCCCTAGCATCATGGCATGAGGAGAATAGATCTTCAAATGGTGTGCTACGGATTCTTGCATATTGCAGCCTAGAAACATATAGACGATACATGGATGGATTTTGCCAGGGAAGGTCAAAATTCACGCATAGGCGTGGCTATGGATGGCGTAAATCCATTTGGTGAGAGATCAACATCTTACAGTGTATGGCACGTTGTCATCGTCAACTACAACATTCCCCCGTGGTTGACTACCAAGAAGGGGCACCTGTTTCTAAGCTTGATTGTGTTGGGGCGGTATAAAGTGAAGAATATGGGTGTGTATCTTCGTCCACTATTGGAAGAGCTACAACAATTGTGGATTGGTATAGAAGTGGTAGATGTGAGCCGACACACAGGTTGACGGAATGCTCTGATCAAATGCATTCTAATGTGGACCATGCATGACTATCATGAACTAACAAAATGCTCATGTGATTTATACTCAAACTCAACACTATAAATCTTGGTTTTCTCAAGGTTATCTATTGTCATGTGTATACATGCAGGGCTTCAAACAAGCGGATATAGATTATGTGTCACATGTGGACCTAGACTTAATGCACATCTGGCGCCCTCACTAAAGAAGCAAATCTACAAAGATCATCAAGTGTATCTTTCAGAGAATCATGAGTTACGCGATGGTTTTTTGGGAAGAGAGCCACCAAAGATGTCTACACAAGCATGGTTTGCTATAGACGGAATGCATGGTTGCCCTACAAAATAGAGAAAACAACATATTGCAAGGCATAAATTGACAAAACTGTATACTTGGCAACCATCTTTGCACATACTCCGAGCCGTACACAATAAGAGAGAGACAGAGAGTGGGAGAGAGCAAGATAGCACGTGCAGATGCACCTCCTAGAGCGGAGTGCTACGCTTGGCACAGTGAGAGAGAAGAGAGGAGAGGAGAGAAGAATAAGATGACACTATGTGCAATCTCCCCTCATGCAAGAGTGACCATTTCCCTCTTGTACGTATTTGTTTTTTAGATTTCTTAAATGGTCAATTGTGAGTACAAACTGGCTGGCTGGTCATAAATGGCCGAAGATTTATGAGCACTTGGATAATACATGAAATATATTTTTTGTATGCATAGGCCTAGCTCGGTCAAGTATTTTCCACCTGTCAGCCGCAATAATTAATAGAAATACCAATTCCATTATATACCTCTCCCTTGGAAAGCAACTGTCCTCAGTTGCGAAGATAAATATCTGCAAACAATACTTGTCAAAAACAGTGATTAGTATGTTGTGTCAAAAACATCACATAATAAAAGAAAAATTTATGAAACTAAGAAACATTAGCTTATGCCTGCCGTCATCCACATACTACCTATTCTAGTGTCCCATACCACTAGAATAAGCAGTATATGTCATACCCTGATGAATTAGGATATCATTGGTCACACTCATCATTCAATAATCATTTCTCATCAATCTCAAATCCAATTTCATAAATACTATTATGACAGAAAAGCATCGACATACACCAATTCCCAATGCAAATCCAAATCCAAAATATCTTTCATTTTCTATACCCGGGTAATAAAATCATACCAGTTACAGTGGTGGCCAGCACTGCAGCATGATTTTGTGATTGGTATTGCCTAAATCAGAGAATCTACACCAATAAGACGTGCTGCCTAAATCGGTGAATCTACACTTATGCTATCTAAATCGGAGAATCTGCATTTGTATTGAAAAAATCGTGAATCTGTAGTTTGTTGGTGTGCTACCTAAATCGGCGAATCTGCACCAGATGAGCATTGAAACACTGCCTAAATCGGCAAATCTGTGTGCATGTGACCAATGGACTAGACAAGACATAAAGGAAAAAAATATTTACTATGTGTTTGACACCATTGTGCAATATATCAAAGTCCTTACAAATTGTTGTTGATTATCCCATAGTACCTTAGCTCGCATGAGTAGCTGCATAGCTTATAGAAAAATCATCTCAATAAATATTCCTTTCAATATAATTAGAAGTGATGACCTTAGCAGTGTTTGAGTATTCAGCGTAGAACACAATGCAGAGAAATGAAATATGAAAAGAGGAATGACGTATTTGATGTACATACCACGAGGGTATATTGTATTTGAAAATATATACCATTGTTGGCATATGGGGAGAGGTACAAGTGCTGCAACTAGCAAACTTAGACCAAATTATAGCTAAGAGATGCAAAATGTGGTAGTGTGGGGTTAATAATTAGTCACGAACTTGCAATTACAACTACAAAAGGGATTAGTATACAATTGAAACAAATGTGAGACAATTGAGTGGAAAGAAATTTTTTGCAGTTCTAATTAAATAGCATAGATCAACTAGTGTCACTAACCAAAAAAATACAAGAGAAAAGTGTGAGTTGTTTTTTTAGAGTCCTAATTTTGTCTGGCCGCTCGTACGTGCATGTTTCAAATTCATCTACACTAAATTTATGCGTCATAACAGTCCAGATAATAGTATATTTTGGGTCTAATTATCCTATACTATTTATTTATTTATTATTAATATGTTTTATGCCGTCGACAATCTAATTCAAGTATTCCTCCACACCAAAGAACTATGACATAATATACATTGAATTTGGTTCTAATAAAGCTTTTGTTATGGTCTTGATTAGCCTAGAGGCATCTACTGAGATAAGAAGGGGTTTGTATGTGTATTTGCAACTATTGAAATGATTCAACATGTAATGTTAGAAGAACTTTATTTCCCAATGGCATCATCCTATTGTCCTAAATATGTATGTACCATTCAAATTAAGCACTACAAAGATATCAAACAAAGGTGTAGAGAGAAATCTAAACATTGGATTAGTAAAGGATCTGAGTGGCTGAGAAATTACAAATTAATTCATTGGTGGATGAGAAGATTGCCCCCGGTGTCAATGATAGCCCTTGCATCACCCATGTTCAGGTCGATGTCAAAGATTTGCGGTGGAATGTCGAGTAGCATGTGGCCTATGCGGACGCCAATGACATTGACATAGTAAAATAGTGACAAAAATCAGTGTCCTCATGGTCAAATATGCCCGAGGACACCCGGCAAAGGGCATCGTGCAAGAAAGTATTGCATTGGTTGCCTAAGATCCGTGTCAATGTCCAATGCTTCCATGACATCAAGCAGCGACTAAGGAGGAAGGGAGGACAGGACGGAAAGAGAGAGAAGAAATGAAATGAAATGTTATATTAACATTTGTCAAAAGCCTAAAAGCGCATATGAGGCCAACCTAATACAATCGTGTGAATGTGATCCAATGCTTGGGTACAAAGTAAAAATGAAGTAACGTGAAAGATTGGAAAGACTAAAACGTTGTTTGAGAAATTATGGCACGGGTCACCGAAGAGCTTCCTCAATGTTTGCCGATGTAAGGAGTCGTAGTGGGAGAGGGAAGAGCAAGAGAAAAATGAAATGAAATGTTATATCACCCGTCTTGCAAAGGGCTATGGGACCAAACTGATACATTCCTTATGAATCTAATACAATGTTTGGGTGTAAAATTAAAATGAAGTATAGTGAAGCACTAAAAAAAAAACTAAAACTAGAAAGTCAAAATTGTTAGAGTAAAATCATCATCATCATCATTGTGCCGAGGATGCCCGACAACGGCTGTTGTCTACAAAAGTATTGCAATCGTCCCTGAAGTACACTGTCAAATAGATTGCTAAGACCAGAAAAAGGAATGAGCACTTGCTAAGACCAGCCAAGAACCTGTCCTTCTTCATCATGTCAGGTGGGGGTACTTGTGGTGCTAAGGCCTTGTACATCCGCTCCCATGCCTTTGAGAACTTACGTATGTACGCATCTACTGGCTCACCTTTCTTTTGCACCAAACCCTGTACTTCTTGCCACACTTTGTCAGGACCTTCTAACTTCACAAACTCCACTTCCAATCCATCATTAGATTGTTCCAACTCAATCTTACAGGTGGAATCCGTTGCACGCAACTCCTCTTCAAATGCTTTGGACCAAACTCGTGCATCACTCTTCAAACAAATTTGGAAAAGACGTAACATCTGCACAGGGTCATGAATCTAGTTGCTAATGTAGGTAACCTCCATCTTTTCCAAAAATTCTTCTACATATTCATCACTTCTTCCATGAAACTGCGGATAACAGAAATCCATGGCTACCCAAGTTTAATGCTTTGAGAACCCCTTCAAACACACGTGCAAGAACCCAAAACTTTTGATTGACTCAATTCCCAAAAACTTCAATGGAGCTCAACTTTAGATAAGGACAAACACATGCACATCAAATGAGTTTTCATAGTTAATCATCGAAATTACAACAGGAAAAGGACATTCCAGGATCTCTCGTAATCTTCTTGGCCCGAACATAAAGACTATGCACTGCTGGAAAAAACATATTCCTGGACACATGAACATTTATGTGGATTCTTTGAGTTAAATGAAAAAGAGTGAATTGAGGGCCATTTTGATCGTCCATTAAAGTCAACCATGCAGCTCCCAAGAAGGCACACCTAACTTATCCTCTGATTTTGCCAGAATTTCAGCAGCATAACAACATAAATGGCTTAAAAGACCAAAAGACCAGCCATCATAACTTGGAAAAATTTTGACAAAGTTTCCCCAGAAGTAGAGCAGTGAGAACCCAAAATATAGGCTATATATGTATGCATAAACTACCAACAATAGAACCCGAGCATCAAGTAGGAATCACTAGTACATAGCCTATGGCAAGGTCACGAAAAGGGTGCTCCAGCTACCTGTATCACCGAAAGGATCTCACATTTGAGAATCCCCCAGCTTAATAAAACCTCACGCTATCGATCCTCTCACGAAGGCTTATGAAAATCTCGTATAGTCAAGTCTCAGAAATGGCTCGGACTGCCAAATAAACAATGGTAGTTTCCACAAGTACGTACAATACCAAACAATGCGCTCAAACAGGCGCCAAATGATGCATACCCACGGCAACTACAAGTGACTCCCACTTGCTAGTGTATCACTCTACTCCAACTACCTGTACCTGTGTGAATCACATGTACCTGTACCTGTCCCTGTAACTTGTAACCTGTAATCTGTAATCTCGAAGCTGAAGGTACTCGAAGAAGATCCTCAGTGGGGCACCAAAAGAATGTGAGCGGGATGAAAACACACACAACGTCTCTATAATAACCCGACACACACTCTTATGGTGATACACACACACACACACACAATGGGGCACCACTCAGCTTACACAACCCACCTGGCCGAGACAGGGAACACACTGATGGAGTGAGAGGAGAGAGACTACCCATTTTCCCACTCCACAAAGAGAGACACACACACATACACCCAAAAAACTTAGCTCAAAAGAGGAGACTTTCTTATGTTTAGGTACAATTGAGCTTGGGCCAACACCAATGGGGCAAACAGCTCACACAATATGGATAAAATATGTCAGATACAATCACAAATTGGAGCAGAAGCTTTGCTCATAGGAGAAACTTACACAGTCAAAATAGTAGAAAAACAATGAGTAATTTGGAAAAATGGACAACGCCATCGCGTCCGGAACGGCCCAAAATCCCAGTCTACAATGTCAAAGTGCTCAAATCCGACCTCGGATGAGCAGTTTATGGCCAAAACAGGCTCCAAAAAATAGCAAAAACACAGTTGCGGTTGTTCCTTCTCTTCTCTCCACGTCCTTTCTGGTCTTCTCTCAGGTTTTTCAGTTCGCACACTTAGATTTATTACTTGGGCACCCTTGGCCTTTTAGTTGACCTCAAACGGACCCCGAACAAGCCAAAAACTGACCTCGCAGTGCATAGTTGTCACCCTGTTGCATCCATCCGCACACCTGGCACTCAGCTTTTTCCAATAATGCATTCCACCACCACGTGAAGTGGCCCCAAAATATGGTCCTAATGATGACCTTTTTGCATAATTATCACAAGAAAACACCCACGTTGTGTCTATACTTATCCACGTGCAAATATTGACCCATTCGACCTCCTGACGCCACTAGATGCCATCTGATGCACCTGCTTACCTCATGTTTTCGGCCCACGGATAGATTCCTTGAGAATTTTTATGCACTACCAACTCCTCATTATTATAGAAAAAACACACTGGTACCGGTGATAGTGAAAATCGATGCACTATGTACATGTTGTCCTACCTGTACACATGTGGGCCCCACGTAACCACCTTGCTCTCGAAAATGGGAAATCCTTTATTCAGTGCACCATGCATGCGTATGTACATATGTGAAATCCCTTGCTCCAAAAAACTCCTAACATCGTACAAAGCTACGGACTCAAGTATACTGTCAACGGGTGACACTCTTCTCAAATTGGCTTACGACCTCTCCACTCAGCCCTCACCACAAGTGCTACACCACATGTTTTTATCTAGCTTCAACATGAAAGCCTTTGAAGAGGCTTTCTATATAGGCCTTTTCATATTTGATAGCAATATTTTTGGACCAACGGTTAGCATCGACAAAATCAAATATGAATCATACTTGAAGATGATTAAGACAGCGGGGCTCTATTGAGCAACAGAACGGTCTGAAGAGCAGACAAAGACATGGACCAGTCATGTCAAGGACGACATGGATGCAGAGGGGGGGGAGTGTTGATTGATGGAACACTAAGAAGGATCACCCATTTTTTGTACTATTTAATTCTGATAGACCTGAGTTATTATTGGATGGGAATGTGCCCGTCAAGAGGAATGTATATAAGACAAAGTTTTGTAACCCTAGAGAGACTTTAGAATTAATCAAACTAATGTGTTTATTCTTATTTTTTTGTATGATTGAGGGGCAAAGTGAGAGGGAGTAAGGTCTTATCTCTTCACTGCGCATGCTATGGAGCATCCATTGTGAAGCCAACACCACCAACAAGCTAGCAATGGCAAGGGCTACACACTAATTCCAAGCTTGCAAAGTTTTGGTTATGTCACGAGGAGAGATCCTATGAGCTTTTGAGTGAGTTATCTTGCAAACCATGTGTCTAGTTTGTGATTCCATAGACTAGTGAACTCTTCGTAAGTAGATTAACCCCTGTGAGTTTTGAGGCGATTCGATGATTTTTGGTCTTGAGACGTAAGTGTTGTAGGTTGTATTGCAGTCACAAGCGCATACGACCTCTGGGTTTAATTTCCTTGAGGAGTGATTGTCTCAGAAGGTAAAGTAGGTGTTTGAAAACCATCTATTTTCTTCCACGTGTCTGCGGGTTGAGTTACATCCTTCACAAACATTTTGGTATGCTGGTTTAGTTCTTGATTTGCTAGCATGTGCTCGTAGCATATTTGCCAACATCTTGTAATCTAGGTAGCACAAACCAACAAGATTTTCCTGTAATATAGGCACAAATCCATAGGAGCTATCTTGCAATTTGGGCATAGACCCTCAAGATATGTGCATCCATATCCATTGATTTATCATTCACTCTGCTAAGGCCTCCTCCCTGGATATATCAAAGAGAGTTTTGACTATATTAGTATAATATTTTGAATGAAGAAGGTTCAAGTCTCAAGAGTTTCCTACTAGGCCAACAATTCTTTCCTATAATCAAAAAATCTACTTCTCAAATAATCCTTTCCTATAAAATAAATTTATGAAAACAAAAGCCATAGTTTGCAGGGTTTGTTTCCATTTGAGATTGTTTTCTCTTTTTTGTTTCCTACTCTATTGTCTATGCATGCAATACTTAATTATATTGATCTAACCTTGTCTATTACACGACCGGTGCCTGGCGAGCTTGATGGCATGTCCTCCATTGTGATTATTTTTCCCTTATCAGCTTCCCGACTAGTGCTAGCCTCATCATTGTGAGTCTCTCTAACAGGAGTCCTTTTTGGGGTCATCTCACCATTTCTTAGTTAATCTGAACTTACATAGAAACTAACTTGACAGAAACTTTTGACTAAAAGGTTGTGGCAATGATAATTACATCATTTTACACTCCCTTTCCAATATGTCAAACTTATGAAAGGAAAAAATGTGATTATGTAAAGTTTAAAGGGCATTCACTTCCAGACTAGCCATTGGTGCAACTTACACTAATCACATGTTTAGCTTACATAAATTTCATGCAGCCAATTCCATTAATTTAGTTGAACCATAAATTTGAATGAGATTAGCTTATTTGTAAATATCTAAACTACATTGATGAGAAATTGAATATATGACCATACACAAGCGGTTGTGAGATTGAGCAATGAGTTCATTGTTACTTTCACAAGTATGATGTAGAGGAATTATCATTGTGTAAGTATAATGTTTGCTAATTCCAATTGAGTATAAGTAATAAGAGTCGGGTATTATAGCAACATTTGGAAAGGATTACAAATGAGCAAGAGACCAGAGTGATGGTAGCATAAGAAAAACAATATATTCCATTACTGATTTATGCTTTGGAGTTATTGATCTCTCAAAGCATCAAAGACATAATCACCGAGGTTACTAGCAATAGCAGCAAAGTCTTCTTCTCCCAAGTGGGTGTCCACAATCAGTAACAGAAGGGCCCTTTATATAGGTTTTTAGTAAGTTGGGGTTGTGATTAAGTTGCCCCCTTACTTCCAAGCTAGTCCCCCTCCTTTCCTAGGTGTCCACTAATGCTCTTCTAAGTTGTAGAGGTCTCCTAGGCTCATTTTTCTGCCAAGAAAGGTCAAAAGTTCCCATTCCGTAAGCCTTTCATGCCAACTTCGGGTGCTACATATTGTCATGTAACCCCTTGCTTAGAGCCATTCTTTTCAAAAAACATGGGTAGATGGCTATGGGTCATCCTATGGCCCTATCCATGGACATCCCTATCCATCGATGTATACCTTTGATTAAAAATTAATTCCATTAGCTTTAGCATAAGGATTATTTGACTTGGATAAGTGTAATGCAAATGGCCTAGGAACATCGAGAATAGCATAATAAATAGAACTATAGTGAGCACTTTGATGAGACTACTTTGTTTTAGCAGCAAGCTAACTCGGATATCATTTTTCGGAGCTTTTATTGTCAAAACACCTATTATTTTAATGAATCAGAAATTTTGTAACTCCTACATTCTAGATAAACATTGTATTTGATGAGCAGGGTGAAGGAGTACGAGCGGAAGTGCAACGCGAGAGAGAGAGTGCAAGAAGAAGAGCACGACGATATGGTGAACTCGTTCTACTATAATGTGTAGAGCATAGTGAGTTCTTATTAGGTTTTACAAAAGAATATGTGTACATACCTGGCGGCCTGCCCACTTACCTGGGCGACCACATTGGGCTTTATACCCCAACAACCTCCCACTTAAAGTCCAATGTGGTACTTTAAGTGTGAGAGAAGCTACTATACAAGCTAATATACAAGAGATGTAGAGAAGTGATGTACTACCCTACACCTAACTGCTTGCGAAAATGCACAAAGCTCTCTGAGGGAAGTCCTTTTGTAAGTAGATCAGCAGGATTTTCTATGGTGTGAACTTTGACAAGCTGAAGTTGCTTATCCTCGAGCATTTCCCTGATGAAATGATACTTCACATCCACATGCTTTGTCTTTGAGTGATAAACTGGATTGTGAGCCAATTGTATAGCACTTTGACTATCACAATATAACACAGGCATCTCTTCTTTGATTCCCAAATCTGTTACTAGTCGATTAAGCCAAATTGACTCTTTGCATGCCTCTGATGCTGCATGTCATAATAATCAATATCTAATTCTCCTAAATGATTTTCTCATATTAAACTGATCATTTAATGTGGGGAAGGCCAGGGGAGAAAAAGCTAGAATATTGGTTAAGCTAGTAGACCGGCCACAGTAGGGATCCAAAGGAGGGAAAATAGGGATCCAAAGGGGGGGCCATCTGCAAAAGAGCCATGTGCAACAATGGGCTAAAAAGACCCTAAGGTTCAACCCATTAAGACTTCCAAAATGCTAAGGTTCCAAAATTCAAAGGTTGTGTCCAAAGGTCAACCCTGGGGAAAATTGGATGCTTTGTGTGTGCCCTAAAAGTCTTTGCACATCCCTACATGGGAGGGGGCGAGCCCTAAAGGTAGGGGATGAGAGAAAAAGCCACACACACACACACACAGGCTCCCTTTACACAAAGGGAATGAGGGACACATGTCAGCTCCCTAGGCCAGATGCCCACAAGGTGTGCCCAATTTCTATTGGATGACCCTTGAAGTGGACCAATGAGAATTAAGCTAGAGTAAATCTAGTTTAATTAATTTAAAAACATTTAATAAAAGAAACCAATGCGAATTAAGTCTCGTTGAAGACTATTGGGCAGTCTCCCAAGGGGTCCAATGAGCATTCAGGAGCCCCATGGCTTGCCTGATTCCTATTGGCCAGGAGGCAAGGGGGTCCAATGAGATTTTAGTTTAATTATTTAATTACCTAAAGCTCTCACAAAAGGGGAAAGGGGGACACATGTCAGAAGGCTATCACTTATGCTGCTTAATTGTAATTGGGCTTGACTTGGGGAGGGCCAATGAGGCTTCAGCAAGAGCAATTAGCAAGAGGGCTCGCCCAAGAGAGAGAGGGGGCTGATTTTTGCAAGGCATTATCACACACACACTCACACAAGCTCATGTGTGAAGAAAGAGAAGACTATCTCTTCCCAAGCTTTAATGGAGAACTCATCACCTACTCCAAGCTTGTGAGATAGAAGCCTACATCAACACTCTCTTGGCATGTGGATGCAAATCCAACCAAGAGCCAAGCTTCAATGCATGCTCATCTCCTCTACCAAGCTAATTACTAAGCTAAGCTATGCTACATATGAGTGATTATGTGAGGAGATGTACATCTTTATCGTAAGATACTCCTTCTTCCTCTCAATATGCTCTCATACCCTGCTAGCTCTCACCATCTTCGAAGGTGTGTGAGGTCTTGGGTCTGAGAACGGGGATAATTCAAGTTGTGTTTGTTAAGTGTTTTGCTTAGTGCATCAAGTTTCCATCTTCATTGCACTAGCTAGTATTGAAGGAACACAAAGAATTGTATTGTACAATGTCTCTCTTGATGGGAGAAACTATAATACAAAGCCTTTTGGAGGGGGGACCGGCTCCATGAAAATCCGGTCCTCAAATGTTGTCAATAGCTTAATTTCTCTCTCTTTTGAAAGTATTGTCGATGCTATCTAACTAGATGTTATGCTTTTTGTTGCTCTCTTCACCCAAGCACTCTTGTAATTCTCATTAGGAATCTATTCTAATGAAATACCGACTATGTTCATGCTAATTTCCGCTACACATAAGTTATTAGGCCATTAAATGTTACATTGGTATCAAAGCTCAAGGTTTCTCTTTTCTTGCTCAAGAAGGGAGGTCCTCAAGCTAGCTACAAATGGTTGGTATTATTAATTACCTGTGAGTAAGTAGAATAGGGATTTTCAGCCTTGCAGTGCGCCTACCTTCGTGCAGTTAACGGGGCATCACCGTTGAGAGCTATGGTCTTAATAGTGGAGTCCTACGGGGCTTGCCTACGGCTTAACCACTATTGAGCTATTAGAAGCTTGACAGGAGCCGGTGTTGTTTTGGTGTCGAAAGACCCTCTCTTCTATTTCTTGCAATTAATGGTATTCAAGCCGCGGGTACAGTAGCTTGAGTGCTTTTTCTAAAGGGGTAAAGAGGAGTAGCAACTAGGGCTTGAAGTGCCAAAGTACACCTAAAATTTGTTAGAATGGTTGACAATAGTAAAGAGAGTGAAATTAATGTTGATAACTTTGATTTTGCTCATGAGCAAGCTACTAATGATGCTTCAATGCTTGTTAACTATCTTGTTTCTAGGCTTCAACAAGCCATGGGCAATCCATCTCTCCAAAGTGAAGTGCAACGGCAGCTCCGTGCTCACGAGATTCTCCAAGCTCATCACCATGATGAGAGAACACCTAGGAAGCCTCCTTGTGAGACTACCAAAAGAGGTCTCTCTCCGATTCGGGAAGAAGAAGAGAATTCATATGAAGGGCTCAAGAATTTACTTCTTGATGATGCATCTCCTTCCCAAAGGAGAACTCAAGAGCCTCCACTAAAGGAACGAGAAAGAAGCGAGTCTCCCGCCACCTCGGCGGAGATGGCTCCACGAAGACGGCGGGCTAAACGATCTCCATCACCAGCAAAGCGGAGAAGACCATCACACTCTTCTCCACGCCATAATTCAAAGAGGGATGATAAAAAGCAAGAGAAGAAAAAGGCGAGAAAGAGGACACCCTCTTCTCCATCTTCTTCATCCTTTTCCTCTTATGAAAGCTATGGTGAAGACGACAAAGATCAAGACAAGAAAAAGGCGAGAAAGAGGTCACCCTCTTCTCCACCTTCTTCAAATTCTTCACCTTCTGAAGAAAGTGATGGTGCAACCTTTGAAGCATCAAAAAGAAGAGGCCATAGGAAATCCTATGCCGCATGGAAGAGGTCGTCCAAGTTGAAGAAATTCAAAGAGGGAGGGAAGAGCATCTCTTTCCTTACCTATGATAGTACCTTTGGTGCTACGGACAAAGTCTTGGCCTTTATCCAACAATTCGATGCGGCGTTTGGAGATGAGGGATTCACGGAGTCCTCTAAGCTACGCCATGTAGCTATGCACTTCCAAAAGTCCGCCAGACAATGGTGGTCTAGCCTACGAGCCAACGGTGAAGCTCCACGAACATGGAAATCTTTAAGAGCTTCCATTATGAAGCAATTTTTGGCCACCGATGCCAAAGACAAAGTACTCACCGAATGGCGAAGCTTAAATCTCTCTCCCAATGAATCTATCCACAAATATGTAGACAAGTTTTGGGACCTACAACTCAAATCCACTGTCTTCAAAACGTTGGATTTTGGAGAGCAAAAGAAACAATTTTGTGCGGGCTTAACCGAAGAAATGGCGGAGTATGTTAACTCCCAAAGACCACGTACCATATCGGCGCTAATACACCACACTATGGTCGCCTCTCGAATCAATTTCCAAACGGGGGCAAAAAGAAATAATAAGCCCCCGGAAGAAAAGGGTTCCAATGAGCCTAAGGGGAAGGACAATGTCCAAAAGTCTCCTAAGGGCAACTCCAACAAAGCTAAAGAGAAGGGAGTTTACAAAGGTAAGAATAAACTCTCTCCTGAAGAGCTTGAGCGTTATCGTAAGGATAACCGGTGTTTTAAGTGCGGCGAACAAGGGCATGCATACCGCGCTTGTCCCCAAAAGAACAACCGCCAAGATCCTCCTAGAGCTTCCTTGGTTGAAATCCAAGAGGAGGAGACTCACCAAACTCACCACAAAGGATCTCCTCTATGCCATGCTTGGGGAAAGGTAAGAGAACATGATGCTTTTATTCTCTTTGACCCTGGTTCTACTCACAATTTTATATCTATAGAGTTGGCCACCAAGCTAGGAATACAATCCTATGAGATGGGAGATGTCCTACCCGCAGACAGTGCCTTCAAGGGGCAAGAAGCTTCAGTCAATCCCTTAATCGGGAAATTGAGGCTTCATGTCCAAGGCTATGTGGACAACGAGGACTTCTTTATCTCTCCTCTCAAGCATGAGGATGTAATCCTAGGGGCACCATGGTTTGACCGCCTGGCTGCCGATGTTAAATTTCCTGAAAGGAGAATCTCCTTTAAGTTCAGGGAAAAAGACATGTATATAGATGCTAAGGAAATGGGTAACACCATCCCCATTGTACATACACCAGCTTTCAACAAGTCAATAAAGAGCTCTATTTCCGTGTACATGATTTTTGTTAAAGACTCTCAAAATGAACCTAATGCTTTAGCAAAAGAAAATAAAAGCAACCAAAAGGAATTAGAATTATCCAATTTTCTCAAGAGGTTTCAAGATGTTTTTATTGACGACATCCCTTGTGAGCTACCTCCTAAACGAGGTAATGATGACCATGCAATTGAACTTCTTCCAGGAAGTTCACCGCCTAATAAACCTCCTTATAGAGTTTCTCAAGCTCAACAAGAGGAGATTATGCGTCAAGTGCATGAGTTAGTTGAGAAGGGTATGGTTAGGCCAAGCTCATCTCCATTTTGCTCACCTGTGCTATTAGTGCAAAAGAAAGACGGCACATATCGTATGAGTGTCGACTATAGAGCACTAAATAGGATCACTATCAAGAATAGGTTTCCCGTTCCACGGGTAGAAGACCTATTTGATAAGCTACAAGGATCGACCTACTTCAATAGGGTTGACCTAAAAAGTGGCTATCATCAAATAAGGATAGTTGATGAAGACATTGTAAAGACCGCATTTCGTACTACATTTGGTCTTTACGAATACATTGTCATGCCTTTTGGCTTGACCAATGCACCAGCCACATTCAACCGCTTGATGGAGAAGCTGTTCAGCCTCATCGAACCTTCACTGGAGTGTTCTTTGATGATATTACCATCTACTCTAATTCATTGGAGGAACACAAGAAACCCCTCCAGGTAATATTTCAAGTTTTAAGAGAGAATAAACTTTATGTTAATCGAAAGAAAAGTGAATTTTTCTTGCAAGAGATTCAGTATTTAGGTCACATTATCTCTCAAGATGGCATCCAAATGGATCCATCCAAGTTAGAGGTAATAAAAGGATGGCCTAAATCAAGGAATCTTCATGAACTAAGAAGCTTCATAGGTATGTGTGCATACTATAGACGCTTCATAGAAAAGTTCTCACAAATTGCGGGACCATTACATGACCTAACAAAGAAAAGACTTAGGTATACATGGTCTGCTAAGGAGAACAATGCTTTCAAAAAGCTTATCTCTCAACCTATGCTTACACTACTGGATCTCTCAAAACCATTTGAGGTCCAATGCGATGCTTGTGGTGATTGCCTTGGAGCTGTTTTGCTCCAAGAAGGGCACGCCATAGGCTATGAGAGTCGAAGGCTCGACCCTGTTGAGCAAGCTCTAGGCATATACGAAAAGGAACTCCTTGCAGTTCTACATGCCTTAGACTCATGGAAGCACTATTTATTGGGGACTCCTTTCATTCTGCGAACGGATCACCAAAGTCGTAAGTACTTCATGACACAGACCAAGCTCTCCGACAAACAAATGAGGTGGGCAAATTTCCTTTCGCAATTTCATTGTCATATTGCTCACATTTCTAGCAAGCATAATCAAGTAGCTGATGCACTCTCAAGACGGCCGAGAGTGAATGCAGTTTCCATAGCAACTCACAGTGATCTATCTTCAATGATAGATGAGTATGCTATTGATCCCTATTTTAGAGATGTGATTTCAGCCCTTGCATTAGGGAAGAAAGAAGAACCATTTACTTTACAAGATGGTTATCTTCTCTATGGCAATAGACTATGTGTTACTAACTCACTACGTGAGAAAGTAATGTATGAATCTCATGCTCCACCTTATGCGGGGCATAGAGGGATTCAGTCTATATAAAGGGAATTGAAACATATTTCTATCGGCCTACCATGAAAGTGAACATACAAGAGTATGTTTCCAAATGTGTGGTATGCCAAAAGACAAAATTTGATAGAGGGAAGCAACTTGGATTGCTTCAACCCTTGCCAATCCCTAATTCACCATGGGAGAGCATATCCATGGATTTTATCTTTGGATTGCCTAAGTCTATCCATGGGAATACGGGAATATGGACGGTAGTAGACAGGTTTAGTAAACAAGCTCATTTTATACCTATCAAAAAGACTATCAAAGCCCATCAAATGGCAACCCTCTTTATTTCACTGATTTTCAAGTACCATGGCTTGCCCATGTCCATAGTGTCGGATAGAGATCCTAGAATGACCAGTAATTTCTGGAAGGGTCTCTTTGAGAATTTAGGAACAAGGCTAAACTTCTCTTCGGCCTATCATCCACAAACTGATGGCCAAAGTGAAATAGCTAACCTAACCATTCTCGATGTACTAAAAGCCTATGTAAGGGAAGTATATCAAAGATCCCAATGGGAGAAGTACTTACCCTTAGTGGAGTATGCTTACAATAACACTGTACATACTTCCACGGGAAAAGCACCTTTTGAGGTAATTGAGGGAAGATCAAAAAGTCCCTTGTTACTTGAGGTACATGGGAAGATCTTTGCTGCACATGAGTATAGCCGAGACCTACAAGAATCTTTCCAAAAGATTAAGGATGCTATCTCTATCTCACAGCAAAGGAAAAAGACTGCTGCTGACAAGCACAGAAGAGCCCAAGCCTTTAAAGAAAACGATTGGGTCTTGTTAAAGTTTCCCAAGGCTCGATTAAGGCACACAACCGGCAAGAATCCTACGGGTCACCAAAAGTACTATGCTAAACTAGCAAAAAAGTACTATGGTCCCTTTCAGATTCTTAGGCCAATCAATGAGATGGCCTATCAACTCAAGTTGCCCAATCATTGGCTCATACACAATGCTTTTCATGTCAGCCTATTAAAGACTTACAAAGGAGAGCTACCTCAAGAACCAACTATTGAAGACCCACCGGAGATCGAGGACCAAGAAGAGGTGCTACAGCCCGAGTCCATTCTCCGACATGAAGACAAGGTACTAAGAGGCGGTAAGACTATCCGATGATATGTTATTAAGTTTAAGAATTATCCTTTTGAAGATGCTAGATGGATGCAAGGCATACAATTAAAGGATAACCTAAACCTTGTCAATGCTTACAATGCTTCCCAAGAGTAAGCAAATGTACAAAATGTTAAAAATGAACAAAATTTTTGTCTTATAAGACTCTCTTTTTCTTTATTTGTGCACAAAAATGAAGTAGTATGCATGCTTAGATCAAGTTTGCGGAGACGACGTCTCCCAAACACCAAGTAGAGCTTGTCACTCTACTATGGAAGACTGATAGGACTAATGTGCAGACATGCTTGCGGCAGCCTCAGGCTCTCAAGCGCCAAATGGACTAGTCATCCATTGTGGAATGATGTCGTAGGGTAACATAGGGATCCTCTACGCGCTAAGAAAAGGACTCATGAACATGCTTTATCTTCTCTACACCATAGTCGAGGACGACTATGATTTCAAGAGAGAGGTAATGTCATAATAATCAATATCTAATTCTCCTAAATGATTTTCTCATATTAAACTGATCATTTAATGTGGGGAAGGCCAGGGGAGAAAAAGCTAGAATATTGGTTAAGCTAGCAGACCGGCCACAGTAGGGATCCAAAGGAGGAAAAATAGGGATCCAAAGGGGGGGCCATCTGCAAAAGAGCCATGTGCAACAATGGGCTAAAAAGACCCTAAGGTTCAGCCCATTAAGACTTCCAAAATGCTAAGGTTCCAAAATTCAAAGGTTGTGTCCAAAGGTCAACCCTAGGGAAAATTGGATGCTTTGTGTGTGCCCTAAAAGTCTTTGCACATCCCTACATGGGAGGGGGCGAGCCCTAAAGGTAGGGGATGCGAGAGAAAGCCACACACACACACACACACACACACACACACAGGCTCCCTTTACACAAAGGGAATGAGGGACACATGTCAGCTCCCTAGGCCAGATGCCCACAAGGTGTGCCCAATTTCTATTGGATGACCCTTGAAGTGGACCAATGAGAATTAAGCTAGAGTAAATCTAGTTTAATTAATTTAAAAACATTTAATAAAAGAAACCAATGAGAATTAAGTCTCCTAGAAGACTATTGGGCAGTCTCCCAAGGGGTCCAATGAGCATTCAGGAGCCCCATGGCTTGCCTGATTCCTATTGGCCAGGAGGCAAGGGGGTCCAATGAGAGTTTAGTTTAATTATTTAATTACCTAAAGCTCTCACAAAAGGGGAAAGGGGGACACATGTCAGAAGGCTATCACTTATGCTGCTTAATTGTAATTGGGCTTGACTTGGGGAGGGCCAATGAGGCTTCAGCAAGAGCAATTAGCAAGAGGGCTCGCCCAAGAGAGAGAGGGGGACTGATTTTTGCAAGGAATTATCACACACACACTCACACAAGCTCATGTTTGAAGAAAGAGAAGACTATCTCTTCCCAAGCTTTAATGGAGAACTCATCACCTACTCCAAGCTTGTGAGATAGAAGCCTACATTAACACTCTCTTGGCATGTGGATGCAAATCCAACCAGGAGCGAAGCTTCAATGCATGCTCATCTCCTCTACCAAGATAATTACTAAGCTAATCTATGCTACATATGAGTGATTATGTGAGGAGATGTACATCTTTCTCGTAAGATACTCCTCTTCCTCTCAATCTACTCTCATACCCTGTTAGCTCTCACCATCTTCGAAGGTGTGTGAGGTCTTGGGTCTGAGAACGGGGATAATTCAAGTTGTGTTTGTTAAGTGTTTTGCTTAGTGCATGAAGTTTCCATCTTCATTGCACTAGCTAGTCTTGAAGGAACACAAAGAATTGTATTGTACAATGTCTCTCTTGATGGGAGAAACCATAATACAAATCCTTTTTAAGGGGGGACCGGATCCATGAAAATCCGGTCCTCAATTGTTGTCAATAGCTTAATTTCTCTCTCTTTTGAAAGTATTGTCGATGCTATTTAACTAGATGTTATGATTTTTGTTGCTCTCTCCACCCAAGCACTCTTGTAATTCTCATTAGGAATATATTCTAATTAAATGCCCACTATGTTCATGCTAATTTCCGCTACACATAAGTTATTAGGCCATTAAATGTTCCACTACAAGATATTGAGCCTCTGTAGTAGACAGAGTAACACAATCTTGTAATCTAGAACGCCATGATACTGCTCCACCAGCCAATGTAAAGACATACCCTGACGTAGACCTTCCGTTGTCTAAGTCACCTACATAATCTGAGTCTGTAAAACCCTTTACACTTAGCTCTTGACTCCCATAGCATATACGCATACTCTCTGTAGCTTTCAGGTATCTCAATATTCCTTTCACTGCCTCCCAATGTTTCTTGCTTGGGTTTGACATGTATCGACTTACTACTCCCACTGCAAATGCAATGTCTGGGCGAGTAGAAATCATTGCATACATCAAATTACCCACTGCAGACGCATATGCAATCTTATCCATTTCAGCCTGTTCTTCCTCAGACACAGGACAATCTTGTTTGCTAAGTTTCACATATGGTGGCAATGGAACACTCAATGCCTTTCCCTTCTCCATATTGAAACGTTGCAAAACCTTGTCAATATACTATGTTTAAGATAACCAAATCAACTTCTTTGATCTGTCTCTCTCAATGCGCATACCAAGTATATGACTTGCCTCACCCATGTCTTTCATGTCAAACGATTTTTCCATCTTTGACTTCAAAGCTTAAATTTCTTCCAAGTGCTTGCCAACAATCAACATGTCATCCACATAGAAAATAAGGATCATCCAACTACCATCCTTAGCCTTCTTTGTATATAGAAAGTGATCGAACTCACTACGTTTGTAGCCTTGAGAAAGCATAAACTTGTGGAATTTATGGTACCATGCCCTCGGTGATTGTTTTAAGCCATAAAGACTTTTTAACAACTGGCATACCCAATCTTCCTTGCCTTTCTCAACAAACCCTTCTGGCTGCTGCATGTAAATTTCCACATCTAAATCACCATGCAAGAATGTTGTCTTGACATCCATTTGGTGCAACACCAAATCTAATATGGCAACCAATGCAAGAAAGCATCTCAATGTAGTCATCTTGACCACCGGAGAGAAGACTTCATCAAAGTCAATGCCTTGTTCTTGCTTAAAGCCCTTGGCAACAAGCCTGGCTTTGTACTTTGGCTGACTATCATGAGCGGTGATCTTATACCTGTAAACCCATTTACAAGGTAGAGCCTTTTTGCCCTGTGGTAATTTAACTAGCTTCCATGTCTGGTTTTTATGCAGAGCTGTCATCTCTGACTGCATGGCCAATTGCCAATTCCTAGAGTCCTTCATTTGCACTGCTTCCTTGTAACATGAAGGCTCATTGCAATCAGTCAGCATGACATAGTTCATAGATGGAACAAACCTATCAGGAGGTCGTGTGACACGTCCAGATCTACGCACAATAGGTGGCTCAGACTCAGCCACAACCTGTGGTTCCAATCTATCCTGTCCTTGCTCCTCTTGAGCCTTGACATTTTGTCTTGCACGTGCAGGTCCATCTTCTTGGAAGACAACTCTTCTAATCTCCTCAACCCTCTGTGGTTTAGAATGATATTTGGATTCATTAAAGTGAACATCATTGCTGCGGACAACCTTTCTGGATTCGGGATCCCAAAGTCTGTACCCCATCTCACCAGAATTACCATAGCCTAGGAAGATGCACTTTCTACTCTTTGGCTCAAGTTTGTTCCTAAATTCCTTTGGAACGTGAGTATATGCCTCACAGCCAAAGACTCTGAGATGCTTGTATGAGGGCATTTTGCTTGACCATACCATCTCTGGCACTGAATCCTTCTGCAAAACCTTGCTAGGAGATCTATTTACAAGATGAACAGTTGTTGATACAGCTTCAGCCCAAAACCCATTTGGCACATGTGAATTAGACAACATACTTCTGACCTTCTCTTGTATGGTCCTATTCATCCTCTCAGCAACACCATTTTGAGGAGGATTGTAAGCAACAGTAAGTTCACGTTTTATACCTTTTGACTCACAAAAGTCCTGAAAGGCCTTTGAAACATACTCTCCACCATTGTCAGTGCGTAAGCATTTAAGCTTCTTGCCACTCTAATTCTCCACAAGTGTCACAAACGTTTTGAAAACACTAAACGCTTCATCCTTGTGCTTGAGAAAGTAAACCCATACTTTCCTCGAGTAATCATCTATAAATGTCATTAAGTAAGAAGCTCCCCCTAGAGATAGGTTAGGCATAGGTCCACACAAATCACTATGAACAAGTGCCAACTGTGTATCTCTTCTACTGCTTCTATGCTTATGTGGCTGCTGTGTTTGCTTACCATACAGACAATGTTCAGAGAATTCAAAATCATTAAATGAAAAGCCAGGCAAATAACCAGAACAAGACAAGATTTCCATTCCCTTCTTGGACATATGTCCTAACCGGCTATGCCACAAAGAAACGTTCGGCTGCTCGGTTACATTCATTACATTTTTAGAGACATTTGATACATAAATCATGTAAAGTCCTCCAGACTCTACTCCATGTGCTACTGTCATAGAACCCTTGGATATCTTCCACATGTTCTATCCAAAAGTGGTGACGTAGCCAGCATCATCAAGTAAACCTGTGCTGATCAAGCTCTTTGTAATTGCGGGAACATGTCTCACATTCTTCAGCGTGAAAGAAGAGCCATTCTGAAACTTCAATTGAGCATCTCCAGCACCTAAGATCTCACATGTCTGCCCATTGCCTAGCCGAACATGATCTTTAGTGGTCACATAAGAAGTAAACCACTCCTTGTTTGGAGACACATGAAGTGATGCCCCTGAGTCTATAATCCAGTCACTCAGTGCATTTCCATCAGATGCTGTAAGAAGAGCTGAGTCCATTGTATTATTCAAGAAGTAGATGTCTCCTGACACTAGACTGTCATCCTCTGCAACAGTGTTTGTCACATTTATTTCTTGAATCTTCACTGAGGACTTGTTCTTCTCACCATGGTCTTCAGCTTTCTCTTTGCCTTTTTCTGCTTTCCATTCTCTGCAGTCTCTTTTCATGTGACCCTTCTTGCCACAATGGTAGCATTCTATGTCACTCTTGCCTTTAGCACTGCGGGACTTGCTTCGAGACTGATTCCTCTTTCCACCTTTGTACTTTTCTTTGGTCCTTCCCCTGACAACTAAGGCTGTTCCTTTGCCTTTGTCCATTGTCTTTCTATTGGTTTCTTCAGTAAGAAGACTTCCTTCTACACTTGCTATGTTCAAACCATCTGGAGGTGCATAATTACTCAAAGCTGTGCGAAAAGTGTCCCAACTTTCCGGCAATGTGATCAACAGGAACATAGCTCTAACAGGTTCATCAAACTTGACACCTTGAGCTGACAACTAACTATAGATTGTGTTGAATTCATTCAGATGATTGGACATAGGTGTCCCTTCTTTCATCTTCAAGTCAACAAGCTTCTTAAGCTATTATACTTGTGAAGCTGCACTCTGCTTCTCATAAAGATCACTCAGCTTTAACCATGCTTGATAAGCCGACATCTCGTCTGCTACATTGAAGTAAACGCTTTCTGCCAAAGTCAACATAATGGTAGAAAGTGCCAATTCATCCATTTCGCTCCATTCATCTTCGTCCAGATCTTCTGGTTTTATCCCCTTGAGCTTTATAGGTTTTATCTACTTCTTTTGTACTGAGGCGGTCTGGGGCGGGCAACAAGAAGAGTGGCCTCCAAGCACTCTTCTAGGCTCCCATGCTGCTCAATTGGGTTGGGGTTGGAAAAAACAACAAACACACACACAAACCCGCAACCTAACCCTACACAAATTTGGGGCACCACCTAGTTTTGGATGCGAACTAGGACGCGTAGAGAGAGAGAGAGAGAGAGAGAGAGAGAGAGAGAGAGAGAGAGAGAGAGAGAGAGAGATAGTGCTTGGGCTGCTTTGAAAACGTATCGGCAATGATCAAGCAAACACAACGCATCATTGTTGTCCATTACTTCACGTTGGAAGGGAGACAAAGTATCCAAGACACTTACGCATCATTGTTGTCCATTACTTCACGTTGGAAGGGAGACAAAGTATCCAAGACACTTACGCATCATTGTTGTCCATTACTTCACGTTGGAAGGGAGACAAAGTATCCAAGCTTAGTCCAAATCCACCCTCCTTGATTCAGCAATTGTTGGGCTTACACTAGTAGGAGAAATGATAGATTTCCTACTCTCAATTGAATGATCACTCTCTCTCTTACAATGGCATAGAGTTCCCTTGCTAATCCCCTATTACAACACATTCACATGCATAAGACAATGAGCTTCCACTCAAGAGCTCCTTCTAGAGAGGTTGAGCTTGGCTTCTCAAGCTATAGCATAGTGCTCTTGCTTATGGCTCCCCCCTTTTTGTGCTAGCTACACCCTCCTTTTATAGCAATTTTGAAGGCTAGGGTTACTCCTCTAACCATGGTTGGGTTAGATTTTCAGCAATTTATCTAATTTCTTTTGCTTGGAATTATCAAGAAGTTGGTGGGGAAAGAGAGAGGAGAGAAATAGAGGTGATAGGACTTTTCATAGTGGGTTAGTGTTAGTAGAGTTAGTATTAATTTACAAATGGAATTGGATATTTACAATGGGAGTATCCATGTAGGATACAAATAAGGAAGAAAAACTCTTAAGAGGTAAGAAAAGGTGGATTTCTTACAAGGTTGATGCTCCAAGTGTCTTGAGTAGGGCCAATTTTGACGCTTGTTGACGGTCCACTAGCTTTGACGGTACATTTTTTCTCCACTCTTGACCTTCCTTGAGAGACAAGGTAATTGAAGCTGAGTAATCAACCACCATGATGCTGTCTTTTAAGAGAAGAGGCTGAATTTTGTGGTTTTTTTTATAGATATGGGTAAATTGGAGGAGGAAAAATGAGACTAGGTGGTCAATTTTGGAATGGAATTGTGTGTGGGAGGTATGAGTTCACCATGGTTTCTCTTATTCTTCAAGGTTGAGGAGAAGGTGAGTAGGGTGCAGAGAGGAGTGGTGAGAGAGGTGGGGATGATGAGTGGAGAAATGTGTGTGAAAGAGGAAAATGATAAAGTGGAAGAGAGAGTGTGGCTGCATAGCATGGGAAAACTGGGGTCCACTAAAAAAATCATAGCTCACAGCTCATAGCTCAAAAAAATATGAAAAAATTTGAGGCAAAAGTTCAGCCCACGAGCTACAACTTTTGTTTGTATCACCTTTTCAAATTCGGAGAGCAAGTGAACTTTAAAAATTCAGCAAAACCGATCGTTTTTTTCCACTGCACAAGGTCCTTGTGGGGTCCTTTTTTGGATGATTCTTTTGAATACCTCCAAGAGTGAGCCCTCCATAGTGCATGTATGCATGCCACCTACCCTTGACCTTATTTGGTAGGTCTATAATTGAAGATATTGTTGAGATTATGATATAAGTGAATAGTACAACTAAGAAAATCAAATATTGAGGGGTCTAAAAAATATGTACATATCAAATATAAATAATATAAGTGGAAAAAAATATAAAGGGGTCAAAAGAAATCTCTCTCATTATGAGGCTACCATAAAAAGATAAATATTTTTGGTGTTCTAAGTTTTTAGAAAAAAAAACAAAATAGATGTAGGAAGGGAAAAATCACAATAGTGAAAAAATATACACATAAATAAAACTAGTTTTTTTGGATTTTTGTTGGGGTGGAGTTACACCAAATATAAGAGAAGCTTACATGAAAATATTTCTATATGGAATAAAGAGTATGAAAAATGGTAAGAAAAAATTGTGGTAATGGTGAGGCAATGTACAGAGCATAAATAACACACACCTAGGTAGAAATATTTAAATAAATACCAAAATAATTATGAAAAAATATTTTATTTAGGCCCTATATACAAAGAAATATTTACATACGCATGGGCCATAATATACTTATATTTTTTATTTTTATTTTGGCTCAACTAGCCCAATGCCTAGCTAATTGAGGGTTTTTTATTTCAGTAAGGAGATATGGGAAAAGTCCCTTGACTCACGCACGCCTATGTACAGTGAAATGGTAGGGATACCCACAGTGTTTGGGTGATTTTGGTAGGGTGAGGTAACTCACTGTGGCAATTACAAAGAGCCGAAAAACGGCTATCAGTACCAACACGTGCCAAATCTGCTGCTTCCACAATGGGAAATTGGTTCCATCCAGCTTCTTGATATTGTAAAGAGCAGTGTCTTGTGATCCAGCCATAGCTACGCTTCACAGTAGTTTACTTTCCTAGGAAAAATTCTGCAGAGTTTCCCCTGTAAACTGACCTCTGAACCAATATCAACCTGTCAAATGAACCAAGAAATCTTCAGATTCTGCATAAATTTCGGCAGAGTCTCATTTGTAAAATGGCTCTGGTGTACTCAAAAACAGACCAAAAAATAGCTCAAAAACACTGTCTCTCTGACACTGTAAGCTGTGGGTAAACCCGTCCTGGACCTGTACTGTCTCTGACTGTCCTGTCACTGTCCTATAAGCATAGACTGTGACAATGCCTCAACGGCAGTAAAGCAAAGATGCAATCCCAACTGTCTAACTCACAGTCAATACATCCTAGCTGCCTATCTAAGGGTGCTCGAGGGATCGCTCCAAGACCTGTATCACCGAAAGGATCTCAACATTTGAGAATCCCCCAGCTCAATAAAACCTCACTCGACCCTCAACAAAGGCTACAGTAAATCTGATAGTACATAGACTTCCCACAAAGTCATACATCCACAAATTTCCCACTGTATGCTGTAACCGCTGTGGCGGTTGTTTGTTGCGTGACTCACAGCCAGCAAACCCTCAATAGACATACATCATCTCTGACAATACATCCCATGTGGAAGTACCTACAATGTCAAGATGAAATCTGGAATATCAAGCAGCAAACACAAGCTACCTGATGAACTAGTGGATGTCCCCTACAGTCTGTGTGTAGATGCGCCCGTGTCGTATGTGACACGCCTCCAAGAACTGTGAGCCATCCTTCGATGTGTAGACAGCCACAAATCAACACTCTAAGAGTGTCGATATCCTCAGCACCTGCAGTCGTAGGCCGAAAACCCCAAATTTGTAGAGTCGGATCTGCACCCGTCGAGACCACGTAGTCGAAAATGTCATGTGCAGACCTTTGTCGAAGCCGAACGGTGGTCGAGATGACCTCAGAATTGGGTTGTGTCTTCGCCTGTCAAATTTCACTCCAATCTGAGTTGGTGACTCTAGCCTCCTGCAGTGTTGCCCCGAGCCTCGATCTGAGCTCTGATACCAGTTGAAGGAGTACGAGCGGAAGTGCGACGCGAGAGAGAGAGAGAGTGCAAGAAGAAGAGCACGACGATATGGTGAACTCGCTCTACTGTAATGTGTAGAGCATAGTGAGTTCTTATTAGGTTTTTACAAAAGAATATGTGTACATACCTGGCGGCCCACCCACTTACTTGGGCGACCACATTGGGCTTTATACCCCAACACCGGGGCTACAACCTTCCAGATTGGATCAACCTGTCTTTAGTTAGAGCTCCCAAATCATTAGTTTTGACCACAAAAAACTTGGCTAAGGTATAAAAGCCAAATTTTGTAATTATTTAAGAAGTTATGGATAATAGAAACAGAGTGAGAGCTAATGGCGCTTACTTCTCTCCTTCTTCCGCTTCCTAATCCCTTCTCGGTTGTCACATTGTAGTGTCGTCTGTTGCATTGCAACCGTAGGTAAGAGCTCTACGCATTGACGTAAGCATTTCATGGTAATCCAGAACTTTTGGCATCACCAAACCGTGGAATAATTTCATAATAAGTAGTAATTAATGATTCAAAATCATAAACTAAGTATAGGCGGGGTATTGGGACATCATTGCTAAGCATTTAGATGCATTCTAGGTCAAAAACAACTAGGTCAACAACTCACTGTTGTTAATAATTGTGATTTTTTCACTTGACCTAAAGCAGGATTTGAGACCATAAGCATGTGTGCTCAGGTCTTATAAACATGTCCTAGAAGTTTCGTAACGTTTGGATGTCGTTTGATGCTATAACGGTTGTGATTTGTTTGTCGATGAGTGACTAGCTTTTGGTGATTTCTGTCATTTGAGTGTGGCTTGAGTTAGATGCGAGTTGTTTGTTTCGTAACGTTTGGATGTCGTTTGATGCTATAACGGTTGTGATTTGTTTGTCGATGAGTGACTAGCTTTTGGTGATTTCTGTCATTTGAGTGTGGCTTGAGTTAGATGCGAGTTGTTTGTTGTTTTCCAAGAGGTTGACAACCTCTTGTAGCCTCTATGCAGTAGTCGAGTCAGCTTGGCCCCATGAATTGACAATTATATTCGTGGTTCTCGCTATGTCTGCAATAAGATAGGAGTGAGGTTAGACACCTGTCCCACATTTGGCACCGTTGCCGCGAAGCGAAGAGACCTAAATTAGGGAAAAACACGAGCGTCTTGTGAAGTTATCCTTTAACTTCCTCTAGGATCTCCTAGAGCCAAAACTTTATTTTTAAAAGCGCATAGCTTAAGATTGTTGTCTTTTGCTATATAGAGGTATCTTGGAAGTAGGTTGTGCTTGCTAAGTACCTTTTATAATTGTAAGATTAACTTGGGATTTTGAGAATGATTGATGGACGACACAAGTCTCAAGATCAAGGCTCAGAAAACCATAAAAAACAAGAATACGAGTGTTTGTGAACACTTTGCACAACCCCATTGTAGTAGAATCGAGGAGTAGGGTAAGTAGAATCCGAGGTGGGATCTCTGAAGATTTCTCTATCCAAAAGAATCAATTATGAGTTGTTTATGTGAAGTTGGGCTAGAAATAGCACCAAAATACTGTGCACCATTGAATCCGACTGGAGATTATGCTTTAAAAGTCGTATGAACCAGTGGGTAAGCTTAACGACACATTGAGGTAAAAATTTCAAGAGTTTTCGAAAACTCAAATTATTCACTTTTTCTTGAGGCCAAATTAAGTTTTGACTTGACTCAGAGGCATAAAATTAATCATAAAAAGACTGTTCAATGAAAAAAATGAAAAAAGTGCTAATTTTAGGCCTAAATTAAATAATCACGATTATTTACTTTCAGCTCCAAAGTGGTCAAGTTTGATACCAGAGACTCTATGCATATGTAAAAACATATTTTGTAAAGGCCCATAGAATTTGGATCACCAAACTGACCAAAAACTTGGTAAAAACTGAAATCTATATTGATTGTCAAGAATTTGAGTGTAAATTAGAAAAATTTTGTTCAAACTCAGTGAAACTTGACTCATAGTCTTATATTGAAGTGTTAAACAAGTGTACATGCCCAGTTGACCAAAAAGATGCAAAAACTTGCCAGAAGTAAATAATCGTGATTATTTACTTTTGTCCCATTTTTCAACTTTTTTGACCAACCCAGCATACCACTGGTTTTAGCATGTTATATCAAGCCCACAAACCAAATTGGTAAGATTTGGATCTTTGAAGTGAAAATTGTGGCCAAATATCACTACAAGAGGCTATTCATATTAGCGACGCTCACACAGCGACGCTCAAAAAAAAAAATTCCCGGCGTCGCTATGAGCGTCGCAAATTTACTGTAAATTTGCGACGCTCATAGCGACGCCGGCTGGGCTAAAAAAAATAACAGAGAGCGCCCAAAAACTCAGATCTCAGATCTGAGTTTTTCGGCGCCCTCAAGCAAGGAGTAGGTAACGCTCTCCCTCTCTCTCTCTCTCTCTCTCTCTCTCTCTCTCTCTCTCTCTTTCTTCTCCACACACACACACACACACACGAGGAGAGGAAGGAGAGCCAGGGATGCTCCTTCCCTCTCCTCACTCTCATGTTCCCTTCCCCTCTTTCTCTCTCCCTCTCTCTCTCTCTCTCACACACACACACACACACATAGTGTTTTTGAGAGAGAGAGAGAGAGAGAGAGAGAGAGAGAGAGAGAGAGAGAGAGAAAGAGTACAAACATAAACAAAAACGCACACACACATACATAAACAAAGAATGCACACACACATTGAGAGAGGAAAAGAGAGAGAGAGCATGCATAAACAAAAAACGCACACATTGAGAGAGGAAAAGAGAGAGAGAACATGCATAAACAAAAAACGCACACATTGAGAGAGGAAAAGAGAGAGAAAACATGCATAAACAAAAAAACGCACACACATTGAGAGAGAAAGAGAGAGAAACTAATTTAACGTCGTAGGAAACTAATTAAAATTAAAAGACTTAAAGATCTAGCCGACGAGGAGTTGAACTCAAGACCTATTATTCAAGAGGGAAATGGCATAACCAATCTATCATACTTGGCATGGGTGATAGAAAGGTTATACCATTTATCTCTTTTTATTGGCACACACATCCACACACGCGCACACACACAAGAAGAAGAGAGTTATAACGTCATAGGAAACTATCATAAAAGACATTAAAGATTAGGTTAGATGTAGATTTACGTTAAATTAGATTTAGGTTTATTTAAGTTAAATTAGATTAGATTTAGGTTTATTTTTAGTTAGATTTACGTTTATTTACGCTAGATTTAGATTTACGTTATATTAGATTAGATTTAGGTCTCCATAGACTGCGATGCCTGCATGAAGCGGGTGAAGAAAGCCCTCAATGGAATATAGGGTATTGTTGCCTTCACTCATGGTGGGCTCCGTTGATCCAAAAGTACTGGTGAAATGTCTTCAAAAGATAGGGAAGAAGGTGGATCTTCAGGGCGGCAAGAGTCACTACATCCCCGACAATGACCATCTAGACAACCTATAGTCATTCAACAGCAACTTCAAAGTTAGTAACAAGAGCAAGAACGGTCCAAAGGGCCAATTGCTGTCGACAGATGTGGATGGAGATGAGGCAGCGTCACCGCCGGAAGTTAACTCTCACATCTTTAGTGATGAGAATGCCAACTCTTGCCGAGTTATGTGAAAAATTATGTGTTAAATTTGTTTAAGGTTCTTATAATCCCTGCTAGTTTAGTTCTTTGTTTTTAATATAACATAATTTACGTTAGATTTAGATTTATGTTATATTAGATTAGACTTAGGTTTATTTAGGTTTACCCACACACACACATACACACACACACACACACACACACACAAGAAGAAGAGAGTTTTAACGTCGTAGGAAATTATCCCAAAAGACGTTAAAGATTAGGTTCGATGTAGACTTGCGTTAAATTAGATTTAGGTTTATTTTTAGTTAGATTTATGTTTATTTAGATTTAAGCTTATTTACGTTAGATCGAGTCCACGCAAGAATTACTTACGGTTTAGGGTTTAGAGTTAGACGAACAGTGAAAAGATCTACTGTGAAAAGATGTTAAGATGTTGTGAAGTGCTACAGCTAGAGAAGAGGCAAAGGGGTTTTGTCCACTACATGAAGTATCATGTAGACGTGGGTCTGTAGATTTCTTGTACCCACAAATATAGGTATTGACCAATAAAGACGAGATTATAACCCGGTGGTTCTGATCTCCGTGCACCTCTAGACCGAGGTGTGCGGGGATTGGACATGACTAGAGAATGTGAGGTAGAGAGAGAGAGAGAGAGAGAGAGAGAGAGAGAGAGAGAGAGAGAGAGAGAGAGAGAGAGAGAGATAGAGAGAGAGAGAGAGATAAGACGAAGAATGCCAATAGAATATTAAATTTGTTGTCCAGGTTATAAGATTTTTATCCTCATTATGAGTAGTGACGAGGATGTGGGACCGTCCAACCGAAACACCTATCTCTCAACGAGGGTCTTATGCCCTTGTAATCAATGCAAGCATGTTGTGTGACGGACAAGACGTGTTTCTTTGCAGCACGTTCGCGAATTTGGCGAGTTCGATCCATCTATTATAGATCGAGTTGTTGCCAATTATAACTCGTCGGACTCTGACGCTGGCCAACAAGCAGCAATCTTGCAACCCAATAGATGTGTTCGCAGGCGCTTTGGTCAAGCAGCATATGTGAGGCCACAAGATGTAGCCTCTGACAGCTCGGGGGATGATCATGCAAAGCACATTCCCAACGAGGCAATGTTTGAGCCCGAGATTGATGAAATGATCGAGACGATCATGGATTCAGAAAGGCTTATCTATGATGATATGAAAAGTGAAGCCGATACGCCATTGTATAATGGAGCACGTATGTCTAGATTGAAAGCACTCCTGGTTCTTCTCAACAAGCAGGCAAAGTTTGGATGGAGTGACACTAGCGTCACAACGCTTTTCAGGTGATCTATTACAATTAGTTTACTTTAATAAAACTCTAAATGTATAATGATCTGATAGATTTTTACACGATTGTATCGTATTTTTATGTTGTGTAGATTGCTTAAAGAGCACATACTACCAGCTGAAAATGTGATGCCAGATTCCCGAGATGAAGCAAGAAAGATTTTGCGAAACTTGGGGATGGATTACATTTCTATCCACGCTAGACGGATTTGATAAAGCCCGGGACATGCTATGGTGAACCATAGATGATGAGCGCATATCTGGGATTGTCATGTGCAATCTCGGTGTTGAGAAGAAGATGACGGAAGATCTAGAGGCTAAAATCAACCGATTTTGCATGCTTCACAATCCAGTGATGCAAAAGTGGATTTCACAATATGAGGATGCAAAGCAAGAGTGACAAAGGGCACGAATCGAGTGGAGACGGGGAAGACGACCACCGATGCACTATCCGACGGGTCTGGAGAGCCTACCAACATTCATGAGCTTAAGATGGTTGCACAACCAATTGAAAAGCGCACAACAATGCGGTGACGAAGTGATTGAGGAAGAGTGGAAGTACTCTCGGGGTTGCGCAACCAAGGTAAGTTTGCAATGTACGACTAGCTAGTGACTTTATTTCTAAACGTTTGAACGCCCACTCATAATCTTTGTTTGTTGTAGTATAAGTCATACACAGCAGCATGGTGTAAAGGTCGACATTTTAGGGTGGAACGGATCGACAAAAAGCGTTTTACTCAAGATTGTGGAATCATGGCAAAATTTGAACAGCCTAGTCGACGACGTTCCTCTGATGCAGATCCTGTGGTGGCGGAACTCACTTACTTCGGCACGCTACAAGAGATTTTGAGGATCCATTACAGAGGATTTTTTGTCGACTTGTTCGACGTGCAATGGTTCAAGATAATCATGGAGGGTCGCAACGCTACTGTGCGTAGAGGAGAGTTTGGTTTTCTTGAGGTGGATTCTACTAAGAAATGGACTGACCTAAGAGACACTTTCGTACTACCCGAGCATTGTGAACAAGTAAGTATGTAAATAGTTAACATCCCCCTTTTACAAGTTATGTGCTTGAAAGCTCTCATGTAAGTTATGTGGCTCTGGCAGGTAATATTTCATCCTACAAAGTCTACATAAAACTGGTGGTACGTCATAGAGGTAGCCCCTCGTAGTGCAAGGACGTATGAAGGCTACCATGTGCCAATCACAACGGCATCAATGGAGGAGATCAGAGAAGATGCTCAATCAGAAGCCGCTGCGGTGGTGCCAGACGAGCATCAAGATGCTACTACTCTATATGGGGTGCATGTAGAGGATCTACAAAATGAAACAGAGGATATGTGTTTAAACGGAGAGCTCTATATAGATATAGGAAGTTATGCTGAGTTATGCGAGGATGAGAGAGAGATCTCTTAAAGCCACAAATATTGTATTTGAACAATTTTTCTCCGTGTTGTAAAAGCTCTGGCTCTCTAAGTACCTTCCATGGTGTATAACCCTCTTTTCTACTCGCGCTCACATCTTTTGATTGAAAATTCTGAGTTTTTGACTTGCCTCTTCTATCACTCAATTCATTTCGTCATTGTATTTATATGCGTCATTATGTCATTGTATTTAATGGTCTTTGCGTCATTGTCTACTCTATTCATTCAATATTAAGTTTAAATATTCGTGTGTTTAATGCAGGTATGGATGATGAGGAGTTTATTTCTTCTTTGTCACCGCAGCAGAGACAGTGGTACGTGGAGAGTCATCGCTCAGGCACATCATCGCGCGTTCCTACTCCATCCGCATCTCCCTCTCTTTCGGAGCATTCGGCGCGCTCCGAAGCTTCGGTGTCGACGAGACGATCTTCACACTCGTCTAGACACCGACGCTCTAGTGGTGGCGGTGGCGGTTGTTGTGGGGATTTTGCCGCCGATGCCTCCACACCCCCTCGTGTTCGAAGAGGCTCTTTACCCTCCCCTTCTTTGCCCGCCCCCACACCAGCCACAGCATCGCCATCTACGCCAGGTTTTGCGCGGCTGACTGTTCCTAGCAGCTACACACCTCTACCTACTCCGCCTGGAGCCACCCCACTCGACACTCCTCGCTTTGGGACCCAGACGCCGGTGGAGACACCCGACGTCCGTACCCCCATCAACACGCCGCTAGAGACCCCTTCCGGGACACCCAGGTTCACGCGTCACCGGCCAGAGGGCTTGCCTTACTCCATCGACTTCAGCAGCGGCATCATCATGGATGATGACGACAAGAAGGTGATCTTGCGCATGCGTGGTCTTTGCTCTCAGCTGTTTAGACACTACATACTAAACAAATGGAGTGAAGTACCAAGTGATCTAAAAGACAGATTCATCAGCATACTTCATGATGAGTTTCCCGTTCCAACACGGGATCAGCGCTTCAATGAAGACCTGATGAAGATTTGAATGCGCGAATACTGCAAACACAAGCGTTCCGAAGTGCAAAAAGCAATCAAGCATGGGTGGAACAGGCCAGATTGGCTGGCCAAAGAAGATTGGAAGAATGCGAAGAAAGCAATGCGCGAGAATCCCGATAAGTGGAAGCAACAAAAGGATGCAGCCAGAGCGCGAGTAGAGGCAGGGAGCTCGCACCACTTGGGGAGCGATGGATGGGCATCATTTGAGGCCGATTTTGTAAGTGTTTTCGCATTGCTCTTTATGTTCGATAGTTTAGGATTTATGAGTATTTTAATTCTAACATAATGAAATCTTTGTATGTTTTGACAGTGGTCGATGACAGGACATGATCCCACACCGTACGAGCGCGAGTACGCAGGCAGGAAGGGCTTAAACGCCCTGATGGACATTCTCAGTTCTCGCGGTGGCATGGTTAGTATTAGGGTTTACTCTTTTCTATTTTTTGTATTGTTTTATAAATGTCGTTATATGTTTATACTTACTGAAAGCTATCTTATTGTCTTTTTTTGCAGAATCCGACAGATACGCCGCTTGGACGTGATGAGACGTCTGACTAGACGACGTCAGTTTAGCCGTAGCTAGATAGCATTAGTTTAGGGTTTCTCATAGCTTATGTATCATGAGACGGATTTTATACGTCTTTTTGAACCATGTATATTATTACATTTGTCACCGCAGTTCATTTTGCCAATCAATTCTTTATGCCTATGATGTTGTACAATTGTCATTATTACATTTGCCAATCAATTCATTTTGCCTATGATGTGTACAATTGTCAATTTTACGCTTGTCAATTTTGCAAACAATGCGTCTTGTGGGTGACTATTTTGGGTCTATTATCTACCCTTGCACTTTTTTAAAAAAGTGAATCAAGTACAATATGGTTGATGGGTGGCAGGGCATTCAATGCCCTGTCACCAAAAAAAATTTCTCTCGAGCGTCGCTATAACCGTCGCTATTTATGGCTCTGGAGCGTCGCTATAGACTTCTGTGTAAACGTCGCTATAACCGTTGCTATGACCGTCGCTATGAGCGTCTCTATATAGCGACGCTTATAGCGACGCATATAGAGATACCTATAGCGACGCATATAGCGACGCTCTCATAGCGACGCTATTAGCGACGCGGTGGGTTATAAAAACCCAGTGTATTTTCGTCGCTAACAGCGTCACAAGAGCACACAACCTCTTGTAGTGTATGCAAAGTCAATCTGTAGACACAAAATTGTTGACCATTTGAACAGAAACTATCCAAACTTGATGAAACTTGGCTAGGGAGCTTAAGTTGAGCTTGTTAACCATTATGTGTCAAGATTGTGGCAAAAACATTCATAAAAATAGTAGGAGTAAATAATCGCGATGATATACATCTGCTAAAAAATTGGATGTTTTTGCACATTTGAGTATACCACAAGGTCAAGCATATCACGTAAACCACTCAAATCAAATTTGGTGAAATTTGGATCACAAATGTGACACAAGCCAGATTCTTGAAAACCGAGTCTGCAGACACTAAACAATTGATAACTTGAACAAATTTTATTCAAACTCAATGAAACTTGTCTAGAGACCTTAACAAGTTGAGTACTTGGCAAAACAAGCTAGAAAGTGTAAAAATATGAGAAAAGTAAATTTATACATAGAGACACCATTTTGAACTTTTGAGCTTCTACAATGTTAGACCAACATAATACAAGGCCACCGGTCAATTTTGGGTTCAATCGGATCCAAATTTGTATAAGCTCACTCAGTTTCCAATTTTCATATTAGTCCTTTGGCTTTTTGCAAAAGTAGAATATGAAAGCCTTAAGTGTTGACTCACTTAGCTCAATTAGAAGAGATACACATAGACCAGTCACTGTAGATAGCAAAAATTGTACAGTCTTTGTGAAGGAATAGCTAACTTGATTAAAGCTGATACAAGAATTAGGTTGCAGACAAGGAATTGAAAGCTTGATAGAAGTGAAATTAAGTCAAGTGGAAGAAGTTGACAACAAGTCAATTCGATGATAAGTACTCTATCCAGGGCTAAATAAGTCTATATGAACCTTATATGTGGTCGTGTACTAGAAAACCAAGGCATATTTCGAGAGACCGCTAGTAGAGTATCCACCGAAGAGAGTGTGGATCAAGGCGATCACTTGGACACTGTCTTTGAAGAACTCTCTAACACTTTTTCAAAATCAACATTTGAAATGTCTTCCTATTCAACTCATTCAGGATACTCACCTTTTATAAGACTAATGGCCATGGAGCTCAGGTTTACCTGGATCCTAGGTATGCCAGTCGCATTGATGACCATGACATAGAGTTTGAAGAGAAAATCAGGACAAACAAATAAGGGAAAACGTACATGGATAAAAACAGAACTTGGTATTTACAAGTTGAAAACCCTAACGTGATAGACAAATGGGGGTTAGAAGTAAATACCATAATTCCAGATATTGCAGCAAAAGAAGGACCACAAACTTTAGAATTCGAGGGGTACGATCAAGTTGATTTGAAGCCTTGGAAACGGCTTAGTACGGATAATCCTAGGATCGGAGTCTATTGTTGGGAGGATAGAAACATCAAAGATCTTCTATGGACTTCTTATGCCAAATCAGGACAGTTAACACCAATGAAGATCGTCTATATCTTCAAAATTAGAGACAAGGGTTCAACAAATCTACCGACCTACCTGTTTAGAGATTATCGTAACAATAATTTTGTCATGATGAGTCCTGAGGAGGTGGAACAAACCAAATACCAAGGGTACTCCATAAGAGATTGGATATTGGGCTAAGGACTAGAAACTATTCCAAGAGAGGAACTCTGCGAGAGATCTTTTGGGAGTAATGTTAAAAAACCAGAAACTACCTCATTACGAAGAAAACTGGGTGACACTAAATCCAGTCCAGGACTACATGAGTCACTATTTCTAGTAGACTGGTTTGAAGGACTTGGAACAGGATCAACTGCAAGGAGATCGGAATTTGAACTAAATAGACGTGTTAGACTAGCTGATTTTAAAAAATGAGTCAAAAAATATAGTGGATCTAGGGATTTACATGACCACTTAGCAAGCTTAATGTAAGTGCTAAGATCAAAACACATATTTTATTTCCATACTCAATTCGAGGGATTTGGAATGACATTAGAAGGAAAAGAACTGACATGGTTCCAAAACATTCAACCAAGGTCAATCATCGACTTAAATACATTAGCTCAAGGATTCATAGTTGCTGTTAGGAAATAAGACGTAGCTAAATAGATAATTCAGAAGATTACTTAATGGAGAGAGACAAATTTCACACACATAAGATTATAGAGTAGAGTAGAGAGAGAGAGAGTACACACGATATACGTGGTTCACCCAATGTGGGCTACATCCACGGGAAAGCAGCCACTCAATAGCTTTAGTACTTCAAAATAAGAAGTAGTTTACAAAGGGATTATACCCTTTATGGAGCTCCCGCCTTACTTCACTCTCACCACCTCACACTCACCTTGTTGCATCAACTTCACACTATGAAATGTGTGTAGAAATGGCCTCCTTTTATAGGCCAAAAGGGTTGCCCTCTCTTATGAGAGGCAACCATGTGTAGCTGCCCTTGTGCGAATAAGTCCAAATTGGACCCTCCAATCCGCCCATGTGTGGCCGCCCTTGAGAAGACAAGTCTGCTTTTGAATTCATCCACCGGCCACCGGCCATTGACTACCGGCCACCGGCCAACCGACGGTTGTTTTCCGACCACTTTTCGGCCGCCGTCCAGCCATACTATCCCCTAAAGTTGCCCCTGATTCTTGGCCGTGAAAATTTTGATTTCCGGTGAGTGATTTTCGTTCACGCACGATGGCTTCTCCTCATAATGGGGGCCTTACAAATGTGCGCTTTTACCACAGAAAATTACAATGGTAAATCAAGCTCCATACTTAACAATCTCCCACTTGGAGATTGATCTCCAAACTAAACCTGTGTGACTACTTTTCATTCTAGCTTCTTATCCTTGAATGCCGATTGAAGATGAGCAAAATCTCAACTTCTCCTTGTTGACCACCTTTGTAAACATGTCTGCAGGATTTTCACTTGTATGCACCTTTCCTAACTTTAGCTGTCCCTCTTCCAAAAGAGTGCGTATAAAGTGATATCTCACCTCAATATGATTTGTCCTTGAATGAAAGGTTGAGTTCTTCGCAAGATGGATAGCGCTTTGTCTATCACTGTACAAGACACAATTGTCTTGTTTGAATCCAAGCTCTTCCAAGAACCTGTGAAGCCACATAATTTCTTTGCTTGCCTCCGTCATTGCTACATACTCTACTTCCGTGGTAGAAAGTGAAACCACTTTCTGCAGCTTTGAAGCCCAGCTTACTGTTGTGCCTCCAACCATGAACACATAGCCAGTAGTGCTCCTTCGAGTATCTTTGTCACCTACCATATCTACATCAGCATACCCTTCTAGAAAAATATCAGTTCCTCCAAAATACAAAGCATTTGTTGTTGTCCCTTTTAGATACCTAAGTATCCACTCACAGCTTGCCAATGCTCTTTACCTGGGTTGTCCATGAACCTACTCACAACTCCCACTGCATGTGCAATGTCTGGCCTTGTCCAGACCATAGCATACATTAGAGAACCTACCGCTGCAGCATATGGAACTTTAGACATATAGGCTATCTCCTCTTGTGTCTTTGGACACGTATCCTTCGTTAGCTTAAAATGACCAGCCAAAGGTGTAGAAACTGGTTTTGCATTTTGCATTGCAAACCTTTCTAGTACCTTCTTGAGATAGCTTTATTGTCTTCTTCGTCCTATCCCTTGATATTTTCATACCAAGTATCCTCTTTGCAGCACCTAAATCTTTCATTGAAAAAGATTTAGACAGCTCCTCTTTTAGGTCTTTGATGTCCTGCATGTTAGCACTTGCAATCAGCATGTCATCAACATACAACATTAGGATGATGAACTTCCCATCTCCCAAATTCTTCGTGTAGACGTAGTGATCCGAGTTGCATCTTGTGAATCCACATTCCAACATCCATCGATCAAACTTCAAGTACCATTGTCTTGATGCTTGCTTTAAACCATACAAGCTCTTCTTTAATCTGCAAACCATTTTCTCCTTACCTTTTACTTCATACCCCTTTGGTTGAAGCATGTAGATTTCCTCCTCTAAGTCACCGTGAGGGAATGCCATATTTACATCCATTTGCTCGAGATTTAAATCATGAGAAGCCACAAGGCTTAAGACAAGCCTAACTGAGTTCATTTTTACAACATGAGAAAATATTTCATTGAAGTCAATACCTTTCTTTTGAGAAAACCCTTTTACCACAAGCCTAGACTTCTACCTTTTCTTCCCACCTTCTTCTTCCTTCATCTTGTACACCCATTTGTTTTGAAGTGCCCACTTACCTTTAGGCAACTCAAACAACTCCCATGTTTGGTTGCGATGTAGTGATTCCATCTCCACTTGCATACTCTTCGTCCATTCTTCTTTGGATTCATGTTGCATAGCTTCTTCGTATGATTCCGGCTCTCCAGAATCTAAGATCAAGAGATGGTTGAAGGAAGGAACAAACCTTTCTGGAGGTCTTCTTGCTCTTGTAGATCTTCGGGGAACCTCATTTGGTTGACGTTGTTTCACATTGTCACCGTTTGCAGTCCTTGAGTCTTCACCATCCTCAAGCTCCATGTACTCATCACCTGTTTCTTTTGTTTGTTTTCTTTTCAAGTAATCTTTGTACATATTTTGTTCGTCCCTACTCCTTAAGATTTTACCATCCTAAAAAAACGAAACACGAATTGGATAACAAAGAGATTAGATCCATTCCAATGAACAAAGTCGGAGAATACTACAAAGCAGAAGAAGGAAACACAACCCTTTTAGTGAGATATAATGATATAGAAACCATGGCAATACTAGATAGTGGGGCAGGGATAGCCATAGCCACGAAAGAGTACAGGAATCATGGGGATAACCATCCATTACACAAACTTGAATGAAATTGCAATTGGCTGATGAACACATGAAAAGAACCTTAGGACTGCTTGAAAAAGTGATAGCTAATTTCTGTGGAATTCATTATCAACACACTTTTGCAATAGTGGACTTTGAAAGGAAACTCAATTATAAGGTCATCTTGGGAAGACCTTTCATGCGGCAAGTACAACTCATCCGGGATTGGGAAAACAATTATCTGTACTTGAAGCAAGTGGGATAAATAACAAGGATTAATCTAAAATATTACACTTATAGAGATGTCATGAAAACGCTCATACAAGAATTTGTCTTAGTCTCTTCGGCAGAAACTAAGCTTCCATCTTGGTTGAGCAAAGACACACCTATTTGGATGTGTGGAGCCTCAAAAAATGGAAGCTTAAACGAGAATAATGTATCTTAGAAAGGGATTGCACAGATGAAGCCTATGTACCTAAACCCTTTCCATAGCATTTGTTTGAGCCATTTGAGCGGACTCTAATTTTAGCAACAATGGATGTATCTGTAAATACATCTATGCCTACTCAATTTTGCAATGAGGATGGCTATGACATGATTCCCATACAAATGATCTCAAACCTTCACTTTGAAGACGAAATTCAAGAATCCAAAGACTTGATGAAAGCTCAACAAGTCTTTTTAGACCTCTACTATGATGCAACATATGAGTTAGAAGAATATTCAGCTACCTCAGATGATTTGGGGTCAAAAAAAGAACATGTCGGAGCTAAACTACTCATGAAAGGAGTGGAGGAAAAGTTTTTTGACTTTCCAAACCAAAAATCAAGAAGAAAAAGATGGTATAGAAGAAAAAGAGACACAAGAAACATGAAATCTAGACCTATGCCATCAGTCTTCATTCGAACACAATTTACTCATGGTATCATGAGCATACGTTATCCAAAGGCCATACTATACACAATAGATTGATCAAAATCAAGAAAACCGTAGTTGCTCTATCAGACATTTCCAATTAGACGTCAAAGTATGTAAGAGAATATGCATCAAGAAAATTCCTGGCAAGACAAAAAAGACTTAATCTTCTCTTGTAAACTTGTACTAGGTACATAGTATGAAAGTCTGCAGCGTGTACAAATTATGTAAACTAGACTAAATAATTCCTTGAAAGTCAAATAATGCATTATGCAAACCACAAGAGATAGAGCCTTGTTAGTCAAAATTAAGGGAAGTAAATGTGTAATTAGTTGGAATAGAAGAATACGGATCACACAAGGAGGGATGCCGGTTTGCCCATTAACGAGACACTCATACAGTAGGTGTGTTTGTGTGGTCACAAGTAATGGCCATGGATGGTGTGCAGAAAATACAATCAGGATAGATGGGTCGCACTGTCAGCTTGCTCAAAATAGCATAGTTGGAATTAATAAGCATATTTTACTAGATATATGATAAACAACTACATAACTACTAATAAGGCTGAACTAAAAGCCTAAAATCGTTTATTAAAATCAACATCATTATTGACAAGTTAGTTGTTAGAAAGGATTGCACAGGTCGCTCACTAAAGAGCTTCGTCAATGGCCGCCTTTGTAAGTAGTCATAGTACTGGGAGGGGGCAGAGAGATAGCGAAATGAAATGAAGTCAAAAGTCTATGGGACCAAAACTCAGACAATTATTATCGATCTAATCCAATATGTGGATACAAAATAAGATGAAGTACATTAAAATATTAAATTTTAAAAACGCTAAAGCTAAACCCCAAAAAAACAACACGGCAGACTAATCGCCATCAACATCGTTAATGCCCAAGGATGCGTTGTAACGAGCACCGTCACAGAGTACTGCATCAATCTCATGGAGTGTTGAAGCCCATGAGCAAGTCTTCCAACTCATCGTGTGCCAACTGAGCCTATTGCGATCGGCAGAGGGAATCAAGAGAGACTTTGCGCTTCTTGGCATGGCCACCCTTGAAGAGATCCTAGACCTCATGAACGCCTAGTTCACCATTTTGCAGCAATAGATTCAACACCGTCCTAGCACCGATTCGAGAATAGTTCAGAATTATGCAAACTGAATTGGGGCATCTCTATGTATTGGAGTCCCCCAGTGGTGTCCGAAATGGACTTATTGTCCACCCAAAAAATGATGATGCAGTAGCAAGACAAATTCAGAATGCTGCAGTAGGTGCTGGTCTTGATCATTGAAGTGCGTGTGTGTATAGCTACTCTGTAGGCCAGGGAGAGAGAGCGCGAGAGCTGAGAGGCTGCTGGATTGAGACTTGCAGGAGGTGGAGTTGAATGAAACGCAACAGTCAAATGCTCCCACGGGGTGAGAAGTGGGGTGGGGTGGTTGAAGATGAGAGGTGGTTGGCTGCATGCGAATGCATGTGTGTGTGTGTGTGTGTGTGTGTGTGTGTGAGAGAGAGAGAGAGAGAGAGAGAGAGAGAGAGAGAGAGGGGGGGGGGGGAGGGGGGAGAGAGAAATTACATGATGTATGTGGGTATGTACCACTGCATGTGAGGTAGAGGAAGATAACGTGAGAGAGTGGTGCATGGTAGTGTTAGCACCCCATAGGTAAAGGGAGGGTACCGCTTGTGGATGAAGGTTGGCGGCTGGGGGTGGTTGCCAGTAGCTCAGTACTATGGGCAATAAAAGAGGGCGCCTCATGCATGGCAAGGCAAGGAAAGCCACAGGATTTCTTGGCGTTGCCGTGCAAGAGGGAGAAAGAGATCAGGGCGGCTACTGTATAGAGATAAAGAGAGAGTATGGAGGCCAGATTGGAGCTGGTATGTGGTGGGTCAAGCACGCGGGCTCCTTTCTACTGCAATGAGCCATGCAATGGAGTAGTGGCTCACGAAGAAGAGGCCAGTGGGTGTCAAACGGAGGCATGCATGGTGTGTGGGAGTGCCTGGTGGTTGTAGTGAGAGAGAACTACAGTTCGAGGAGTTGCATGGCATGAGAGTCCGCAGCACCAGTCGGGGAAGTTGGTGGGGTTGAAGACACCGAGTGGAATTGCTGGGTGGGTGGTCTACTACCAAATGAGAGAGAGAGAGAGAGAGAGAGAGAGAGAGAGAGAGAGAGAGAGAGAGAGAGAGAAATGAGTTTGCATGGTGAAGTCATGCAGTTAAGAGCAATCAGTTGCGAGACTATTGCTTTTGCAAGTGGTCAAGAGTAGGTGAGCGAGAGATGTTGTGGTCGCTATGGTGTGCCAACCAAGAAGAAAACGGCGCAACAGTGATAGTTGCATACTGGCGAAAGTAGCAAAAATCAGATAAAAAATAAAAATTTTGTGGGCGCGGCTCACCATGCAGCGGTTGGAAACAACCTCACTGGCTAGAGCATGTGGATGAGTAGCCGGGTTTGCATGGACAATTGTGGGCCGTAGAGGGCATCTTGTGGAAGGGGGGGTGGGTTGTCATGTCTACACGCGGGTCTGAGTTTGTGAAGGCAGTGAGAATTGGCATTGCAAGTTGCAATATGCAAGCTTTTGCCTACTCAAAAAGAAGAAGGAAACCAAGAAAAGAAAAACAAGCCTCGCTGGTTGGAGCTATTGAACGAGGATGTGCCATGCTGATAGCGAGCCTTAGTAGTGACTGCCCTGATGTCGAAATAACCATCGACGTTTTTATCCCCCAAGGTGTTAGACCTTTATTTATTCAAAGTTCCCCAAATCTACATCCTTCTTCCGCTTTGCAAGCCTTCAGTAAAGAGATCTATCAGGTCTCTTCGGATTTTATTTTATTTTTTCCCAATGATGCTGAAATTTCATCCCTCCTAAATATTTGGTCTTGAGTTCGAGACTCATCTGATAAGTCCTTGAGGTTGGCTCGGAGTTGTTTGTACCATATTAAAATTCTCTTTTCTTTTCATTAATATGCTACATCATCTCTCGCTCCTTTTTTCTTTCTCCCACTACTAATTCTCCATATTTATCTTTACAAAAAAAAATTCTTCCTCTTATTATATATATATATCAAAGTATGCAATCAATAGATATACTCTTATGCATGTTGTGGTTGAAGCTAAAATATCTCTCTGATTGCTTCGATAGTAGTAGTTGTCGCTTTCAGTTATATTCTCGTCTTAGGGAAAAGATTATTTACTACTGATTCACGATATAAACACATTTTCAAGGAAACAAATATGCACGAACTACCTAATATAAGCATCAAGATTTTTTTCAATAACAAGATCTTTCTCCTAATATTTTTATGAAATAAATAAACAAAAGAAAAATAGCAAGAATCGTGATAAGTACAACTTAGCTCCATATTTTATCGCACATAGAAACCTTGGTTGTTATGATCCACAGCTCACCAAGAACAACGCTCTGCGCTCTGATACCACTGCTACAAACGGAAACATCGCGAACCCTGCAAAATAGAAAAAACAATATACTACAAGCCATGAAATGAACAAATCTGCATACCTCGAATCACACAACGCATAATCCAAGTTGTACACGAGCAGAGAGAGAAAGAGAGCATGATATAACGAGAGTGCACGTGCAAGCACACCTCCTAGAGCGGAGTGCTATGCCTACACGGCGAGAGAGAAGAGGGGAGAGGAGAGGAGAATAACACAGACACTGGGTGCAATCTCCCCCCGTGCAAGAGTGAGCATTTCCCTCTTGAACGTATCTGTTTATAGATTTCTTGAATGCCCAAAAATGAGTACAAATTGGCCGGCCGGTCATAAATGGCCAAAGCTCATAAAGAGCACTTGAATAATCAAATATACATAAAATATAATATCCTTCTGCATAATCCATTATTTGCTAATGCTTTTGCCACCTATCAGCTGCAATAAATGGATAAATATCAATTCCATAACATTTTGAGCTTACATACTAGGTCCTCACGAGATGCGTTCTCCTGAACAAACCCTTTAGACTGCTGCCTGTAAACATTCTCATCAAGATCCCCATGAAGAAATGTTGTCTTCACATCCATTTGGACAAGTTCCATGTCCTCAATTGCTACAAGACCAAGTATGGTTGTAAGTGTTGTCATCTTGACCACAGGCGAGAAGATTTCATCATAATTGACTCCCTTTTGTTGTTTGAACCCTTTGGATACAAGTCTAGCCTTGTACTTTGGATTTGGATCACCTGAGGTAAATTTCTTCTTGTAAACCCATTTGCAAGCTAAATCTTTCGCATCAGTTGGAAGTTCTACCAAGTTCCAAGTGTCATTAGCTAGAATCAAGTTATACTCAGATTCCATAGCCTGCTCCCACTTCACGACATCATCCGTCATCATGGCTTCTTGGTAGCAGCTTGGCTCACCGCAATCGCTCAACATGATGTAATCAAGACCTAGCTCGAAACGCGTAGCTGGATGAGAGACTCTAGTAGACCGTCTCACTCCTTAACCATTGCTATCTGCTCCCTCTCGAGCATTGCTAGTGGAAGGTAATCACTAGCCCGCTGGATTGATTTCACTGTCTCTGAGGCAACATCCTCAAAAGTGACTCTCCGAATCTCTATTTCCTTGATAGGTTGTTTATGCATCTTTGACTCGAAGAGATTCCAGGTGCCAGAGACGATATCCCATCTCTCCATCTGCACCATATCCAATGAAAATACATTTGTGTGACTTTGGCTCTAACTTCTGTGGACGTTGTTTAGGCACGTGAGCATAAGCTTCACAACCAAAAACACATAGATGTTCATAGTGGGGCTTACGTTTACTCTTCTGGAATCTCATAATTCAATAGCGTACTAGGCGAACAATTTATAATGTGCACTGCAGTCAAGATGGCTTCTGGCCAAAAACCTTGTGTGAGATTTGATCTAGAAAGCATGGCTATGACTCTTTCCTGAATAGTACAATTCAGGCGCTCAGCAACTCCATTCTGAGCTGGTGTGTATGGTGCAGTAAACTGCCTTTTAATCCCCCTTTTAGCACAAAAATTTTCAAACTCTTTGGAGACATACTCTCCACCGTTGTCAGTCCGGAATCTTTTGAGTTTCTTGCCAGACTGATTCTCAACGAGTGCTAAAAATTTCTGGAACACAGAAAGAACTTGATCCTTATGTTTCAAAGGATATGCCCACACCTTTCAAGTAGAGTCATCTATGAGTGTCACAAAAAAGCCCCCCCCCCCCCCCCCCCCCCCCAGAGATTTGGTTGACATAGGACCACAAACATCACTATGTACTAAATCTAGAGATTCAGCTCACTTTTGACCCAATGATAAGTGCATGGGCCTAGTTTGTTTGCCATAGATACAGTGCTCACAAACAGGAAAGTCAACATAAGACAAGACATGTAAGTATCCAAAATGAATTAGAGTTCTCATTCCTTTTTGGTTAATATGACCTAGCCGGCAATGCCACAACTCAATAGACGGCAGCCGTCTATAGATATGTAATCATGACCAACATCTGACACATGCATGGAATACAAGGTACCATGCTTCTAACCTCTGAGTACAACAAGATTACCTCTGCGTACTATCCATGAGCCATTGCCAAATGTGGTGTTGTAGCCCAAATCATCAAGCTGACAATAGAAATCAAGCTTTTAGTCAACTTGGGTACATGTCTGACATTACATAAAGTAAAGTGCGTGCCATTCCTTAGATGCAATTCAACGTTTCCGACACCCTCAATGTCTAGTTCATGAGCATCACAAAGTCTCACTTTGCCACAAGAGTGAGAATAAGTAGAGAGCCACTCTCTATGTGGTGCCACATGGAAACTTGCACCAAAATCTACTATCCAATTTTGTGCATACTGCGCATCTTCTATAACAAGAGCCTCGACAGGTAGGTCTGCTGTGAAGACCAATATGTCAGAGGTAAGTGGCATAACAACCATTGGAAGAGTCTCTACAATAGGAGCATTTGAGGACTCTAGCACATTGATCTCCTCTAACTTTTCTTCACCCTTGTTTGAATCATTAGACTTAGAAGTTTCACTAGATTGTTTATCCTTCTTGCTTTGCTCCCATTTCCTGCAATCCTTCTTCACATGCCCTTTTTCATGGCAGTGATAGCACTCGACATTATGCATAGAACCCCGAGAATTAATGTGTGAGCCCTCACGTTCCTTGCTTTTGGCACGACTTTGAGTGTGACCCCTCTGTCTATCACTAGCAACATACAAATCACCATCCTTCTTGCCTTCGAGATATTTCCTGCGAATCTCCTCGGTAAACAGACTCCCAAGGATGTCATTGTACACTAGACCGGTACTAGGTGCTGAGTTGCTAATTACATTACAGAACATATCCCAAGACGAGGGTAAACTGCATAGCAAGAATATATATTTGATTTCCTCTTCGAAGACCAAACCCTGAGTGGTCAACTGAGTGAAAATGATATTGAACTCATTAATGTGAGTAGAAATAGTACCCTCTTCCTTCATCGAAGGTCAAAAAGCTTCTTCATCAAGAAAACCTTATTAGTGACACTTTTGTTCTCATTATTGGAACACAACTTATCCCATACATCTCTAGGAGTCCTTTCTCCAACTATAGTACAGTACATAGATTCGGCCAAATGCAAACAAAGGATAGATTTGGCCTTAGCATCAAGTTTCTCCCACTCAACCTCTAGGTGCTCCATGATAGGATCCAGTTGGCCTTTTTGTATAAGTACTTCTTGAATTTTCTCTTTCCATATAGCAAAATTTGTCCCATCAAATTTCTGGATATTGTAAATATCCTTTTCACCACTAGATGACATGGCTACAAGCTAAAGATAATATGGCGATAAACACTGCTAATTTTGGAAAAAATTCGGCAAAGTTTCCCCATAAAAACTAACAGAATCTCAATCCAAAGTTGTCACAAGAGATCAGGAATGCATAAAAAGTAATGCTGTCAGAGCATAAGATAGGCGCATCAACCACTAACTATGCATAAAAAGTCAAAAGCTGACCAAGATTGCCAACACGGCGTCAATGCACCTAGCCCTCTCTATATATGTCGTATGGCGAGGCCACAAAAAAGGGATACTCCAGCAACCTGTATCACTGAAAGGATGTCAACATTCAAGAATCCCCTAGCTCAAGAAAACCTCACTCTATCGACCCTCACAAAAAGTTATGCAAACAAGAAACCAGCCCAGTCTCAGAAAGGGCCTCCAAACCGAGTCTCAAAAACGATCGGGACTCCCAAAAACAATCCAAATTGGATCCACAAAAGGTACATATGACAGTTTACGCAACCCAACGTACATCCACTGTCAACAATACTGCAAGGTGCAGTATACACGCTCAAACAGGCGCCAAACAAAATGTACAAGCAGTAAACAAATCCCTGTGGGGAGTAAAACCGCTCTCAAAAGAGCTCAAGCACTATCAAAAGTTCCAAAACAATGCATATCCACTTCAAATACTCCCACTGAGATCTGTGATGATCCTAAACACTGCAACTTGTAAGAAACCTGGATGTCCTATATGTATGCAAGAACCTGTGAGGAGATGGATGCCTGAAAAACCCGAGACAATGTCGATGCCGAAAAGTGCTCCTAATCAGCCCATAAACACCATCTCAATAGCACATAATAGCCATAAAGAGACTATATACCATCCCAAAATAGTCTCTGAACAACCTTCACCTGTGTCCTATACATGTACATGTAGCTATACCAAAAGTGGAGTTGAAAAATACAACTCCTAAAGCGTAGCTCGGATGAAGATTTCGATTGCACGAACAACTTACAAAAGGGGGTAAAACCCTAGGACACTTGATGGAAACGCTCTCGGAACGTTGAATTTATCGATGCTGAAATCAGAAACCTGTTCGCACTTTTGAAAGTGTGCGCATGCGGACGCGAAAACGGCAAGAACAAATCCTGCTCTGATACCAGTTCAAGGTGCCACGAGAAACGTGTGCGAGTGCAAGTGTGAGAGCAGAGAGAGAGAGAGACCTGCTTTGGGTGGAGCGCACAACAATGTTATCATGTTGCAGCTCCTTATTCTGTTGTATTAAAGAATAAGTGTATACATGGTTAAGTTAGTAGATGGGTTAGTAGTAACTGAGATGTCCAGCCAGTTGGCCTGAATCGCAACAAACACATTATACAGAGTCAGGACGGCTCGTCTAAAACCCAGTATCTTTCTTAACTCACTAGGTGTTAGGTAAAATATATTACATAACCACCCAAAAATTTCCTATTGAAAATTTCACCTCGTAAATACAAACCCCTTTTTTTACAAGAGATTTCTTAGGTCAATACAAGATATTAAGGCTAATCCCTAGTTAATTACACTGAGTTCGTAGCAACAAGCTGCCACTCCTATATCCAAAAGGAGTTTAATCCTTGTATAAACAGGAGCATGTGTGTGTGTGTGTGCGTGCGCGTCCTCCCTTACCCAAGCACCATAACTAACGAGTATACTAGGCACATTAGATATGGGCCTACATCCTTAGTAAAAGAATAAGTAATGCAACATCAAACCTTGCACCAGGCCATTCTTTTTTACCGAGGCAGCTGTTATAGAAGAAATCAAAATTCTTCTATGGAAGCCATTAGCTTGAACCTTCTTAATAAGAACCCCACTTTCTTCTAGGGCTGAAAACACATTAGAAGAGGAGTAAATAATTAAATGTAGAGTACTCGAACAAGTATGTAGAGCAATTTTGAAAGGTTTGTTGCTCTTTTTCATTACAAACTCAGTGGCAGTAAGCTTAAGGTGATTCCGTTTCTAGAAAAACCTAGTAGTGAAGTTACCCTCAGAAGAAGTATCTATTTAGTTCAATTGACAAATAGTTAGTACGTTTAGTGAAGCCGATACCATTGACAGTTTCTTGTTCTAAAAAGGTGGGATCAATCGCTAGACAAGGAGGATAGATAGCCAACACCTGCTAGGTAAAGTTAGAGTTATTGATACTTAATATGTCATCCCCATAAATATAAAGGTGTGATTACATTGCGTACATAGCCCTTCTGTTTGGGAATTTTGGCTTATAATCCATTTATATTCAAAATATAGTAAATAAAGGTTACACATATGCGAAGAACAAGAGAATCCCATAGGAATGCCGCATTTTGACGAAAGCAATTATTACCAATTAAGATATAACAGTGCTTCAGAACCCACTGAATGATTATTTGAAACTGATACGATTCATATGAAGAGGGGAAGACTTGCTCACTTTTATAATCAACCTGGCTGACTTAACAAAGGAGAAGCCAGAGAGCCCTTCCTTGGCTTTATTAGAGAAGGCCAAGTCTATGAGATAATTCAATACATTCATGAGACCATATTCACCTACTAGAGTAGCATTGGGTAATATCAGCTCTGTATATATTGAATAAATGGCAAATGGAAGGTTCAAGAGGACTTCAGCGGAACTAACAACCAGCCAAAAGGGTTGGATGTCCATTTCTGAGAAGCGCCTTACATCTTCTCTTTTATTAGTACGTGTGTTTTTTAGATCTTCACATACCAAATTAAGCCCTTCAATAACATGCTTCGTAATACCAGAAAAAAGGCAATTGGAAGCATCTGAGATCCATTGAAATTTACTCTTGTGACTTTTAAAAGTTGAAAACAGGATGGAAAATTTGGTGGTTTCTACCTGAAATTCTAATTCAGTCATACTTTTACGTGTTCTCTGTATAATAATATCCAAGTTTCCTTCAATGTAACATGACTCATCACCTTTGAGGTGGTTTTCAGTCGCTTCAAAAGCAAGCTTTTTGCAGATGATAGATGTCGTATTGAACGCTTTATCTAAACCCACAATGAACCATTTCGACTTAAGCTTGTGAAAGGCTAAGGAAAAATCAGTGGTGGTGAGCCATGTAGACTCAGTATGTAACCAATTATGTGAGAGTTGTGAAACTAGCAAGGCAAAGACAATCTCTAAAGCTATGTTCAATTCATGCCAAATCGACAACTCCAATTGGAGTTTGCTGACCAAGTCGGCCAGCCATTCAGTAAGTTCTTTTAGAGCAATATGAGGATTAAGTGGATGAGAGGGTATGTGATTGAGGAAAGAGCATCTTAGAGAGATATTCTCTATAATAGAGAGATCCGTGGTACATACATGCATTCCAAGGATTCCGAATTCTTTTGTAAATCCATCCCATAAATGACAATCACATGACAAGGGTTTTCCTTCCTTTAAAAATCATTAGAGTATACCAGATGTAGTAAAGATTCAATAAATCTCCATCCTATCCTAACCTGGTTTAGTAGATTCAAATTACCAAAGATATCATAAAGCATTTGTTAAATATAAAACGAGGTGAAAAGAATTCCAAAATTTTGTTGGCGAAGATACAATGAATGAAAATTCATTACATACTTTCCTCCTGAGATACAAGATGCATTCTACCTACCCCATTACATAGTACTTGCATTTACAAATCCAAAAAATGTTTGACAGGATAGCCTCTGCCTCTCCCTCTAATCATGCTTCTTGCTTTCCCTCTTCCTCCATAAGACTCAGCAAAAGAGGAGGCCGGAGTAAAAAAGGATGTGTAAGAAGAAGTGGGGGAGATTAGAGAATTGGGCCTTTTAAGAGTAGGGGAATCCTCAGTATCAATATTAGGTTTTATCAAGCCAAGGAGAGTTTTAATACCAAGATAGTTACCATAAATAGTTAGAAGTAGCCCGGGTTTCTTTGCAGCTAGCTCTTCGAGAAGAGAGATCATAAGGGAGTGAAACTGAATGAAAGCCATATGAGCTAACACAAGTTCTTTGGCTTGGCCTCCTAGACAAGAGCAAAAAAGGGAGAGATAGTGAGTTGAACGAGTTTTGGGAAACATCAGATAAAATTTGTTGAGGGCATACCATATAGCGTGATCAAATCGGAAAATGCTTGATTCATAAAAGGCCTTAGGGTCAAGAAACCGACAAGCTCATTTTACATATGGCCTGTAAATGTTCCAAATGGACTTAGTGTAGTATTTAGAGCTGCTTTGGAGAACTCCATCAATCCTTTTGTACGCACATACAAACCACTGTTGGAGCCACATTTCTTTGAATCAAGAAACCGCATAGTAAAAGTGGATTTAATAAGGTCACCTTTATCAAGAGCCTGAACACCTCTAAATACTTTGAGCCTGAACAGGTTGTTCAATTATGATTTTCTGATCTTGGAGAGTATATTTCTTGTAATGGGATGGAACACTCATTACACCTTTACCTTCCTCCTCAATGGTTTCCATTTCAGTTGTATATATATCCTTTAGAGCTTTTTTCAACTCTTGATACTTCTTTCTCCGTTCAACTCGCGTCGTGGTTGAATCCTTGTCTTGGTATTTAGGTTTTGCTAAGTTTCCTTTCTTGTTTTTCTCAATGTTTTGGATATTTATCTCTTTTCATTTAAAGGATATCTACCAGTAATTTTGTCCTTGACACAATCATGTGCAGCTATCTGCATCAGAAATCATCAGGGTACGTATCAGGGTATGACATATACTGCTTATTCTAGTGGTATGGGACACTAGAATAGGTGGTATGTGGATGACGGCAGGCATAAGCAATGTTGTCTAGTTTTATGGATTTTTTACTATTTGATACAGATTTATAATTATTGTTTTTGACAAGTATTGTTTGTAGATTTTTATCTTCGCAACTGAGGACAGTTGCTTTCCAACGGAGAGGTATGTTATGGAATTGATATTTATCCATTTATTGCAGCTGACAGGTGGCAAAAGCATTAGCAGATAATGGATTATGCAGAAGGATATTATATTTTATGTATATTTGATTATTCAAGTGCTCTTTATGAGCTTTGGCCATTTATGACCGGCCGGCCAGTTTGTACTCAGTTTTGGGCATTCAAGAAATCTATAAATAAATATGTGAAAGAGGGAAATTCTCACTCTTGCACGGGGGCAGATTGCACCCAGTGTCTGTGTTATTCTCCTCTCCTCTCCCCTCTTCTCTCTCGCCGTGTAGGCGTAGCACTCCGCTCTAGGAGGTGCACTTGCACGTGCACTCTCATTCTATCACGCTCTCTTCCTCTCTCTGCTCGTGTACAACTTGGATTATGCGTTGTGTGATTCGAGGTATGCAGATTTTTTCGTTTCATGGCTTGTAGTATATTGTTTTTGCTATTTGCAGGGCTCGCGATGTTTTCGTTTGTAGCAGTGGTATTAGAGCGCAAAGCGTTGTTCTTGGTGAGCTGTGGATCATAATAACCAAGGTTTCTATGTGCGATAAAATCTGGAGCTAAGTTGTACTTATCAAGATTCTTGCTATTTTTCTTTCGTTTATTTCTTTCATAAAAATATTAGGAGAAAGATCTTGTTCTTGAAAAAAATCTTGATGCTTATATTAGGTAGTTCGTGCATGGCTTGTAGTATATTGTTTTTGCTATTTTGCAGGGCTCGCGATGTTTTCGTTTGTAGCACAAAAAGGCACTTTATGGCTTAAAGCAGGGTTCAAGGCAGTGGTATCGTAAATTTTATGCATGTATGAGGTCTCAAGGATATAAAAGGAGCGAAGAGGATCACTGCTTGTACACAATAAAGCTAGATGATGGTTCGATGATCATGCTAGTTTTGTATGTTGATGACATGCTTATAGCTGGGAAATCCATTCCGAAAATTGCCAACTTGAAGAAAACACTTAGCTATAATTTTGCAATTGAAAGATTTAGGGGATGCTACATACTGTCTTGGCATGCAAATCAGAAGAGATTGCAAACGTCGCATTCTTGAGTTATCTGAGGAAACATACATTGAGAAAGTTTTGCAGCGTTTCAATATGCAGGGGGGGAAAGCATTGAGTACCCCAATGTAGGCATTCTTGAAACTCAGCAAGGAAGATGCACCCAAATCTGATGTTGAGCGAGCTGAAATGGCTAAGGTACCATATTCTTCGGCAGTGGGCAGTCTCATGTATGCTATGGTGGCCACAAGACCAGACATTGCTTTTGCAGCGGGTGTGGAGAGCCGATATATGGAAAATCCTGGCAGCAAGCATTGGGAAGCAGTGAAGCAAATTCTTAGGTACCTCAAAGGTACGATCGCAGGTGTTTACGCTCCGGGAACAGTGATGCATCTATCGTGGGTTATGCGGATACAGACTATGTGGGCTGTGCCGACAATAGAAGATTGACATCTGGCTATGTCTTCATATTTGCTGGAGTAGCAGTATCTTGGAGGTCATGTCTACAAGATTGTACGTCGCCTTCCACTACGGAAGCAAAGTACGTTGCATTGTCGGATGCAAGTAAAGAGGCTGTATGGTTATCTCACTTGGTCAAAAATCTTGGCATTGATGAGACTCCCCAGTGATATATTGTGATAGTCAGAGTGCTCTTGCATTGGAAAGGGATTCTGTGTTTCACTCCAAATCGAAACACATTGAAGTTATGTATCATCTCCTGAGACATTTCTTGGCCAAAGAGCTCATTGATTTGGTCAAGGTACACACTGACGACAATCCAGCAAATGATTTGACGAAAGGCTTAGCCTTGGAGAGGTTGACACATTGCAGTGAGTTGATGGGTATAGGTTGAAACCACTAGATTGCTTCACGGTTGTACATACCAGGTCACTTGGGCTGCGTTGGCCTTCAAGTGGGAGTTTGTTGGGATTCAGGCCAACTGGCCGGACATCCCACTTACTACTAAACCATGTACTAACTTAACCATGTATACACTTATTCTTTAATACAATAGAATAAGGAGTTGCAATAGGATAGTGTTGTTGTGCGCTCCACCCAAAGCAGGTCACTCTCTCTCTGCTCTCACACTTGCACTCGCACACGCTTCTCTTGGCACCTTCAGTGTCCTCATATGCTTGATGATGCAGTGGCTCCCTCCTGCGACATCTGCTCTACAACGCATATCTCTCTCTCTCTCTCTCTCTCTCTCTCTCCCTCTCTCTCTCTCTTTCTCTCTCTCTCTCTCTCTCTCTCTTTGTGTGTCTGTGTGTGTGTGTACGAGGCGGCGTTTTCGGTTCTTCTCCCTCTTGAAGATGGAACCGCCTTGTTGCTATGATGGAATGTGGCTACTGGCATCCAAGCATATAAAAGGTGAGCTTCCATGCTCACTTAGCACTGGTACAGGTATGCGCCCATGGTGTGTGTGTGTGTGTGTGTGTGTGTGTGTGTGTGTGTGTGTGTGTGTGTGTACTAGTGAAAGGTTCTTTGTACCTTGAGAGTGTGAGGATTTAACTTGCAAGGGCGTGTGTTGTTCGCTGTATGGCAAAAGGAAAACACAAGCAAGCTATTGTGGAGCTAGCTGCTCCGACTCAATCTCTGATGACTTTGTTTCCAATATGGACTACTGTCCAAGCTGCTTGATTGTGTTGAGATTCACCTTTGATATGGTAGTAGAACTCATGCATATTCTTATACTAAACCGAACCGATGTATGATTGTTATGGGAATAGTTGGCTATTTCTTATGACCCTTAGGTGAGGGTTACCTTCTCAACTATGGTTTTTGATGTTCCTTGGCTTGAAGATGACAGACTTTTATATCTTCTGGCTCTTGATTTCATTACTAGTGTATAAAGACTCTTCTGTTCTATGAATGGGAATTATACCACCTGTTCATTGACATAGTTTCTAGTGTCTTTTGTAGTTTGAAAGGATTCTTTCGTGTATCAGTACCAATATACCAGTACGAATATACCAGTACTACTAGTACCAATACTAGCACTGAAAATCTAAGACCAATATTAGTATACCAATATACATATACCAGTATTGCAGTACCAATAACAGTATAGAACTCATGCATGTTCTTGACTATTGACCCATCCCATGTAAAGCAAGGATGTGCCAAGTTTCCAATTAACATGACACTCATTAGCTTTAGTCCTAGATTTGGTACTCATTACGAAAAACCTTGGAGAGTATAAGCAACTTCTCTCTGTCTTGCAACAACTTAATCCAATGTGCTATGTTCTGGCTTGTTCTCTCTCTCTCTCTCTCTCTCTCTCTCTCTCTCACACACACACACACACACACACACACACACACACACACACACACACACACACACACTCAAGAGCGTGGTAAGAGTCTCATCCCACCCAACATATATAGGGGTTGGAGCAGTTCATTTACCATAAATTCCCTCTCCTAGTCACATTATTTCTAGACTCAAAGCATTTCATCCTATTTTTGGTTGGTGATCTATGTTGGATTCGCCATTTAAAGTGTGAAAATTTTGCAACATCCTTGAAGTTGTGCAAAAGGTACTTGCTCTTCCAAGAGCTATAAAAATAATCTCAAGTATTTATAGTTGCACATTAAGCCTTTGAGGGGCAACCATGGGAACCACCCCCAATAGGGGAGGAGAATACACCCAAGAGGACGCAACCCATGAACCTCGAACCCTCAACCTTTGGTTTCTCCCTACTACCTTCCACGCGTTGACGGTGAAAAAAAAGCTCAAAGGCAATTCTTTGCAATGCCTACACTGGAGTGATTGTGCCATTGGGTGCCACAATCGCTCTCTATGAAAGCACATTTTTAAATGATTGTGTAGCAACGAGCCTCCCCCCCACCCCATATAGCTGCACAAGTGCATAGTCTTCCGTCAAACGACAAGACTGGACAAGCTGCCACATCGATGGTCAACCCTCTCTCTTCAATTACGTTATTCTTAGTGTTAAAGACTAATACAATATTGTGTGTGTGTGTGTGTGTGTGTGAGTGAGAGAGAGAGAGAGAGAGAGAGAGAGAGAGAGAGAGGACGCTGTAAAAGCTAAAGAAAAAATAAAAGAGAAGAGAAACACTCTTTATATGGACACAAAAGGTCTTTTGATTTCCAACCTTCATATGTCGTTTGACTTTCCACCTTCATATGTCTTCTCATTTCTAATTAAACTTACCCTTAGCTTATAAACTTAATATGTTTTGAAAAGTTTTTTTTATTTTTCTGAGATTGGGGAGACCTAATAGAGCAGTTCTCGAAAGACCCCCTACGTTTTTAATTTGAAGCTGAGAAAACCTACAAAGTTAGGAGAAAATTAGTGTAAGTTAAAAGTAAAAACATTCAAATTTACTCCGTTTACCTCTACTTTCTTGTATTTAGGTCTGCCAAAATTTTGGAGATTTTTTTTCGAGCATTGTGGTAGAGGTTTTAACCTGCCAACACGTTTTGATTGGAGATGAAGCCACCCAAAAAGTGCAAGGATCTTTCCCTGCCTGTGAGCCCTTGTACTTTTTCTGTTTCCTTTCTTAAGGAGCTTTTCTACTGGAAAAAGAAGTGCAAGCATCTTTCCCTGCCTGTGAGCCCTTGTACTTTTTCTGTTTCCTTTTTTAAGCTTTTCTACTGGAAACAAGAAGTGCAAGCATATGTAGAGATGACAGATATAGCACATTGGACAGGTCTAACAAAATATGTTAATAGTATTTTTGGAAACCATAGGCTAGTTTTTTTTTTACGAGTTTCTATTTGAGCAGTCCTGTCTTTTTCTCAGATTCTAGGGTTCTCGTCAAACATCGACCCTGCTTAATATTTATTAACTAGGGCCCATCGGGGATTTAGGGTCCGTATAAATTTATTAGGTATGACGAGTACTTGGCTTGGCTGCAAATGGCTTGGCAAGCATGTTAAACATGCCCACCACCTCGTCATCCGGAGAGCTAGCCATAGCGGAATGCCAATCAAAGGTATGTACAAGATTGGCTATAAAGAGGCTCACCATGATAATGCCCAAGTTGCTACCTGGGCAGCCTCTACGGCCGCGCCCAAACGGCATGAGCGGCTGGTAGCTCTGTATGCCCACCAGCCCGACTTCGCTGGCGTGGCCATCCGGCATGAACCTCTCAGGTCTAAACTCATGCGCTGCTTCCCACAGTGTTTCATCTCTCCCAATCGTCCACGTATTTGAGAACAGCCTTGTATTCTTTGGTAGAGAGTACCCCGCAATTTCTATGGGCTCCCTGCTCAAATGTGGTAGTAGTAGTGGCACAGGGGGATGCAGCCTAAAGGTCTCCTTCACCACTGCCTGCAAATATGGCAAGCTCTCTAAATGTGACTCCTCCACCTGCTGCCCAGCTTCTACCACTGAACTTATTTCCTCTTGCAGCTTCTCCATCGTAGACCTCGGAGCGCGCAGCACCTCCCTCATTCCCCATTCAACAGTTGCAGCTGTGGTATCCGAGCTTGCTATTAAAATCTCCTGCACCCCACCACAAATCATCAGATTGGCAAAATTAGCTGCTTCCCAGCTCGACCTGCAGATTAGCCAGTAATTAGACCAACCAACCCACATTCTAATTGCTTTCGACGACAGAGAGAACTAGTGCTCACCACTATGGCTCCTTTGACAGGGGCGTACTCATATGCGTCAGATGGGTTGTGAGCTGCTGGGCCGAAGAAATCCAGAAACGCCGTAAGGAGGTCTGCTGGAGCTGCCGCTTCACGCATGCCATGCTGTAGCAGTCTTTTATCTACAATATGTTGCAAGAGCGCATCCATGCGCTTGGCCGTCAGTTTCACCCTCTTCCGCAGCCTGCGAGGATCGAACCAGCGCAGGTAGGGTACAAAGTCGCCTAAAAGAGGCTGCGCAAAGAGTTCTGCGAGCTCCTTCAAGATGGCTGGCAGCTCTGACAGCTGTCCGTCGGAAACTCTTTGGCTGAAGATCAGGCGAGCCATGACGTTGGCTGTCCAGCCGTTTGCAAGGTCTCGAATTTCGACGGGCTCGCCAGCAACGGCCGAGCTGCGAATTTCCCGCAAGAGCAAGCCGATTTCGTCATTCCTGACGTGCTTGGAGGCGAGTAGCGACTTGGGGGAGAGAACTTCTTGCACGTAGAGCCTGCGAATGGCTTTCCAGCGGGGGTCATCTGGCTGCATGAGACCCGAACCATAGTTGAAGAAGATATGCTTGGCTGACTCCATGGCCGGCCGGAAGGCGAAGGCCTCATCATGGTCATGGAGGAATTGCTTGGCAAGAGACGGAGAGGACAGGACTACAGTGGGGCTGCTGCCTAGGCGGAGGAAGACGATGGGCCCGTATCTCTGCGAGAGCTTGTTAAGGGACTTATGAGGAAGAGGGCCCAGCAAATGCAGGTGGCCTATGATGGGCCAACCCAGAGCAGGCCCAGGGGGGAGTCGTCCCCTCCTCCCCCATAACAGCCAGCAGCACACAAGGACTAGCAGTGTGCCGGCCAGCGTTGCAAACCACCATACATTTTCTTCGAAGCACATCATGATGACCACCTTTGTAGCAGAAAGAACAACCGTGTGTGCGGGCACAGGGGCACTTGGTGGGGGGGCAGTGTGTGTGAGAGAGAATGAGAGAGTTCTCTTGTGTCTGCAAGTCAGGGCTCTGAGCTGAAGCTAGAAGCAGGTCGCCTTAAATTTGGAGCTGTTTTCGGTTCATGCAAGGCACTGTGTATGCAATAATGCAAGGCACTGTGCGTTTTTTTTTTTGTTTTTTTTTGGGGGGGGGGGGGGGGGGGGGGGGGGGGGGGCTCAGCAGGGGGGAAATATTTTCTTCTGCGGCTCTGCGTGAGAGAGTGATGAGAGAGAGTATTTTCTTGTGCGTGGCTGCGTGATCACATGATTGCTTGTACGGTGCAATTAGTCAGGGGAGCTTGGCTATGACTGATGAGGCTTTAGATTCGACGTACCACGCACATACACTCCCTTTCACAGTCACCAGTGACCACGGAAAAACAACAGTACAACAGTTCACCTTCCGTGTAGGGTACAGAGGGGGTCACAGGTGTCAGGGGTGATAGTTGTTCATGTGGGGAGGAGGGATTGTTATAAATTAATTACCTCCCCCTTCCACTACCTGCATCTCAAAGAGGGGTAGTCACCGTAGTTGCAAAACAAGGGTATTATCCCCGGAACCCCATGCACAAGGGGAACCCCACCCACTCGTACGTGTGCGCGAGACAAAGCTTGTCACATCAATCTCATCCCTCCCTCTTTTACGCGAGACAAAGCTTGTCACATCAATCTCATCCCTCCCTCTTTTACGAATACATCCCTCGTGTGGGGGGTACCGTAGGAATCTCTCACAGGGAGGAGGGTAATTGTAAAACAAATGATGAAGTGACCAATTTGACTCGATAGACTTTACCCACGTATGAAAAGGGTGGGGAGGTATAAAGCTCGTTTTGTAGCTACAACTCAAAGAAGCGCAGGGGGAGGGGGTAATTCTAAAGAATTGCCTCCCTCCCGTGTGGGGGTACCATTAATGAAATTCATATTGTACTATCAAGGTCCAATAGCACTTTTTTTTTTTTGAGAAAACAAGAATTGGTATTAAAAGGGTGGAGTATTACAACAGTGCCTCACAGGAGGGAAGAGAGCGTCCCAACAAATTACAATGCCAAACAAGAATAAATTATTCTAAGTCTATCAGAGGAGTAAAAAGACAGCATGGCATCTTGCCAACTAGTTGCCACCTTAGGTTTTGTTGAAGAGACTTGAGAGGTTGACAGAATACATCTATCATTAGTTTATGTTTTGATTGCTACTCTTTTGAGCTCCATAGAGAAAACAATAGAGTTATTGGTGAATTGATTTTGAAAAATTGCTTCATTTCTTTGTGTCCAGCAAGCCCATAAGTACTCCATTCTCCATAGATTCCATAAAGGGATGTCCCACCTATGACATTCTCCCAGGAGGATTTCTTTGACTGTAAGGGGGTGAGGGTGAAGGCTAGAGCAACAGTATTGCAGCATCTGAAGCTTCCTTTGGATGGCATTGCATCCAAAGAAAATGTGAGAAAGGTCTTCTACTGCTTGGCATCTTTTGCACTTCCCATCTCCAATTTTAGCTTTAAGAGCTCTGACCCCAATCCATACACCTCGGTGGAGAATAGGCCAGGCAAGAAAACTATGTTTAATTGGATATGCAAAGCTCCATACACATTTGAACCTGTAAATCCAATGTCTTGAATTCCATTGTATACTCCATTTTTTGTTCAGATTTTTCCTTAAAGATTCATCAAAATTCTGAACCATGATGTAGCTGATGATGGCTTTCCAAGCCCGTTCTTCTAGCTTCCCATGCTTGGTTCTATATGCCCCTTCCAGTTGGAGAAGGGCTTTAAGTTCAAGAATCGTGTTCAGAAGCTCAAAAGAACAGCCAGAGGACAAATTAGTGCTATTAGACAGCATTTCACCTGATATCCATTCACCATTTACATACAGGTCAGACCAACTTTGGAAGCTAGCTTTAAAGCATTTATGGGCCTTAATATTAAGCTTTCTTACAGTTTTCTTAGGGATGCTCCCAATCCAAGTAGAGTCCTACATAAGAAAATCATAAGACAAGGCCTTGTTCAAAGGAATATGCATACTGCTCCTAATCTCAAACCAAGCCTTCCATAATGCTACAGTTAGGGGGCTGCCTCTAGAATTTATATTAACATTGGGGGGAAAGTGTCACACAATGTAATATTTTTCCATGCTTTGTAGGACTGCACTGTAAAATTGCTTATATTTCTTTTGATAAGGCAGGCCCAAAAGTCATCGAAGGAAACAGACCTAGCTATCCACTTACCTGCCATCTTGTTAGCTAGCCTTTTAAGATTGAGAATACCCATACCTCCTCTGATTTTAGGCATACAGAAGGTATTCCAGGAAACTTTTGCTGCCTTTTGGATTTCATCTGTACCCCCCCACAGAAACCTTCTAGCAAGAGAAATTACCTGGCTAAGCTGAAGCTTGGTGGGTTTCCAGCAAGAGACATAGTAGATAATGGACGACAGTATATAATGGTTGAGCACAAAGGATCTGGCAGCCAGATTAGGTTGCATGTTTTGCCACATCAGCACCTTATTTCCTTTTAGCCATTAGGAGAAAGTGGGACTCACATTTGGGCCTTTTAGTTCTAGAGAGAGAGTGGCGCTCGACCAATGAGGAAGAGGCTAACGTTACGTTGAAAATCGACATTTGGAATCAAGATCTTTTTAAAAAAGGGAGGAAATATTATTTTTGTTCATCAAATTGCACAATTTCACGCTTTCAAGGCATAAATGCCGTAAGTCGTACTAACTCTGTATCGAGGAATTTCAGAACTTTCATTGAAGACTCTATCTAGTATCGTTGTTCCCGCCCAAATATGACTTTGAGTAGCTCTACTTCCCTCTCAAAACTTCTTTCCTTTTTCATATTTTCACTAACCTTTCTTTGTATTCTACTGCACACCATGACTACTTCTCGAAGGCCTAGAACTACCATTGAATCTGTTAGCATTTTTAACAGTTATACTACAGACGATCAAGCATGGATACCATCTCGAATAACTATTGGAAGTTGGGTTCTACTGCAAACTAGGAGGATGAAGAGGAGGCAATGCAATGATTTTGTGGAGGCTTTCAAGGGACAAGTTAAAGAGTTTAAAGTGTGTGCACAACGCAAGCGGGTGAAAGAGGTCCTCATACAACATGCTTTCCAGCATGCAGACTTAAGGTTGCAAACATCTCCTCCAAGTTTTCCAAGGCATCGACCCAACAGTAAGTTATTTCAGCATCTCGCTTAGTGCATGATTATATTCGAATATTAAGTGGTGGATATCATCTTTGGTATGTTTCAGATATTTATCCATCGAATAGGACAGATTGGCAACCAGTTGCGAGTATAGTTGGGATTTTTTATGCTTTCCATGCATTTATTGGTGAGAAAATGTACCGAGGAAGACAACACAAGGAACTTGCAGATAATGGAATTTTCTTTTATGATATCTCATATGTGGAACCGAGAACTTCCATTGGTTGGGGTCGTGTAGCTCCTTTGTCACTTCCATCCTTTGACAGCAAGGATTGGTCCCTGCCTGCTTCGCAAACTAGTGAAAGCTTCAGGAATAAGTTGTTTCAGGATATACAAAAGTCCCTTAAGTATTCAATTTCCACAAAAATAGTTCGGCTCGCACTATTTAGGCCTCTTGAAGTGCTTGTAGATTTTTTATTCGATGAGCAAATAAGAACTACTGCAACAATGTTCATTTGCAAGTCTGAGAGCTGTTTGGACTTTTTAGATGATAACTGGGATAGGAAACAATCACAGAACAAAATCTATACTTTGCAAAAGAAGTCCATAATTTGCAGTTCATTATAAGCTCTCAAAATTTCTTAGTATCGTTTTACTATATTAGATATCATCTTCTTAGTGGGCAGCTTATTCCACTCGACCAAGATACAGAGAACAGTCTCGAGAACAAACCTTTATCAATGGAGCTCTACTTTCGAGATAGCCTACTTACTATGATGGAGACAATGTCAAGCACAACTCTAGCACAGCTCAGGATAGATCTTACATGTGACGAACTTCCACTTTTGGAGGAATTGTATGCATTCAGTCTCAACAATAGAAAGGTGCTTACTAAATCGATAAATTTTGATTGTCTTTAATACACTATGACTGAATCTAACTTTTTCTTCTTTTCAGATTCCAAGGCGCAAGGAGAAAACAACATTGTGCAAAGAGTCACTAACAAATACACTTCACTTCATTGCTTCCACCGGAAGCTAGGTCACATACCTGGTGCACGCAAAGAGCTTTGATGCCATGCAAAGCATGATGTACTCTTCAAAATGACTAATATAGAGACATTTTTTGGCGGTCAAGCAATGTTTCAAAAATGTACATTTTCAATTTTTCATGTCATAAAATCTAATATCTAACCAACCCAAATGATTTTCTCATATTAAATTGATCACTTAATGTGGGAGAATAAACGGGAAAAAGTGTTAAGATATAGATATGTGCTTATAGATCTATCTCAACACGGGGCCAATATAAAAGGGTCCCAAATGGGAGATGGTCTATCAAGAGCAAGGCTAACCAATGGAGCATAAGACCTTAGGGTTAGCTTCATTGAAGACCTCCAATAATGTGTGTAAAAGTCCTTTGACCTTAGGTAAGCTAGGGCTGAGCTTGAGGTGGGAACCCGGCCCAAACTCGAGGTGCTTGCCGTGCTTGAGGTGCTTGTCCTGCTTGAGGTGCTTGATTAAGATGCTTGAGGTGCTTGACTGGCTCCATGCTTGAGGTGCTTGACTTGGTGCATGATTAAGGTGCTTGAGGTGCCTTGAGAAGCTTGCCTGAGATGCTTGTGGGAACACCCCCTACTTCAAGTGCTTAGTCATGCTTGATGACTAAGGGGCTTGCTCATCCAAAGTCAAAAATATCCCTACAAGGAGGGGGGCGAGCCTACAAGGGGGGGGGATGAGAGAGACCACACACACACACACGAACACAAGGGAAGCCCCTGCTTCAAGAGGCAGCAACGACACTTGTCAAGTTCCTCCTCATGTTGCCCTCATGGTGTGCCTGAAACCTATTGGTTGGCCACCCTAAGGGTCCAATGATAATAAAGTATATTTAATTAATTGATTTTGCATTTATCAAGTCCTCTCTCTCAAAGGGGAAAGGGGGACACTTGTCCCAAGGCTATCCCTGTTTCTTGTAATGGCTCCTGCTTGTGATTGGCTAGGCCTGGAGGGGTCCAATGAGCTTCAAGCATGAGCTACAAGGGGGGGTCGACCCAAGCAAGCTAGGGGGGTGCTTAGGGGGTATACTCAGCCACACACACTCACAAACACTATTATTGTGTACTATAAAAGTGCAAGAGCTCCCTCTCTTTCTCCAAGCAAGTAGAGGTTGAGAGCCTACACCAACACTCTTGGCTATGGAGTGCAAATCCATCCAAGAGCCATGCTTCAATGCTTGAGCTTGCCATCTATGTCTTCTTCATTACTATGCTATTATGTTTGCTAGCACAAGAGTTATGATAAGTGAGAAACTAGCTCTTTCTTGTATGAAACGTTTCTTCTTCCTCTTCCCTATCCTCATTCCCTGCTAGCTCTCTCAACCTTCGAAGGTGTTTGAGGTATTGGGACTGTGGCTTGGTATAGTTAAAGCTTTCTTCAAGTTTAGGTTATGCTATGATGGTGATGCATGAAGCTTTCCATCTTCATTGCTTCACCTAGGTCACAAGGAACACAAAGAATGTATTGTAACAACTCTCTCTTTATGGGAGAAATCATAATACAAATGCCTATTGGAGGGGGGACCGGCTCCACATAAATCCGGTCCTCAACTGTTGTCATGTTCTCTAAATTCTCTCTCTTGCAAAAGTATTGTCTATGCCAAGTTAACTAATTGCTATGATTATGTTGCTATCTTCAATTATGTCAACCTGCTATGCTCACAAAATCATTTCTTGAAAGTACTCTCATTAAATTCCGCTACTCTCAGATTGAATAGGCAAATTCCATTACATTGGTATCATAGCATTTGGTTTCTCTTTTCTTGCTTAAGAAGAGAGGTCCTTAAGTAGCCTATAAATGGTTGATGTTGTTAATTATAATAGAGTAAGTGGAACTGGGATCTAATATCGGTTTTGTTAAGCCCACTATGTGGGGGATGGTGCACACCTCGGGAGCTTTGGACTTAATAATGGAGTCAGTTTAGACTTGCCTACGCCTTTACCATTATTGAGCCATAAGAAGCCCGAAAGGAGCTAGCCCTTGGCAACTCTGCTATGTTAGACCTACTCCTCTACTCTCTATAATTAACCACTTTGAGCCGTGGGTGTAGATACTTAAGAGCCGATTTTCAAAGGCTAAAAGGAGTGGCAACTAAGGTTTTGTATTGCCAAAGCATACACTAAGTATAAACATAAATTTTGTTAACATGGCTGACAATAATCAAGAGAGTAGAATGAACATTGATAGCTTTGATTTTTCACATGAAGGTGCTAATGATGATGCTCCCATGTTTGTGAATTATCTCGTCACTAGGTTGCAACAAGCTATGGGCAACCCTGTTTTGCAAGCCGAAGTTACTCAACAACTTCGTGCTTATGGAATTTCCCTTCCTCTCCGAGAGGAGAGAGAGAGCTCAGGAGGCCTCTTGAAGAGACCCCCAAAAGAAGACTCTCTCCCATTAGAGAGGAGAAATCCAAAGAGAAAGAAAGCAATGACAGTCTAAGTTCTTCTGAAGATGTGGCTCCACGAAGACGGCGGTCTAGACGATTGCCTACTCCTTCGAAGAGGAAAAGAGAAACCCATAGTCCTTATCCTCATCACTCTGAAAGGAAAGAGAGGAAACAAAGGAAGAAAAGGACTAGGAAGAGGTCACCTTCTTCTCCTTCTTCTTCACCTTCCTCCTCTTCCGATGAAAGTTATGGCTATTCTCCTAGAGAATACAAGAGGGGAGGACATCGCAAATCATTTCTTGCATGGAGAAGGTCACAAAAGCTAAAGAAGTTCAAGGAGGGAGGAAAGAGTATCTCTTTTCTCACCTATGATGGCACCTTTGGTGCTACCGACAAAGTGTTGGCCTTCATCCAGCAATTTGATGCGGCCTTTGGGGACGAGGGATTCACAGAGTCCTCCAAGCTACGCCATGTAGCTATGCACTTCCAAAAATCAGCTCGTCAATGGTGGGCTAGCCTTCGTGGCAATGGAGAAGCCCCAAAGACATGGAAAACTCTACGAGTTTCCATCATGAAGCAATTTCTTCCAAGTGATACTAAAGATAAAGTTCTTACCGAATGGTGTGGCTTGAAGCTTCTCTCTCATGAGTCTAGCAACAAGTATGTAGAAAAGTTTTGGGATTTACATCTCAAAGCTACTGTGTTTCAAAAGATAGACTTTGCCGAGCAAAGACAACAATTCTGCGGGATTACCTGAAGAGATGGCCGAATACATCAACTCTCAACGGCCCGGTACTATTACCGAAGTAATCCACCACACCATGGTTGCTTCACGCATCAATTTCCATCAAGGGGCTAGACGTAATGTCAAGCCCATGGAAAGCAAAGATAAAAATGATGATGCAAAGGGGAAATCCAATGCTCAAAATAATTCCCAAGGCACTTCCAACAACAACAATAACAACAAAAACAATCGGTCCAAGGAGAAGGGAGTTTACAAAGGTAAAAACAAACTCTCTCCTGAAGAGCTTGAAGCTTTTTGCAAGGACCATAAGTGTTTCAAGTGTGGGGAGCAAGGACATGGCTATCGTTCTTGCCCCAAGAAGAATATTCGCAATGAGACTCCTAGGGCTTCCACCATGGAAGCTCCAAAAGAGGATGCTCATTGCAAAGGATCATCACTTTCCTATGCGTGGGGAAAGGTAAGAGAGCATGATGCCTTCATATTGTTTGACCCAGGCTCTACTCTCAACTTCATATCAATAGAGTTGGCCACCAAGTTGGGCATTCAAGGTTTTGAGATGGGAGATATAGTAATAGCTGATGCAGCTTTCAAGGGACAACAAGCCTCCGTTACTCCCTTGATTGGGAAGTTGAGGCTTCACGTCCAAAGCTATGTTGACAAAGAAGACTTCTTCATCTCTCCTCTCCAACATCAGGATGTTATCCTAGGGGCACCATGGTTTGATCGCATGGCTGCCAACATGAAGTTCCTTGAAAGGAGAATTTACTTCACCTGCAGGGGAAAGAACATGTATATAGACGCTAGTGTGCGTGGTCGCACTATTCCACTTGTAAATCCTCTTTCTTTTGATAAATCAATGAAGAGCTCAGTTTCTGCGTACATGATTTATGTCAAAGAGTCTCTAAAAGCTAATAATGTTTCATCAAATGAAAATGATAGGAATCAAGAAGAGTTAGACTTGTCTACTTTTCTAAAAGGATTCCAAGATGTGTTCATCGATGATATCCCTATGGACCTACCTCCAAAAGGAGGGGATGATGACCATCGTATTGAGCTCCTTCCAGGAAGCGCACCGCCTAACAAACCTCCTTATCAAGTCTCACAAGCTCAACAAGAGAAGATTATGAGGCAAGTACAGGAATTGGTAGACAAAGGGATGGTGAGGCCTAGTTCCTCTCCCTTTTGTTCTCCAGTCGTTTTAGTGCAAAAGAAAGATGGTACATACCGTATGTGTGTGGACTATCGAGCACTAAACCATATCACTATCAACAACAGATTTCCCGTGCCTCGGGTAGAAGATCTGTTTGATAAGCTACAAGTCTCTACCTACTTCAGTAGGATTGACCTTAAAAGTGGCTATCATCAAATAAGGATAGTGGATGAAGATATCCTAAAGACCGCGTTTTGCACAACATTTGGTCTTTATGAATATCTAGTCATGCCTTTTGGCTTGACTAATGCACCATCTACTTTCAATCGTCTCATGGAGAAAATTTTTAGACCGTATCTTAAATTCACTGGAGTGTTCTTTGATGATGTCATCATCTACTCTAAGTATTTGGAGGAACATAAGCAACATCTCCAAAAGAAAAGTGAATTCTTCCTTCAAGAGATTCAATATCTAGGTCATATTATCTCTCACGATGGTATTCGTATGGATCCATCAAAGTTAGAGGTAATAAAATCATGGCCTAACCCAAGGAATCTACATGACCTAAGAAGATTTATTGGTATGTGTGCATACTATAGACGCTTCATAGCAAAATTCTCTCAAGTAGCAGGACCACTACACGACTTAACAAAGAAGAACGTTAAGTTTGTATGGACTTCTAAGGAGCAAAATGCTTTTGAAAAACTCAAAGAGTAGCTTACTTCCCAACCAGTCCTTGTGCTTCTCAATCTGTCAAAGCCATTTGAGGTCCAATGTGATGCTTGTGGTGATTACCTTGGAGCGGTTTTGATTCAAGAAGGACATGCCATAGCATATGAGAGCCGAAGGCTCAATAGTGATGAACGAGTCTTGGGCATTTATGAGAAAGAGCTTTAAGCTGTTCTACATGCCCTAGACACATGGAAGCACTACCTATTGGGGACTCCATTTATCCTACGAACTGACCACCAAAGTCTCAAGTATTTCATGACGCAAACCAAGCTTTCCGACAAACAAATGAGGTGGGAAAATTTTCTTTCGCAATTTAATTTCCATATTGCTCACATAGCTGGTAAGCACAATCAAGTTGCCGATGCACTTTCACGACGACCAAAAGTTAATGCGGTGTCTATAGCTACTCACAATGATCTATCCTCTATGATAGATCAGTATACTACCGACCCTGACATTAGAGACATAATGTCAGCCCTTGCTTTGGGAAAGAAAGAGGAACCATTCACCTTGCAGGATAGTTATCTTCTCCACGGAAATAGGCTATGTGTTACCCATTCCCTTCGTGAGAAGGTTATGTTTGAATCCCATGCTCCTCCATATGCAGGGCATAGAGGTATTCAACCTACTCTCCGAGGAGTAGAGACGTATTTCTATTGGCCTACCATGAAAGTGGACATACAAGAGTATGTTTCAAAATGTGTAGTATGCCAAAAGACCAAGTATGATAGAGGGAAGCAACCTGGATTACTCCAGCCATTTCCTATTCCAAATTCACCATGGGAGAGTATATCCATGGATTTCATCTTTGGATTACCCAAGTCTATCCATGGGAATACAAGAATATGGACAATAGTCGACAGGTTTAGCAAGCAAGCACATTTTATTCCTGTCAAAAAGATTATTAAGGCACATCAAATGGCAAATCTCTTCATATCTCAGATTTTCAAGCACCATGGATTACCCACATCCATCGTGTCAGATAGAGATCCTAGAATGACCAGTAATTTCTGGAAAGGTCTCTTTGAAAATCTAGGAACAAGATTGAATTTCTATTCGGCCTATCACCCACAAACAGATGGCCAAAGAGATAGCCAATCTTACGATACTCGATCTACTCAAGACTTATGTTACCAAAGTAGATCAACGGTCACAATGGGGAATGTTTTTACCTCTAGTAGAGTATGCCTACAATAATACTGTCCATACTTCTACGGGGAAAGCACCTTTCGAGATCATAGAGGGCAGACCTAAAAATCCCTTGCTACTCAAAGTACATGGGAAGATCTTCGCCGCCAATGAGTATAGCCGTGACCTACAAGAATCTTTTCAAAAGATTAGGGAGGCTATAGCCATCTCTCAACAAAGGCAAAAAGCTGCTGCTGATAAGCACAGAAGAGCCTTAATGTTCAAAGAAAATGATTGGGTCTTACTCAAGTTTCCTAAGGCTCGATTAAGGCAAACGACGGGAAAAAATCCTACGGGCCATCAAAAGTATTATGCTAAACTAGAAAAAAAATACTATGGTCCTTTCCAAATCTTGAAGCCCATCAATTGAGACGGCTTATCAACTCGAGTTGCCCAATCATTGGCTTATACACAATGCCTTTCATGTAAGCCTACTTAAGCCCTACAAAGGAGAGCCACCAACTGAACCAATTATTGAAGACCCTCCCGATGTTGAAGACCAAGAAGAGGTGCTACAACCCGAAGCTGTCCTTCGGCATGAAGACAAGGTACTACGACATGGTAAGATAATCCGACGGTATCTTATTAAGTTCAGAAATTATCCTTTTGAAGATGCTAGATGGATGCAAGGAGTACAACTTAAGGATAGTATGAACCTTGTCAATGCTTACAATGCTACATTAGAGTAAGCAAATGTACAAATTTCTTTTAAATGACTCATGTTTTTGTCTTATAAGACTAGTCCTCTTTTTAATTGTGCACAAATTTAACTAGTATGCATGCTTAGAATCATGTTTGTGATGACGACGTCTCTCAAACACCAAGTAGAATTTGTCACTCTACTTTGGGAGAATGAAATGGACTAAAGAGCAGACATGCTTGCGGCAGCTATGTCTCCCAGGCACCAAATGGATTAGTCATCCATCTTGGAAAGATGTCGTAGGGAAAAAAACGGATCCTCTACCCGCTAAGTACGATTGACTAATGACTAAGGCTTTATCTCTTCTACCTCATAGTCGAGGACGACCATGATTTGAAGAGAGAGTTAATGTCATAAAATCTAATATCTAACCAACCCAAATGATTTTCTCATATTAAATTGATCACTTAATGTGGGAGAATAAACGGGAACAAGTGTTAAGATATAGATATGTGCTTATAGATCTATCTCAACACGGGGCCAATAGAAAAGGGTCCCAAATGGGAGATGGTCTATCAAGAGAAACGCTAACCAATGGAGCATAAGACCTTAGGGTTAGCTTCATTGAAGACCTCCAATAATGTGTGTAAAAGTCCTTTGACCTTAGGTAAGCTAGGGCTGAGCTTGAGGTAGAAACCCGGCCCAAACTCGAGGTGCTTGTCGTGCTTGAGGTGCTTGTCCTGCTTGAGGTGCTTGATTAAGATGCTTGAGGTGCTTGACTTGGTGCATGATTAAGGTGATTGAGGTGCCTTGAGAAGCTTGACTGAGATGCTTGTGGGAACACCCCCTACTTCAAGTGCTTAGTCATGCTTGATGACTAAGGGGCTTGCTCATCCAAAGTCGAAACTATCCCTACAAGGAGGGGGGCGAGCCTACAAGGGGGGGGGGGATGAGAGAGAACACACACACACACACACACACACACACACACACACACACACACACACACACACACACACACACACACACAAGGGAAGCCCTTGCTTGAAGAGGCAGCAAGGACACTTGTCAAGTTCCTCCTCATGTTGCCCTCATGGTGTGCCTGAAACCTATTGGTTGGCCACCCTAAGGGTCCAATGATAATAAAGGATATTTAATTAATTGATTGTGCATTTATCAAGTCCTCTCTCTCAAAGGGGAAAGAGGGACACTTGTCCCAAGGATATCCCTGTTGCTTGTAATGGCTACTGCTTGTGATTGGCTAGGGCGGGAGGGGTCCAATGAGCTTCAAGCATGAGCTACAAGGGGGGGTCGAACCAAGAAATCTAGAGGGGTGCTTAGGGGGTATACTCACCCACACACACTCACAAACACTATTATTGTGTACTATGCAAAGTGCAAGAGCTCCCTCTCTTTCTCCAAGCAAGTAGAGGTTGAGAGCCTACACCAACACTCTTGGCTATGGAGTGAAAATCCATCCAAGAGCCATGCTTCAATGCTTGAGCTTGCCATCTATTTCTTCTTCATTACTATGATATTATGTATGCTAGCACAAGAGTTATGATAAGTGAGAAACTAGCTCTTTCTCGTATGAAATTTTTCTTCTTCCTCTTCCCTACCCTCATTCCCTGCTAGCTCTCTCCACCTTCGAAGGTGTTTGAGGTATTGGGACTGAGGCTTGGTATAGTTAAAGATTTCTTCAAGTTTAGGTTATGCTATGATGGTGATGCATGAAGCTTTCCATCTTCATTGCTTCACCTAGGTCACAAGGAACACAAAGAATGTATTGTAACAACTCTCTCTTTATGGGAGAAATCATAATACAAATGCCTATTGGAGGGGGGACCGGCTCCACATAAATCCGGTCCTCAACTGTTGTCATGTTCTCTAAATTCTCTCTCTTGCAAAAGTATTGTCTATGCCAAGTTAACTAATTGCTATGATTATGTTGCTATCTTCAATTATGTCAACCCGCTATGCTCACAAAATCATTTCTTGAAAGTACTCTCATTAAATTCCGCTACTCTCAAATTGAATAGGCAAATTCCATTACATTGGTATCAGAGCATTTGGTTTCTCTTTTCTTGCTTAAGAAGAGAGGTCCTTAAGTAGCCTATAAATGGTTGATGTTGTTAATTATAATAGAGTAAGTGGAACTGAGATCTAATATCGGTTTTGTTAAGCCCACTATGTGGGGGATGGTGCACACCTCGGGAGCTTTGGACTTAATAATGGAGTCATTTTAGACTTGCCTACGCCTTTACCATTATTGAGCCATAAGAAGCCCGAAAGGAGCTAGCCCTTGGCAACTCTGCTATGTTAGACCTACTCCTCTACTCTCTATAATTAACCACTTTGAGCCGTGGGTGTAGATACTTAAGAGCCGATTTTCAAAGGCTAAGAGGAGTGGCAACTAAGGTTTTGTATTGCCAAAGCATACACTAAGTATAAACATAAATTTTGTTAACATGGCTGACAATAATCAAGAGAGTAGAATGAACATTGATAGCTTTGATTTTGCACATGAAGGTGCTAATGATGATGCTCCCATGTTTGTGAATTATCTCGTCACTAGGTTGCAACAAGCTATGGGCAACGCTGTTTTGAAAGCCGAAGCTACTCAAAAACTTCGTGCTTATGGAATTTCCCTTCCTCTCCCAGAGGAGAGATAGCTCAGGAGGCCTCTTGAAGAGACCCCCAAAAGAAAACTCTCTCCCATTCAAGAGGAGGAATCCAAAGAGAAAGAAAGCAATGACAGTCTAAGTTCTTCTGAAGATGTGGCTCCACGAAGACGGCGGTCTAGACGATCGCCTCCTCCTTCCAAAAGGAAAAGAGAAACCCGTAGTCCTTATCCTCATCACTCTGAAAGGAAAGAGAGGAAACAGAGGAAGAAAAGGACTAGGAAGAGGTCACCCTCTTCTCCTTCTTCTTCACCTTCCTCCTCTTCCGATGAAAGTTATGGCTATTCTCCTAGAGAATACAAGAGGGGAGGACATCGCAAATCATTTCCTGCATGGCGAAGGTCACAAAAGCTAAAGAAGTTCAAGGAGGGAGGAAAGAGTATCTCTTTTCTCACCTATGATGGCACCTTTGGTGCTACCGACAAAGTGTTGGCCTTCCTCCAGCAATTTGATGCGGCCTTTGGGGACGAGGGATTCACAGAGTCCTCCAAGCTACGCCATGTAGCTATGCACTTCCAAAAATCAGCTCTTCAATGGTGGGCTAGCCTTCGTGGCAATGGAGAAGCCCCAAAGACATGGAAAACTCTACGAGTTTCCATCATGAAGCAATTTCTTCCAAGTGATACTAAAGATAAAGTTCTTACCAAATGGCGCGGCTTGAAGCTTCTCTCTCATGAGTCTATCAACAAGTATGTATACAAGTTTTGGGATTTACATCTCAAAGCTACTGTGTTTCAAAAGATAGACTTTGCCGAGCAAAGACAAAAATTATGTGTGGGATTACCTGAAGAGATGGCCGAATACATCAACTCTCAACGGCCCGGTACTATTACCGAAGTAATCCACCACACCATGGTTGCTTCACGCATCAATTTCCATCAAGGGGCTAGACGTAATGTCAAGCCCATGGAAAACAAAGATAAAAATGACGCAAAGGGGAAATCCAATGCTCAAAATAATTCCCAAGGCACTTCCAACAACAACAATAACAACAACAACAATCGGTCCAAGGAGAAGGGAGTTTACAAAGGTAAAAACAAACTCTCTCCTGAAGAGCTTGAAGCTTTTCGCAAGGACCATAAGTGTTTCAAGTATAAGGAGCAAGGACATGGCTATCGTTCTTGCCCCAAGAAGAATACTCGCAATGAGACTCCTAGGGCTTCCACCATCGAAGCTCCAAAAGAGGATGCTCATTGCAAAGGATCATCACTTTCCTATGCGTGGGGAAAGGTAAGAGATCATGATGCGTTCATCTTGTTTGACCCAGGCTCTACGCTCAACTTCATATCAATAGAGTTGGCCACCAAGTTGGGCATTCAAGCCTTTGAGATGGGAGATATAGTAACAGCTGATGCAGCTTTCAAGGGACAACAAGCCTCCGTTACTCCCTGGATTGGGAAGTTGAGGCTTCATGTCCAAAGCTATGTAGACAAAGAAGAATTCTTCATCTCACCTCTCCAACATCAGGATGTTATCCTAGGGGCACCATGGTTTGATCGCATGGCTGCCAACATGAAGTTCCCTGAAAGGAGAATTTACTTCACCTACAGGGGAAAAAACATGTATATAGATGCTAGTGAGCGTGGTCGCACTATTCCACTTGTAAATCCTCTTTCTTTTGATAAATCAATGAAGAGCTCAGTTTCTGCGTACATGATTTATGTCAAAGAGTCACTAAAAGCTAATAATGTTTCATCAAATGAAAATGATAGGAATCAAGAAGAGTTAGATTTGTCTACTTTTCTAAAAGGATTCCAAGATGTGTTCATCGATGATATCCCTATGGACCTACCTCCAAAAGGAGGGGATGATGACCATCGTATTGAGCTCCTTCCAGGAAGCTCACCGCCTAACAAACCTCCTTATCGAGTCTCACAAGCTCAACAAGAGGAGATTATGAGGCAAGTACAGGAATTGGTAGACAAAGGGATGGTGAGGCGTAGTTCCTCTCCCTTTTGTTCTCCAGTCGTTTTAGTGCAAAAGAAAGATGGTACATACCGTATGTGTGTGGACTATCGAGCACTAAACCATATCACTATTAAAAACAGATTTCCCGTGCCTCGGGTAGAAGATCTGTTTGATAAGCTACAAGGCTCTACCTACTTCAGTAGGATTGACCTTAAGAGTGGCTATCATCAAATAAGGATAGTGGATGAAGATATCCTAAAGACCGCGTTTCGCACAACATTTGGTCTTTATGAATATCTAGTCATGCCTTTTGGATTTGACGGGAGCAAAGCGAACCCCGAACCCCGACGGCCTCTAAAACACCGGGGACCAAATGGCACACCTCGAGCCTGTCATGGTAAAGCAAACAGGGGGCACCACCTAGCTTCAGCGGCTAGGACGCAAACAACACACCACCATAAAAAAGTTTTCATCCAAGAGAGATGGATGCTTGGGAGTAATGATGAAGAGGAAAGGGAATGAGATCAAGTGAGAGACACACACACAGAGAGAGAGAGAGAGAGAGAGAGAGAGAGAGAGAGAGAGAGAGAGAGAGAGAGAGAGAGTGAGGGAGGGGGTATAGCGGCTTAGTACTTAGGCACCACAAAAGGATGGCGAATCCGCACACCCTTCACACATACACAAGCTCACTCCAAACACAAGACTAGGTGGCGATTCCGCACACCTCACATGGGCAAAACATTGCAAGAAAACATACTCACAAAACCTCAAGCTGTATTTAGAGAGTAAGGCGATGAAATGGGGAGCATAGGGTAGGGGAATGAGAAGGAGAGCGTGGTAGAGCACATGGCGGATAGGTGGGAGTTGATGGCGAAGACTCGCATGAGGTTTCTGGCCATCATCCTTCATTTAGTTTCCCTTCATCTTCCATAGCCCAAGGGTGTAGAGGTCATGCTCAAGACGAGCATGGTGATTGCGGTGATGGTAATGGTGTGGGTGTGTGTGTGTGTGCACTAGGCACACACAGTGCATAGTGTACTCTTTGGTGATGGTGTGTGTCCTTAGTGTGATGGTGACCCCTCTTTATATAGGGGAGGAGGGGGGAGAAATTCTAGAATTTAGAAATGAAGAAATCATTATCTACATAGGCCATGTGACTGTGGGCCCCACTTGTCTGGCTGTGTGTATATGTGCCAGAACAACAGTCTCATGAGAGAGAGACTAAGAGAGAGAGATGGGTTGATGAAAAAAAGTGAGAGGTGACATGGAGAATAAAGTAATTACAAGAGGGGAGAGGGGGGAGTGTGTTCAGAGGTGAATCTGTGTGCAGATGTGTCTGAACACAAGAAAAATCAGGTAACCATCGGGTGGGGATGGGTCTGTGGGCACCTTTTTTAGTGAAACTGAGTGTGTGTGAGTGTGGGGGAGGTTATTTAGCTACAAGACAAGAGACATGGCGCCCTTTAGAGAAAGAGGGGGGTATTTGGGTCATGGGATATGATAGGAGAGAGAAAGAGGGGGTGGGGTATACTATTTTGGAAGATAGGGTAAGTTGCATGTGAGTTAGGGTGCATTATTGGTGAGTTATAATGCATTATTGGTGAGAGGTGGGGTAGCTTGAGGGGAGAGAGAAAGGAGAAAGGACAAGGGGAAGAGAGAGGGGGTTGACCTTTTGAGTGGAGGAGAGGAAAAGGGACACCCGGCGGGGCAACAGTGAAGAAAAAGGAGGCAAGGTGGGGATGGGCTACCCCGCAGGCATGAGGTGGCCTATTTTACCTTTCTTATATATTTACATAATCATACTTTATTTTTTTCTTACTTTTTCCAATGCCTTTTATCACTCCCTCCCTAAGAGGGGGTTTTCATGGGGTGGGGACGAGAGAAGAGGGGTATGGGAGCTTGGCTTGTGAAAAGCCCCCATCAGCTTGACTAACGCACCAGCTACTTTCAATCGTCTCATGGAGAAAATTTTTAGACCGTATCATAAATTCACTGGAGTGTTCTTTGATGATATCATCATCTACTCCAAGTCTTTGGAGGAACAAAAGCAACATCTCCAAGTGATTTTTCAAGCCTTGAGGGAGAACAAAATTTTTCTCAACCAAAAGAAAAGTGAATTCTTCCTTCAAGAGATTCAATATCTAGGTCATATATATTATCTCTCACGATGGTATTCGTATGGATCCATCAAAGTTAGAGGTAATAAAATCATGGCCTAACCCAAGGAATCTACATGAGCTAAGAAGCTTTATTGATATGTGTGCATACTATAGACGCTTCATAGCAAAATTCTCTCAAGTAGCAGGACCACTACACGACTTAACAAAGAAGAACGTTAAGTTTGTATGGACTGCTAAGGAGAAAAATGCTTTTGAAAAACTCAAAGAGAAGATTACTTCCCAACCAGTCCTTGTGCTTCCGGATCTCTCAAAGCCATTTGAGGTCCAATGTGATGCTTGTGGTGATTGCCTTGGAGCGGTTTTGCTTCAAGAAGGACATGCCATAGCATATGAGAGCCGAAGGCTCAATAGTGATGAACGAGTCTTGGGCATTTATGAGAAAGAGCTTTTAGCTGTTCTACATGCCCTAGACACATGGAAGCACTACCTATTGGGGACTCCATTTATCCTACGAACCGACCACCAAAGTCTCAAGTATTTCATGACGCAAACCAAGATTTCCGACCAACAAATGAGGTGGGAAAATTTTCTTTCGCAAATTAATTTCCATATTGCTCACATAGCTGGTAAGCACAATCAAGTTTCCGATGCACTTTCACGACGGCCAAAAGTTAATGCGGTGTCTATAGCTACTCACAATGATCTATCCTCTATGGTAGATCAGTATGCTACTGACCCTGACTTTAGAGACATAATGTCAAACCTTGCTTTGGGGAAGAAAGAGGAACCATTCACCTTGCAGGATGGTTATCTTCTCCACGGCAATAGGCTATGTGTTACCCATTCCCTTCATGAGAAGGTTCTGTATGAATCCCATGCTCCTCCATATGCAGGGCATAGAGGTATTCAACCTACCCTCCGAGGAGTAGAGACGTATTTCTATCGGCCTACCATGAAAGTGGACATACAAGAGTATGTTTCAAAATGTGTAGTATGCCAAAAGACCAAGTATGATAGAGGGAAGCAACCTGGATTTCTCCAGCCATTGCCTATTCCAAATTCACCATGGTAGAGTATATCCATGGATTTCATCTTTGGATTACCCAAGTCTAACCATGGGAATACAGGAATATGGACAATAGTCGACAGGGTTAGCAAACAAGCACATTTTATTCCTGTCAAAAAGACTATTAAGGCACATCAAATGGAAACTCTCTTCATATCTCAGATTTTCAAGCACCATGGATTACCCACATCCATCGTGTCAGATAGAGATCCTAGAATGACCAGTAATTTTTGGAAAGGTCTCTTTGAAACTCTAGGAACAAGATTGAATTTCTCTTCGGCCTATCACCCACAAACGGATGGCCAAAGTGAGATAGCCAATCTTACGATACTCGATCTACTCAAGACTTATGTTACCGAAGTAGATGAACGCTCACAATGAGAAAAGTATTTACCTCTAGTAGAGGATGCCTACAATAATACTGTCCATACTTCTACGGGGAAAGCACCTTTTGAGATCATAGAGGGAAGACCTAAAAGTCCCTTGCTACGCAAAGTACGTGGGAAGATCTTCGCCGCTGATGAGTATAGCCGTGACCTACATGAATCTTTTCAAAAGATTAGGGAGGCTATAGCCATCTCTCAACAAAGGCAAAAAGCTGCTGCTGATAAGCACAGAAGAGCCTTAATGTTCAAAGAAAATGATTGGGTCTTACTCAAGTTTCCTAAGGCTCGATTAAGGCAAACGACGGCCAAAAATACTACGGGCCATCAAAAGTATTATGCTACACTAGCAAAAAGATACTATGGTCCTTTCCAAATCTTGAAGCCCATCAATGAGAAGGCTTATCAACTCAAGTTGCCCAATCATTGGCTTATACACAATGCCTTTCATGTAAGCCTACTTAAGCCCTACAAAGGAGAGCCACCAACTGAACCAATTATTGAAGACCCTCCTGAAGTTGAAGACCAAGAAGAGGTGCTACAACCCGAAGCTGTCCTTCGGCATGAAGACAAGGTACTACGACATGGTAAGATAATCCGACGGTATCTTATTAAGCTCAAAAATTATCCTTTTGAAGATGCTAGATGGATGCAAGGAGTACAACTTAAGGATAGAATGAACCTTGTCAATGCTTACAATGCTACATTAGAGTAAGCAAATGTACAAATTTCTTTTAAATGACTCATGTTTTTGTCTTATAAGACTAGTTCTCTTTTTAACTGTGCACAAATTTAACTAGTATGCATGCTTAGAATCATGTTTGTGATGACGACCACTACAAGAGGCTATTCATATTAGCGACGCTCAAAAAAAAAAAATCCCGGCGTCGCTATGAGCGTCGCAAATTTACTTGTAAATTTGCGACGCTCATAGCGACGCCGGCTGGGCTAAAAAAAATAACAGAGAGCGCCCAAAAACTCAGCTCTCAGATCTGAGTTTTTCGGCGCCCTCAAGCAAGGAGCAGGTAATGCTCTCCCTCTCTCTCTCTGTCTCTCTTTCTTCTCCACACACACACACACACACACACACACACACACGAGGAGAGGAAGGAGATCCAGGTATGCTCCTTCCCTCTCCTCACTCTCATGTTCCCTTCCCCTCTTTCTCTCTCCCTCTCTCTCTCTCTCTCTCTCTCTCACACACACACACACACACACACACACACACATAGTGTTTTTGAGAGAGAGAGAGAGAGAGAGAGAGAGAGAGAGAGAGAGAGAGAGAGAGAAAGAGTACAAACATAAACAAAAACGCACACACACATACATAAACAAAGAATGCACACACACATTGAGAGAGGAAAAGAGAGAGAGAGAGCATGCATAAACAAAAAACGCACACATTGAGAGAGGAAAAGAGAGAGAGAACATGCATAAACAAAAAACGCACACATTGAGAGAGTAAAAGAGAGAGAAAACATGCATAAACAAAAAAACGCACACACATTGAGAGAGAAAGAGAGATAAACTAATTTAACGTCGTAGGAAACTAATTAAAATTAAAAGACCTAAAGATCTAGCCGACGAGGAGTTGAACTCAAGACCTATTATTCAAGAGGGAAATGGCATAACCAATCTATCATACTTGGCATGGGTGATAGAAAGGTTATACCATTTATCTCTTTTTATTGGCACGCACATCCACACACGTGCACACACACAAGAAGAAGAGAGTTATAACGTCGTAGGAAACTATCCTAAAAGACGTTAAAGATTAGGTTAGATGTATACTTACATTAAATTAGATTTAGGTTTGTTTAAGTTAAATTAGATTAGATTTAGGTTTATTTTTAGTTAGATTTATGTTTATTTACGCTAGATTTAGATTTACGTTATATTAGATTAGATTTAGGTCTCCATAGACTGCGATGCCTGCATGAAGCGGGTGAAGAAAGCCCTCAATGGAATATAGGGTATTGCTGCCTTCACTCATGGTGGGCTCCGTCGATCCAAAAGTACTGGTGAAATGTCTTCAGAAGATAGGGAAGAAGGTGGATCTTCAGGGCGGCAAGAGTCACTACATCCCCGACAATGACCATCTAGAAAACCTCTAGTCATTCAACATCAACTTCAAAGTTAGTAACAAGAGCAAGAACGGTCCAAAGGGCCAATTGCCGTCATCAGATGTGGATGGAGATGAGGCAGCGTCACCGCCGGAAGTTAACTCTCACATCTTTAGTGATGAGAATGCCAACTCTTGCCGAGTTATGTGAAAAATTATGTGTTAAATCAGTTTTAAGGTTCTTATAATCCCTGTTAGTTTAGTTCTTTGTTTTTAATATAACATAATTTACGTTAGATTTAGATTTATGTTATCTTAAATTAGACTTAGGTTTATTTAGGTTTACACACACACACACACACAAGAAGAAGAGAGTTTTAACGTCGTAGGAAACTATCCCAAAAGACGTTAAAGATTAGGTTAGATGTGGACTTACGTTAAATTAGATTTAGGTTTATTTTTAGTTAGATTTACGTTTATTTAGATTTATGCTTATTTACGTTAGATCGAGTCCACGCAAGAATTACTTACGGTTTAGGGTTTAGAGTTAGACGAACAGTGAAAAGATCTACTGTGACAAGATGTTAAGATGCTATGAAGTGCTACAGCTAGAGAAGAGGCAAAGGGGTTTTGTCCACTACATGGAGTATCATGTAGACGTGGGTCTATAGATTTCTTGCACCCACAAATATAGGTATTGACCAATAAAGACGAGATTATAACCCAGTGGTTCTGATCTCCGTGCACCTCTAGACCGAGGTGTGCGGGGATTGGACATGACTAGAGAATGTGAGGTAGAGAGAGAGGGAGAGAGAGAGAGAGAGAGAGAGAGAGAGAGAGATAAGACGAAGAATGCCAATAGAATATTAAATTTGTTGTCCAGGTTATAAGATTTTTATCCTCATTTTGAGTAGTGACGAGGATGTGGGACCGTCCAACCGAAACACCTATCTCTCAACGAGGGTCTTATGTCCTTGTAATCAATGCAAGCATGCTGTGCGACGGACAAGACATGTTTCTTTGCAGCACGTTCGCGAATTTGGCGAGTTCGATCCATCTATTATAGATCGAGTTGTTGCCAATTAAAACTCGTCGGACTCTGACGCTGGCCAACAAGCAGCAATCTTGCAACCCAATAGACGTGTTCGCAGGCGCTTTGGTCAAGCAGCATATGTGAGGCCATAAGATGTAGCCTCTGACAGCTCGGGGGATGATCATGCAGAGCACATTCCCAACGAGGCAATGTTTGAGCCCGAGATTGATGAAATGATCGAGATGATCATGGACTCAGAAAGGTTTATCTATGATGATATGAAAAGTGAAGCCGATACGCCATTGTATAATGGAGCACGTATGTCTAGATTGAAAGCACTCCTGGTTCTTCTCAACATGCAGGCAAAGTTTGGATGGAGTGACACTAGCGTCACAGCGCTTTTCAGGTGATCTATTACAATTAGTTTACTTTAATAAAACTCTAAATGTATAATGACCTGATAGATTTTTACACGACTGTATCGTATTTTTATGTTGTGTAGATTGCTTAAAGAGCACATACTACCAGCTGACAATGTGATGCCAGATTCCCGAGATGAAGCAAGAAAGATTTTGCGAAACTTGGGGATGGATTACAATTCTATCCACGCTTGTCCTAATGACTGCATTCTTTTCAGAGGGGAATACATAGACATGGAGCAGTGTTCGAAATGTGATTCCGAAAGATATCGAGTAGATCTCCACGGGACAAAAATTCCACAAAAGGTTTTGCGACATTTTCCTCTGCTTCCTCGTATCAAGCATTTCTTCGAATGTAAGTCCATGGCCGCCCTAGCATCATGGCATGAGGAGAATAAATCTTCGGATGGTGTGCTACGAATTCCTGCAGATTGCGCAGCCTGGAAACATATAGATGGAACATGGTCGGATTTTGCCAAGGAAGCTCGAAATTTGCGCTTAGGTCTGGCTATGGATGGCGTTAATTCATTTGGTCAAAGATCAACATCTTACAGTGTGTGGCCCGTTGTCATCGTCAACTACAACATTCCCCCGTGGTTGACTATGAAGAAGGGGCACCTATGGCTAAGCTTGATTGTGCCAGGGCGATATAAAGTGGGGAATATCGATGTGTATCTTTGTCCACTATTGGAAGAGCTACAACAATTGTGGATTGGCATAGAGGTGGTGGATATGAGCCGACACACAGGACGACCGAATGCTTTGATCAGAGGCATTCTAATGTGGACCATGCATGACTATCCCGGGCTAGCAGAATGCTCAGGTGATCTATTGACACTCCTCACTCAGACCCTGTAAATCTTGTTTTTTCCCATAGTTGATCTATTATCATGTGTATACATGCAGGGCTTCAAACAAGCGGATACAGAGCATGTGTCACATGTGGACCTAGACTGAATGCACGTAGGGCGTCCTCACTGAAGAAGCAAATCTACGAAGGTCATCAAGCGTATCTTCCAGAGAATCATGTGTTACGCGACGGCTTTTTGGGAAGAGAGCCACCAAGGATGTCTGCACAAGCATGGTTAGAGCAGAAGGAGATGTGCGATGACGGATTGCCTCCAGGGATGAAGAGACTATCTCTATGGTACGAGTTACCATACTGGCCCCGACTCATGATCAATCACTTGCTCAATCCAATGCACATATTCAAGAATGTGGGTAATCTACTATGGGACCATCTGACCGGTAAGAAAGATGCTTTGGGAGCCAAAGTTGACCTTAGAAATGTGGATCGTATGGAGCAATATTGGCCGCAAACAGCGTCTGATGGATCGATAAAACTCCCTAAAGCACCATGGATTTTCATAGGAGCCCAAGAACGCAAAGTAAAAGAGACCATTCGATCTTTGCGGACGCCCACTGACATAATGCACTCGCTCAGAACGTGTTTTACTAAAGAAGGAAAGCTTACCGGTTTGAAGTCACACGATTGGCATAAAATGTGTCAGGTACGTTCATAGTGGACTTTAATATCATTGCATAAAATGTGGACTTTAATATCATTGTTGCACATACTTTACAGTTTATTTTACCGGTTGCCATTGAGGGATGTTTGTCTCTCGACATCCGTAACACAATCTACAAACTTGCAAAGCTGGTGCAATGGATCTCACAAAAGGAGATCAACGTAGACTCTATACCATTCGCCAAACTAAATGCTGCGGAGCTTGTGTGCATGTTTGAGAAACATTTTCCTACTACCATGCTAACCATTCAGGTGCATCTTCTTGTTCACATAGTTGATGAGGTGGAAATAGCTGGCACAGTTCATTCCAGATGGATGTTCTTCTTAGAACGTTTCATGAAAACGCTTAAGGGATATGTGCGTCAAAAGGCACGTCCGGAGGGTAGCATGGCAGAAGGTTGGTTGGTATCAGAGTCCGTAGTGTACATTAGAGAGTGTCTAGACGGATTTGATAAAGCTCGGGACACGCTATGGCGAACCATAGATGATGAGCGCATATCTGGGATTGTCATGTGCAATCTCAGTGTTGAGAAGAAGATGACGGAAGATCTAGAGGCTAAAATCAACCGATTTTGCATGCTTCACAATCCAGTGATGCAAAAGTGGATTTCACAATATGAGGATGCAAAGCAAGAGCGACAAAGGGCACAAATCGAGTGGAGATGGGGAAGACGACCACCGATGCACTATCCGACGGTTCTGGAGAGCCTACCAACCTTCATGAGCTTAAGATGGTTGCACAACCAATTGAAGCTACACACCAATTGACTGTTCCTAGCAGCTACACACCTGTACCTACTCCGCCAGGGGCCACCCCACTCGACACTCCTCGCTTCGGGGCCCAGACGCCGGTGGAGACACCTGACGTCCGTACCCCCATCGACATGCCGGTAGAGACCCCTGCCGGGACACCCAGGTTCACGCGTCACCGGCCAGAGGGCTTGCCTTACTCCGTCGACTTCAGCGGCGGCATCATCATGGATGATGACGGCAAGAAGGTGATCTCGCGCATGCATGGTCTTTGCTCTCAGCTGTTTAGACACTGGTGTAATCTTCGAAATGTTGCTTGTGTGGTGTCGCATGGAATGAAGCCACAGAATCTACTATCCAGGAATTAGACACATTGTCTAATGAGAGAATTAGAGCATCTTGCTCCACTTTACCTGCCACATTGGCCTCTGATGTTGGATTGTTGTGTTGAGACTCTAACTCCTTCTTCTTCTTGGACCAGCAATCCTTCTTGACGTGGCCCTTCTTGCCGCAGTTCCAACATTCAAGAACTGACTTTTTGTGTGACTTGCTCCGCCTTGAGCGATCACGACCCTTTTGGTTTTTGAACCTCTCCTTAGGCCTTCCTCTTGTTTCCACTGACAATGCAGCACTTGATGATTCTCCTGTGCTTCTCCTTTGTATTTCCTCGCTTAGGAGAACACCCACAACATCATCAAACTTAAGAGTATTTGTGCCAGAAATAGAATTACTTACAGCCATCACAAGGCTGTCCTAACTATCCGGTAGAGATGATAGTATAAGGAGAGCTCGCACTTCATCATTGAAATTGATTTTCACTGATTGAAGTTGACTTATGTTTTTGTTAAAGTCATTTAGGTGTTCTGCAACTGAACCATTCTCTGCCATCTTTAGATTGAACAAGAGCTTCATAAGAAATACCTTATCGGATGCCGATGGTTTCTCGTAGAAGTCGTCAAGTGAATTCATCAAGTCCTCCGTGGTCTTCATCTCCGAAACATTGAAGGCCACCGTTGACGCCAAGCTTAACCGGATTGTTCCCAGTGCCTTTTGATCAAGGACAACCTATGCTTCATCTGCCATTGTTGCGGGCTTCTTCACAAGAGCGCCTAGTGGCAAATAGAGGTCCTTCTAGTACAGATAGTCTTCAATCTGCATCTGCCAATGTTGGCATTTTTTTCCGTTGAACTTCTCAATCTTGAGCTTCCCTTCCTCCGCCATAACTCCCACTCAATTCAAGGAATCCTTTCCTTGAGATAATTTAGCTACGAGCAAACCTTGCTCTGATACCAGTTGTTAGGAAATAAGACGTAGCTAAATAGATAATTGAGTAGATTACTTAATGGAGAGAGACAGATTTACATACACGAGATTATAGAGTAGAGAGAGAGAGAGAGTACACACGATATACGTGGCTCACCCAATGTGGGCTACGTCCACGAGAAAGCAGAAACTCAATGGTTTTAGTGCTTCAAAACAAGAAGTAGTTTACAAAGGGATTATACCCTTAATGGAGCTCCCGCCTTGCTTCACTCTCACCACGTCACACTCACCTTGTTGCATCAACTTCACACTATGAAATGTGTGTAGAAATGGCCTCATTTTATAGGCCAAAAGGGCTGCCCTCTCTTATGAGAGGCAGCCATGTGTAGCCGCCCTTGTGCGAATAAGTCCAAATCGGACCCTCCAATCCGCCCATGTGTGGCCGCCCTTGAAAAGACAAGTCCGCTTTTGACTTTGGCCACCGGGCACCGGCCATTGACTTCCGACCACCGGCCATCGACCATCGACTACCGGCCACCGGCCAACCGACCGGTTGTTTTCCGACCACTTTCCGGCCATAATATTCCGGCGAGGGAAAAAAAAATCTCGGGGGCTTCCACCCCCGAGGGCCCTAAAGTTGCCCCTGATTCTTGGCCGTGAAAATTTTGGTTTCCGGTGAGTGATTTTCCTTCACTCACGATGGCTTCTCCTCATAATGGGGGCTTACAAATGTGCGCTTTTACCACAGAAAATTACAAGGGCAAATCAGGCTCCATACTTAACAGTTTTTAGTGTCTATATGCGTGTTTTATGTTGTTTTGACCCTAGGAGGGGCTTTAGGGACCCTAAAACGACCCATTAGCATCACCTGTTCGCTGTTTTTTCTGACTTTGGGACGAACGATCGCAATCGTTGTACCTCCTCAGAATGCTTTGACAGTGATAGGATATGTTCCTGATAATCCCGTGTAGCTTCCCTTCAGGTTTCGTGCGATTCCGATATGATTTGCATGGTAAACGGGCTTGATGACTAGAGAGCTGTGGAGGAGGACGTAGGTAGATTACTTGGCGGTAATGTGTTTGATTTTCTTGTAGAGTTAGTAGTTGCATCTCTTCGAGTTCACTTCATTAGGAATGACACCCTAGTGAGTTTCCATGCCTCACCCGAGTCGCTTCCCCTGTATTGATAAATATGTTGATGCTTGAGAGCTATGCTATGGACGTCCATCGCGACGACCTGCAAACATTGGCGCCATTGCCGGGGAATGCACCTTAGGTGATGAGTGACCGAGTGCGCAGTTAGACTCCTTAAAAAAGATCAATCCACAAATCCATTTTACACCTCAGTTAGGCTGCTAGACAAGGGTTTAGAGCTTAGTGGAGTCTAGAGCCAGTGGACCGGCTAGATCCTCTCTTAGGAGATTTAGGGAGCTGTGAGTGAGTGTGTTAAAGCAGTTTTGCTCTTCAATTTCTCTAATTCGATTGAGTAGTGAAATCTCACCCAAAATCCGTCGTGTTTGTTTTGTTTGATTCATTTTCTTATGTTTTTTCATTTTTGTACTTAGGAGTAGGATAAGTAAATCACATTCCAGTCAGACTTGGGGAAAAAGTCAAAGCCGAAAAACCAGAAAACCATAACTTTGGCCAAAAAAGCCATAAGACTCTGAAATTCTGAAAATCTGACCAAACAGGATTGATATTGATTCAAATCACAAAGTGGTAGCACAAAACACTAGGAAACACTTGTCAGAGGGAGCATACAAAATTTCATTAGATTTGGCCCAGGTACTACGATCGCGATCGGTGTACCTCAGTGTCAGATTTGTACAAAATTTGACATGTGCCTTCTTGATAAGATTCTAAACAACTTTGTCTAAAGCAACCACACCCAAAAACATCAAAAATGAAGGAAGGCAGGCCACTTGGGTAAAACTAGCCTGACAGACCCAGAAAGTGCAAAATCTTGGCTTTTGGCGATCCAAATGCAAAAAGAATTTGGCGATAGCCTTAAAACATCAGTGTCTACAAGCATGCCAAATTTGGTTTGATTTGGGCTCAGAAGTACGATCGCGATCGGTGTACCTAAGTACCATATTTTGACCAGATTTCATATGTGGGATCCCGATGTGTATACAAACATAAAAGTAGAAAGGACCTAGAGCCAGAAACGTCAAAATACCTGTCAAACCATCTGAATACAGATCCAAGTCAAAAATTGCTAAACTGGCTTAGAAATTGACTTTCAGTAGATCGAAACACATCAAAACTGGGAAGGAATCATACAGAGGGATAGCTTGTACACAGGACAACCCCAGGTATCTCTCAAATTCCAAATCAAACATCAAAATCCAGTCAAACTCAGAAATTGGGGAAAACAGGCACTTCCAACCAAGAAATGGTAAAAACTTGACTTTTTTGAGTCCAAATACAAAAGTGTCTGGCAGGTAGTCTTAAAATAGCCTAGTGAACAAGCTGGTGAAGTTTCATATGATTTGGGCTCAGAAGTACGACCGCGATCTGTGTACCTCTGGCCGAGATCTAGCTCATTTTTTACCTTTTCAAAAACTAGACTATTTAAGATACCAGGAGTTGTCAAAACTCAAATCGGACATAGTGTCAATAATCTGCAAGAAAAATTGTGTTGAGATCCTTTTAAAGTGCTGAATCTGCTGACAGTTGGAATGACACAGTGATCTCAGAGCCATCCAGTGTATTCATTTGCAGAGACCGATCAAGTAACAGTCCATGCAGTCGCCAGGAATTGGAAGATCTTTCCATCTCCAGGTAAGAGGTTTGGATTCATGCAATATCCCACTTTCTTCATGTTTTTGAGATCGGGAAAACAAATCAACACCAGACACCCAAATTTAGCGGATCAAACGAGTGTTGCATCAACAGAGGAGAGTGTAAACCAAGGGATAGTACGACTGTTAGAGCCGATCCTTGAAGAAGGCACCTCCGATACTTCTTCAGAGAGATCTTCCGAGTATTTCACAGAACACTTGGGACAAATAAAACTAAACAGAAGAGAAAACATGGCAAAAGGACCATCAGACCCCTCGGCCACACTAAAGCTATTGTTCATCAAGTATCAATATGACTGTTGGAGCTATATATGGTTCACTCTACTGAACTTGGTCTCACCTATATATTTGTATCTTGTCCTCAATATGGATCAATCTTTGGGAGCGTATATGGTGTGTCTCTTGTCTCGTCTCTCTCTCTTTCTCTCTACATCTCAACATGGTATAAGAGCGGTAACGATCACACACCGATTCAATTCATGGTGACAACAGTATGTGTATGCGATTTGCATGTAAGATTCAAAATTGTTACAAATTTTATTTTTGAGCGTTGATTCTTGTTAACTATGGTTGTTTTGTGTTAAGAAGAATATGATTAGTGTTTTATGTGGCATTTATTTCTAATCAATCTAATCGTTGATTACGTTTTCTTGTTAATGACACCCTGAACTTCATCTCAATTTTTCTTGCTGTTCTGCTCAAAATTTGAAGAAACGAAAAAAGCGCAATGGCTTTTTTCATCCAAAACTTGTTCGTCTCCTCGAGCTCTTCGATTTGAGTTCTAGGTTTGCGTCAATCGGAGTTCGCAGCAGAAAGTTATGTTGTTTTTACTGCAATTGAGCTTGACGCAGCTTTCTTCGTCCTACTTCTTCGTGAAGCGTCCGTGATCGTTTTTCTTATTTTGGCGTTAACTTTTTCCAAGAAGATTTAGCTTTTTGCTATTCGTATTGTGGCCGTCAATCTTGCGTCTCACGCCACTCTATTTTGAGGACTCGTTTATTATTAATGTCTCCTTTACCCTACCTTTTGTGGGTGATGTCTCTCACATCTTTGGGCGTTCCTTGAGCATCCCTCTTACGTTTATCGTTGATAGAACGCAGTACTCATATCTCTCTCATTCTCAATTGCGGCCGTCACCATATATGGTGTGCAGATTCTGTGATCTTATCTTATACGTCTTCTCTCAACAAGATATGGCTATGAATATTCTCGTCAACGGCTTTCCTTCTGGCCAGCGTTCTGTTCCTCCTTTCCAAGGTCAAGGATTTCCAGGCTGGAAAGCAAAGATGTTGTTAATTCTTGAAGGCGATGAACTCTCCGATGTTGTTCTTGGAAATCGTGTTTGTCCGCCTCAGCCTGTTGATACGGATAATGATAACGTGCTTATCACTGAAGGACCTATATTTGAAGATTGGAATGTTGCCTATACGGATTGGCAATGACGTGATAAAGCAGCTCGTTGGTATATTCTTTCTGCTCTTACTGATTCCCTTTTGCTTGATATGTATGAACTACCTACTTCCCACGACGTATGGAAGTACCTTATGGCAAATTTTCAGAAGAAATCTGTTACAAAAATACTTTATTTGAGAGGGTTGCTTAACAAGTTACAATATGAAGTTGGTACTGCCATGACGGGACATATTGAATCTTTCAAATCTATTATTAATCAACTTGCTGCTGCCGGTGATCCTGTTCCACAAAAGCAACTGATTACAATTCTCCTTGATACGGTGAAGGACTCTTCTTATGATAACATTGTTACTATTCTCTCTAATAAAGATGGTCTTGATTTCGACCAAGCTTGCATGTCTTTAATTGAATAAACGTCAAGAACGTCGGAATGCTGGTCACGATACAGCTATGATTTCACAAGAGGATACTGAGTCACAACAAATGGAACTTACTTTTTATGCTCGAAGGCGTCCATTTCAACGAGGAAACCGCAGAGGTGGCCATCGCGGTAATATTTTCTCTCGTCTCAAATTTCCTAATGAGCAATTTTCTTACTGCAACAGAAATGGCCATACTGAAGATGATTGTTGGGCACGTCAATATGATGAAGAACACAATATTACCACAAAACAACCACGTTTATCTAGAGACTCTTCTTCTTCTTGTTGTGAATATTGTGGACGATCTGATCATCCCACTCGTATGTGCTATAAGCGTCGATTCGACACAGATCGAAATAGAGGATATGCTACTGAACATCGAAACAACATTGTACCAGAAACAAGCCGCGTCCTATGTTCAGTTGCTCCAAACAGAATACTTCATGTACGTAATGGATCACTTTTTATTGTCGATTCTGGTGCTACAGGAAATATGACATATCAGTCTAAGTGGATCCATAACTATCATCCACTGCCAGTTCAACGTGTTGTTTATCTTGCTGATGATACTACTTGTCAAGTAAAGGATATTGGAGACTTATATCTTGGTACCTTATCTTCTTCCACTCGAATTTTGCGAGGAGTATTACATGTACCAGATCTTAATCTTCTTTCAATTGCTAGACTTTTGATCTTGGTCTATTTGTTGGATTTGATCATACCAAATGCCGAATTGAGAAAGATGGACAAACTATAGCCACTGCTCCTCGAAACGGTAATTTGTTTGAACTCTCTCTCAACGATGCTGTAGCAAATATTGTCACTGCTCCAGGTGATCATGATTACAAAGTATGGCATCACCGTTTTGTTCATGCTGATTTCTCAAAACTCCTTGATCTTCAACGTAACCCTTTCCTCTTTCAAATACAACTCATTCTCATGACATATTGGATCTTGTTCATACTAATATATGTGGACCTCTACCTTCTTCGAGATCACAATATCGCTACTTCATTACTTTCATTGATGATTTCTCAAGGTATACGACTGTATTTCTACTTAGACAAAAATCTAAAGCCTTATCTGTTTTCAAACAATTCCACAAGGCTGCGGAACTTCAAACTGGTCGTCGCCTTAAGAAGCTTCGTAGTGACAATGGAGGCGAATATGTTTCTCGAGAGTTTGTGAGTTACTGTGCTGACACTGGAATTCATCATGAACACACTATTCCATATTCGCCTCAATAGAATAGTGTTGCTGAACGAAATAATCGCACTATTCTCAATGTTGTAAGATGTATGCTGATTCATTTTGGCTTATCTCGTGTTTTCTGGGCTGAAGCTACTTTGACAGCAGCATTTATTCATAATCATCTTCCTACTACTGCACCCTCTGGTAAGATACCCATCACAGCATGGATAGGTGACTTCTGTATCTCATTTTCGAACCTTTGGATGTATTGCTTATATTCATGTTCCCAAAGAAACACGAACAAAGCTTGATGCTCCTAGTCTTAAAGTTATTTTTATTGGATATTCTGACACTTCCAAAGGATACAAATTCTATGACCCTTCCTCCAAGAAAGTAATTGTGAATCGTGATGCTACTTTTACGAACAGCTTATGGGAGGCTCATGGTCCATGGATGATTCTGATGATACTAAATCATTGCTTCAGGCTTTTCCATTTCTTTCAGAAGATGAAAATATTCCTATAGAGCAACTTTCCTCTTCACAACCATCCATTCCAAATGTTTCCAATGATGATATTGTGTTAACCCTCACGGCACACGGACACCCCATCACCTACGACGGACGTGTATTATGTATTTGGTAGAGTTAGGTACCGGGCTTTTCGAACCAATAGGGAAAGGTAGAGTGATCGCCAATGAGAGGTGCACTTTAACTTGGACATTCAAGGGATTAGTTGGTTAAGCATGGGCGCCCAAGTGTGAATGGGGTGAGCTCCTATAAAAGCCAACTAAACCTAATTTTTACTCATTCTCTCATTTGTGCAATTGAAGAGTGCTCTTGCTCCATCTCCATCTTCTTCTTCTTCACCTCCTTGTGTGTGTGTGTGTGAGAGAGAGAGAGAGGGAGAGTGTGTGTGCGATCGAGCATTACGAAGGCACGATGGCGGCGAAGCGGTTGAGCGCGGCACGACTGCAGCTTCTTCTTCATCGCGGCGAGGAATCCACCACGAAGGCGAGCATAGAGCGGTGAGTGACACACCCTTTGTTCTCTTGAGCTTGCTAGTTTAGGCTTGTTGTGTGCTTGGAGCCGTTTGTGGTTCGCATACGGTGTATTGGCAAGTCCCTTGCTTCGACAGTGCAGCAAGGAGCGCACATTTTTGGCGCCGCTGCCGGGGATATGCCCTACACTAAGCTCGGTTAGCACTTTACGCTTCCTTGTGGTGCAATTTCTATCATAGGAAAGGCAGGGAAGGAGTGTGTGGAGATTTCTGTTTTTTGCGTTTTCTGCATTTGCTGTCAAGTTTCAATTTCTGCTATTGTCTGCGTTTTTTCAATTTCTGCAATTTTTGCATTTTCAAGTTCGACGTTTTCAATTTCTGCAATTTTTTGCATTTCTGCGTTTTTTTAATTTTCTGCAATTTCTGCATTTTCTGCAATTTCTGCGTTTTTTCTGCAATTTCTGCAATTTTCTGCAATTCTTGCATTTCTGCGTTTTTCAATTTTCTGCATATCTGCGTTTACTGCAATTTTTGCATATCTGCGTTTTCAATTTCTGTATTTTCTGCACCAAAAAGAAAAAAAATTTAAAATTTTTTTTTTCTCCAAAAAAAAAAAACCGGAAATTAAAAAAAAAAAAAAAAAAAAAAAAACGGAAATTAAAAACGCGAGTGAGCGGGCAGCGAAATTTTTCGAAAATAAAAAACGTGACTCTTAAAACGGACGGGTTGGTTTGTATAAAAGATAGATCGGGATCGGGATCATTTTCCCAAGCCCAAGCCCAAGCCCAAGCCCAAGCCCAGGCCTCATTTTCCCAAGCCCAAGCCCAAGCCTCGGGATCGGGATCATTTTCCCAAGCCCAAGCCCAAGCCCAAGCCCAGGCCTCAGGCCTCAATCCTATGATATATACTAGACTCACTCTTATATATATACCCTACTCCCTCAAGAGAGAATGAGAGCATGTGGGACAAGTCCTCCACTCTCCTCCTTTCTCTTCCCACTTGCACCCTTAGACTTTCTAGTTTGGGCCTAGTTCCCTACTGGAAATTGACAGTTTTAGGGATTCCGAGGGCATAGAGTGACCAAACGGAGGGCTGTAAAGCACGGCACGACCCTCTGACCGATACGCTCGTTTCGAGCTATCACACGGCCCATTCCACAACACGCTCTAAAAAATCTAGCAAAAAAACCAAACAAAAAACACGCTAAAAACTAGTCACAAGGCCTCCTAGAGCAGCTTTTTGACACCTTAGGGTATCAGAAGCACATGCACTTACGCTCTGGGCGGGTGCTAGAACACGAGCATATTAAGGGTGACTCTGTTCATACGGACACCCATTACCCATCCACGATAGGATCTAGACCCTCAGCGGGGACACAAGGTAGCACCACCCAAGACCCTAAAATAGCCGCTAGTGATTCCTCCTCCGACTCAGAAATCATGGAAGCATACCCTACCCAAAACACTGAGAGAGAAGGCCATGCACCTCCCGAAGCTCCACAGCCTAGTACTAGTATGTTTAGCCGTTTCATGGAAACATTAGGCAGAGCTACTCGCTCGGAACCTGATGCAAATGAAGCACACGAAGGGGGTGGGGAAGTGGACTCTCCTTTCACATCGCACATGGACCCCACACCCCCAAAGAGTGTCCATGTGGATATCCTACCAACTTCTTACCAAGAAGGCCCTGTTGAGCTGCCTCCTTTAGAAGTTCCCTCTAGAGTACCGTTGGTGACAAGTAAAACCACGGGGAGCAACATTGCTTCTACCTCACAAGAAACCATTAACACGTCGACTCTAGAAGGATTGTTCATTAATGATCATTGGACATACGACCTCCACACTGAGGTGTTCACGGATCTACACTCTGGCCACGCCTACCATGTAGGATGGATAGAGATTGTACAATCCACCTCTAGTGCCACGAGCATCGAAGATCAACAGAAAATGATCTGTAATGTTATCCATGGCATTATTCAATCAGAAAGGCAAAACCGAGGGGTAAATATACTCTCAACTGGCCCCATGAGATTTCTGGATACGAGCAAGGCTCAACAGCCTACTCTATCACAAATGGAGACTCCTCTAATGAGCCCCATGGACCCATCTTACGTCATTTCACCTGGGGTCTCTATGCAATCTGAGCCTCCGAGCGAAAACTTTAGCTTCCCTAACTTGGCTCAACCCTCTATTAAGGAAAACCCAGTGCTCACTCCAGGGATAAGCCTGACAAAGAATGTACCGATGACATCTACGGTTAGCGCAGTGCCACTACCTAGTGTCGTAGTACCTAATATGGGGCCTCGACCGTATGTGCCTCTAGCCCCTTATGCACACATGGCCCCCACACCTCCAATTGTACCACTTGCTTATGCTCCTCGAGTGCCGCTCCCTAGCTCTTATCCGAGTGGACCTATGCCCGGTTATGTTCCATATCCTGCATCATCTACACATATGCCAAGACCGGTACCCGTTCCTCTCCCACATATGATTCCAAGAGTACCTCCACCGGCCCTGCCTCCTCACATAGGTGACTTGGCAGCGTTTGCTCAAACCATAGGTCGATCTATCGCGGAAAATATGCATCACGCATCTGATAGAGAGCCTAGAAGTAAGGCAGTACAAATTGCCAAACTCACGCAAAAATTCAATGGGGATGAAGATGCTAGGAAACACATTGAAGTGTTTGAAGAAGTATGTGATTCCTTAGGGGAACGCAACGAACTACATAAGTGCAATGCCTTAAGCTTGACATTAAGTGGGAAGGCTGGAGATTGGTATAGGACCCTAAGGGTGGACGAGAAAACAATCTACCCTACCCTTAGAAGGTTGTTTCTAAAGGAGTACATACGAGAAGGTGTGCTTTGGGGTGTAGCATCTCAGCTACAGAAGGCCGAACGTAAGGAAGGAGAGTCAGTAAGGGACTTCATTAGTTGTCTAAAGCACTTAAACTCTCGTTGCCCTGTAAATGAGCGCTTCAACAATAACCAACTGCTTGATCGATTCATTCGAGGGTTGAGGAATGAAGGAATCTATAATGGACTAGTGATTAGAGGTATCACAACCTGGGAAGATGTCACTGCCAATGCAATCCAATTAGAGGACAACTTGATGATAGCAGGCATGAGGGTGTCTACTGACACGAGATCCACTAGCTCACAAGCCATTGAGTATGAACCCATGACTGCAAAGCCCATTGCCAATGAGCCAAAGGTATTTGAGACATTCTTGACAGACCTCACCAAGGCAATCCAAGAGTCTCTTAAGGATAACCGACCCCCTCAAAATAGTCACATGTATCCAAGAAGGGAGCAACAATGGTGTTCCATTTGCTTAGGTCCACATAGCACTAGTGAGTGCCCTACGTTTAGAGTAAAATTTAATGGAACTTGCAACTCATGTGGTAGGTATGGTCACCAAGCTAAGGATTGTTTAATGATCAAACGTATGATGGCAAATAGACCACCTGTAGCCTGGACGGATGCACCTCGAGCTCCTGTATTGATGCCTACTCCACCTGTTGAGCAACTACCGCAACACATGGTCCCTAGATCTCAAAATGTTGTACAAGCTACACCGCTACCACCTCCTGTGCTAGGACCGCAGCCCCTGCATCCAAGAGTCGCCCCTATGAACCAAGTGGGTTGCGAGCCATCAAATGCTTATCCAGATAGCTGTGAGGAGGAAATAGACACTAGTATTGCCTACGGACTTGATACATTGGAAGAATGTCCTATATACTACATGGAAGATTGTTGGGGACAAGTCAAGCCGGTTTATCAAGCTGCTGCTCTCGCATCCAGAGGTCAAAATATCAACACCCAGGCTAGGAGGCCACCTCTTCAATGCTACGAGTGTGGTGGACCACATCGAGTAGCGGAGTGCCCTATTAGGCTGCAAAAGAATGCTGCACAGATGCAAATGAATCAAGGGAGCACGTCTGCAATGCCAATACTCACATGTAATCGTTGTGGCATAGATCACTTGATTGCCCAATGCCCCTATAACCCAAATGCGCCTAAAATCACACCCCTGAATTTGGTCGAAATTGCTAGTGTGACGTCGCCAATACCACCCGTCGCACTCGCTTATGCGATTACACGATCCATGCTTCAAGGGCCAGGCCATATCCTCGAAGAAAGAGATACCGCGTCAGTTATCCAAGCAAAGAAAAAGAAGACACGAAGGAAGATGTCGCAGAATACAGAAAATTCAAAGCCAAGTTCCAAAACAAACATAGGAACAGGAGATGACCCCGTGTATATGAATGACCTCGAGGATGATTCAGATTCAGTCGAGACAATGGAGACTAGAACCAATACCACAAAGGGAAAGACCGACAAAGAAAACCGTAACATGGAACCAAATGAAAACCGAATAAGAGAAAACCATAAAGAGCCTCTGAAAACACCACAAGTGTTTCCAAATCCAATCCAAGACCCCCAAGATAAACCGCAGGGGCAAAAAGGGAAGAATCGTAAAAAGAAGATTGGGACGTACCCAAACCCTGTAGACGAGATTAAGCAGGTGAAACATCTAAGAGGTTTAGTGGAGGAGACTCAAAGGAAACTAGAACCAGAACCCATGCATATCAAAATTCATGACACAGTGTTTCCCACGCAAGTTCATCCACCCCACAGGAACCATAGACCGTTAACCATATCTAGTATCATCCAAGAAGGGAGTGAGGACGGGACATCAGAAAGTGAGCATACACCTTTCTTGTTGGAAAGGATGTTTAACGAAGGAATACCTGATCCCATTGAGGAATATGAGATTCCATCCTCACTAGTTCCTAGTCAAGGACCTACACCCTGCAAAACGCCAATGAATGTTGCCAAACTAGTGGACTTCATGTCTTCTGAGGTCCGAACCACGATCATAGCAAAGCTGTATGGAGATCCTGAGTTATTCCTTGCACTTCGAGCATTCCTTAACGGAGAGCTACGAACGGGATTACCGCAGTTTGCGCAACCAAATAGGCCTGACTCGATTATGATTGATGAGGAAAATCATGTGCAATCACTTGACTTAGATGGACACGAGTCTGTGATCGAGGTACCCATTAACGAATTAGGGCAGTATTTTGAAGGCGACGAGTCTAATGCGACCCTACCCATCACTACCAAGGGATTAACTATAAAGGGAATTCTTGATGGTGGTGCGGGAGTTAGCATCATTACAAAAGATTGTTGGGAATCCATGGGAAAACCCCGCCTCAGTGTTACTAACATTGTGGTAAAGATGGCAAATGGTACCATAGCCAAATCTATGGGGATGCTCAAGGATCTTAAGATCAAAGTTCTAGGACACAAGGTACGACATACGTTCATTGTAATGGATTTCTCTAAACACCTTATGTCATATGAAATGATTCTAGGACGACCATTCATGAGGGAAGCACAAATGGTTCATGATTGGTCTAAAAATCATGTCTATTTGCAATTCCAAGACTCTGTCCTTAGAGTGGATTTGGTGACTGGTAAGGTACACCCCTTAGGGAGTAAAACCATTATTGATCATCGCTCTGACACCACAGTTCACTCGGCCCCACTACAATATTGTTACACTTGTAAGAAGGATACAGACATTGGCCAAGATTCTCCTTACATGGATGTGTTACCGGGTATGACGGAATCAGACAATGTGGATTGGGTCCACCTAGCATCAACCATAGACACTTGGGGAAATAGGGGGACGACCTGGGTAACACCTGAGGGGGATGAAATGCCTATACCCTTAAATATGCTACAAGCAATGCATATCGCTTCTGACAAGACTCATCCTAAGGTAACGAAGAAAACATACAAGTGGGTCCCTAAAGCTTCTTTAGTGACCATATCTAGTGCTAAAAAACAGAAACCTAGTAAGAACCGTACCACTCACTCCAAGAAATGTAAAGAAATGCTGCGTTGGATTCCTAAACGACTATTGGAAGCCCAAGGATACTATGAAGGAAATGATCAAATCTGGGTGCCCAAACGTAAAGTGTACTCTCACCTGTCACCTGGCCCATGTAAACCCAATCCTGTGGCTCCAAAACGAATCAATGATCATGGAAAGAAAAAAATCACAGAATGCTACACACCCGCTCTCGAGCTAGTTTGGGTACCAAAGAAAGAACGATTTGTTCCACCTAGCTCAGGAAGGGGGGAGTCCCATGAAGATTCTAGCTCCTCATGTAATACATCCATAGAGGTAAAAGCTTCTACACAGCCTCCATCTATAGTAGTGGACCTCCATGAAGCTACAAAAGAATCCACACCTCCCAGTGTTCAAGAATCACCTAATGAACCACTTCAAGTTCGATCTTGGGAGAGTACCTTACCACCCTTGCAGCTTGACAAGGCACCTAGGGTAATAGAAAACTACTGGCAAAAATCCTCACCTATTACCAACTGGAACAATTGGTTTCAAAGGGTGACAAGCTCATTTCAAACGGTATGATCTACCCAAGGAAGGGGGGAGTGTTTGTGGACATCCATCATTCACTTGTTTCCCTCTCAACCTTTTTCCCTGACCTCTCAATTCCAATCTTAGGGAATGTACATATAAAGCTTTATACTCACAAAAAAAAAAAAAAAAAGAGCAAGAGCAATTAGCAAACGAGTATGCACATTAAAGTCAAAACATTGACTCAGACCTACACATGTCACATCTGGTACAGTGAAACAGAAACCTATGCCATGAAACACCTTCGATCCTCATCACTTGAGTGATGGAGGGTAGGTAAGATTAGTACGATAGGAGTGTTTCTGTTTTAGAGTTGAGTGATTAGCAAAGATCTCTTTTCCCACTAATGTGCCTCCTGGAGGTAGTCCTTTTGTTTTCTAGTGTGTACAGGAGCGTGTTGCTATTGATAGGATTTGGACCTTCATGGAACCTTTCTCTCGTTCACACTTCAAATCAAGCGCGACCATCAACACAAACAGGTGTTTCTTGTCCATTAGCATTGCCGTTATCTTTTTGCATCTATGTTTGTCTGCCTTGATTGTGATTGGTAGCATAATATTCAGCGCATTTGCTTAGTGTCAAACATTTAATTCAATGTAATGTTTTGTCATAATCACTTGTCTAGGTTTAAAAATCAAGCAGTCCGACTAAGCTAGTTTGACCAAGCTAGGTATTAGAAATCTTCTCTTAATACCATGGGGAATGCCTTCCTAATAAACAATGGTTACTTAGGTTCTTAATCCGATTTAAGCAGCATTGTATGAAATGTACTAGGGCTTTCTAGTGGGCTTAACACTAGTGACCTTTAGCTTAAGTATTATAAAGGGAGTTTACTAATGTGATGAGCCTGGGGAGTGTAACAATGTTATTTGACCCCCCAAAGTTACAAAATTTAAATGCTGAAAATGAACAAGCAAAAAATCAAAGTGCCACAATGTAAAATTTTAAGCTGGAAGAGAAATCTCAGCTTGATTTGGTACTTCACTCACATGTATTGCCTATGGTACTAGAGCCCTAGAGGTTCCCAGTGTGGGCGCTTTTCCTTGAAAAGCAAAAAACCCAAGGCATACAAAATAAGCACCCACTTCAAAATTGAATCAGTGTGAAAAGACTTTGGGGGGTCAAAGAAAAAGTAATCAAACAGGCGATGATTTCATGAGAAATTCCTTTTATGGTAGCTTAACTACAAGGTTTTCTAGATATAGCCTCTAGTCAGCCCTCGAACATGAATACTTGGCTCTCGCGATTAAACAACTTAATTGACCACAGAAAATTAAGAAGCTTACCCATGGTATTAATATTCGATCTCTAGTGCTTTTCGACCGTCAAATTAGCGACCCCAGACTTGTTTCATTTTCTACCTTTACATCTGTTTATGCATTTGATTACATTGCAATTTAATGTTCATTGCTACCAAATTGTTTGAAATTCTTTGACCAATCAATGTGTCTACCTCAAACTGCATATGCTTTTTAAGAGAATGCCATTACTGTGCCAATGTTGTTTGATTTTGCAGTGACTGAAGAAGGCTAAGGAATAGCTTCAACTCAATAGCTTCCGAGGACGGAATCTACATCAGGAAGGGGGGCATGTTAACCCTCACGGCACACGGACACCCCATCACCTACGACGGACGTGTATTATGTATTTGGTAGAGTCAGGTACCGGGCTTGTCGGACCAATAGGGAAAGGTAGGGAAAGGTAGAGGTGCACTTTAACTTGGACATTCAAGGGATTAGTTGGTTAAGCATGGGCGCCCAAGTGTGAATGGGGTGAGCTCCTATAAAAGCCAACTAAACCTAATTTTTACTCATTCTCTCATTTGTGCAATTGAAGAGTGCTCTTGCTCCATCTCCATCTTCTTCTTCTTCACCTCCTTGTGTGTGTGTGTGTGAGAGAGAGAGAGGGAGAGTGTGTGTGCGATCGAGCATTACGAAGGCACGACGGCGGCGAAGCGGTTGAGCACGGCACGACTGCAGCTTCTTCTTCATCGCGGCGAGGAATCCACCACGAAGGCGAGCGTAGAGCGGTGAGTGACACACCCTTTGTTCTCTTGAGCTTGCTAGTTTAGGCTTGTTGTGTGCTTGGAGCCGTTTGTGGCTCGCATACGGTGTATTGGCAAGTCCCTTGCTTCGACAGTGCGGCAAGGAGCGCACATATTGATATTTTTGTTGATCTGCCTATTGATTTTGAACATGGCTCATGTCATGTTTATGATGACGATATTGCTGATAATGCTTTTTCTACTTTTGAAGATCCCATTACTTATGATGAAGCTATCTCTTCACCACAAAAGGATCAATGGAAAGAGGCTATGGAAGCAGGGTACGATTCTCTTATATCTAAAGGTACATGGATACTAACTGAATTACCTCCTGGTCATACAACTATTAAATGTAAGTGGATGTATAAGACAAAAGTAAAATCAGATGGATCTTTTGACAAGTTCAAGGCGCGTTTAGTTGGAAAAGGTTACTCCCAAGTAGCTGGTGTTGATTATCAAAAAACGTTTTCACCAGTTGTTCGCATTACAAGTGTTTGAGTTTTATCGGCATTTGCTGTTCAATTTGATTTAGAAGCTCATCAAATGGATGTGCGAACTGCTTTTCTTAATGGTGACTTGGAAGAGGAAATTTATATGGAACAACCAGAAGGGTTTGTTATTCCAGGTAAAGAAGACCTTGTTGCTCAACTCCATAAGGCACTATATGGTCTCAAACAAGCTTCGTGAGCCTGGTATACAAAATTTGATCTTTTTCTCACCTCTAAAGGATTCATCTCTTGCTCGTCAGACCCCAACTTATACATAAAACGCCAAGGTAACAGTTTTGTGATTCTTGCACTTTATGTGGATGATACCATCCTTGTTTCCAATGATTTGGGATTTCTTCAGCAAGTGAAAAAGTTATTGTCTTCTGCATTCGATATGGTGGATCTTGGAGAGATTCACTCTTGTCTTGGCATTCAAATCCAACGAAACCGTACAAAAGGTATTTTATTCCTTCGACAGTCAAAGTTTATTGCAGATACTATTCAAAAATTTGGTATAGAATCTGCACATTCAGCCAACACACCTTGTCTTGCGAGCTCTACGAAGAATACTTCTGACAATGGCGGTCAACTTGTCACAAATCAACCTTATGCTAACTTGATTGGATGTCTTCACTTTGTTGGCATGAACACTCGTCTTGATATTCTGTTTGCTGCTAATTATCTTGGACAACATCTTGCATGTCCTTCCCTTAAGCATTGGTCTGCTGCAAAGCATGTATTGAAATACTTGAAAGGCACTACAGATTTTGGTTTAGTCTATCGACGACAACTCACATCGGATTCTATGCAATCTCTTTCTCTTTTGGGTTACACAGATGAAGAATGGGCAAGCTCACATTTATCTGTGCGATCTACTAGTGAAAATTGCTTCTTTATAAATGGTTGTCTTGTTTCTTGGAAGAGCAAGAAACAACGTTGTGTTGCAGTTTCTACGACTGAGTCAGAATATGTTGCGGCATCACTTGCAGCTCGTGAGTTAATTTGGCTTTGACAAATGCTGGTTGATATTGGTCACTCTCCTCTTTCTAGCACACCCTTGCGGTGTGACAACCAAAGTGCTATTAGTCTTGCAAAATACTATGTTCAACATAATAAGTCAAAGCAAATTGTTGTCCATTATCATTATGTCAGGTATGAAGTACGCAAAGGAACCATTATGGTTGAACACTGTCCAAGTGACCAGATGATTGCAGAAATTTTGACCAAAGGCCTCAATGAGTCATGTTTCATCCTCTTGCGCTCGGAGCTTGGAGTTTCTTCGGCCTTACTCTTTCTAGATTAGCTTCTTTGCTATTGTAATAGCTTTGTACATATGACATTGTAATCTTTTAGGTACCATGCACTATGCACACTCCACATTTGTACCTTGTGATATCTAAGTCACTTGAATATTTGTACATAAATGCACAATTCACTTTCACATCATCACTGCTGGTTCATATTTCACATTGTATAGGGGCTTGGGTTTTTCCCTTGAACTCCCCAAGGGTTTTTTCATCCAAAGCTAGAGACCTTTGTTTGAGTGGGGGTGTTGGAGCTATATATGGCTCACTCTATTGAACTTGGTCTCACCTATATATTTGTATCTTGTCCTCAATATGAATCAGTCTTTGGGAGCGTATATGGTGTGTCTCTTGTCTCGTCTCTCTCTCTCTCTCTCTTTCTCTCTACATATTAACAATGACAACAAGCAAGGTGCCAAGATATAAAAAGATGGTATGGACCGCTACTGTGTGAAAATAGAAGATAGACCAAGTGAGTTCAGGGACTTAGTGCCTATGAGCTATAGCGGTGTGACAGGTACCTAGACGACGAGGGTATCATGTACTTGGTAGTCCTAAATCCTTACATTGTAGACAAGTGGGGATTGATGGGCACAAAAGCCAAAATAGACGAGGAACATGAGGAAAAAGCACCAACAATGAGCTTACCTAATGCGAGATTAAGGCAAGAAAACGAAACGTCGAGAACCAACACGGATAATGTCTACTTGGGGTTATACAAGTATAATAATGGAGAGCAAGATCTCTATTATAGATGTGAGGAACCCTACGTCGGGGAGATGACAGAGTGGAAAAGACTTTATGTCTTCACCTACACAGAGGGAGCGGAAACGAAAATTGCAGCATACGACAAGTATGGAAGACCATATGCAGCAATCGATAAAAAAGAATTGGAAGGATATACGTAATTTGGGGGACCACTTCATCATTATTATGTCACTCCAAGCCCACTAAGACCAGCACCTACAACTGTCATTCCAGAACCGTTGACCATAGGTGGAGGGAGGACTCATGTAGCTGATTCTTTCAGTCGACCCCATTATTCGAAGACAAGCCCCATGGGAACATTACATTCCAGCGAATCAATGGCTACGAATCCAGGTAGTGCAGTTCCTATCTCTACACATATGGCTGTAGGTCCGACATTTACAACCATCCCATCACATTTGCCTCCTAGTAGTAGATTTGGGGCGGGGGAGCCAACGAGAGCAACCTATGACCTCCATGATGCACGTGAACGATTAAGTCGAGACATGGGAGCAATGAGATTGACCGCAGACCATAGACGGATCAGGCCATCCCAAGTAGCGAAGTGCATGCCGAAGAAGTATAGTGGATCGGGGGATCCATATGCCCATGTATCTCTCTTTAAGCAAGTCTTAAGAGCAGAACAGATCACTGATTTCCATACTCAATACGAGGGATTCGGGCTGACCTTGGAAGGGATGGCCTTAACTTGGTTTCAACCTTTAAACCCTGAAACTTGTCCGAATATTGAACATGTATTGCGCGAGTTCGCAAAAGAATTCTCAAAACGGGGTATAAAGCATAATACTGTATCACAGATATACGCTTTTAAACAAAGAGAGAATGAAAAAGTGGAGGAAGCAACCTTGAGATTCAAGCAATACATTGAGAGGTGCCCGAGGAGGGAATTACAGCAAGACGAGAGATTGTCTATGCTCTTCGTTGAAGGACTTAGGAATGAAACCTTGAAAAAGGACCTTCACCTGAAGGCGTGTAGTACATTTCAACAGGTTACAAGGGAAGTGTTATATCTTGTCGATAACTGCAAAGCATATGGGAAAGTGTCAGAGCATACTGATTCAGTAACCAGTGTCTTTTCATCGATTAAAAGCGAACCCTCTACCAAGAAATATGCCTAGGAATCCTTGATGCCGACAGCTGATCAATTGATAGAGGAGGTCACGAAGAGAATGCAACAACATATGAGATTCAAATCCGGTGATGAGACAGACTCAGACGAGGAAGTGTGACACATGCGGGGGGATCATCCTACGCCGTGGTGCACACAACATCCGAAAGCACCAGTTGCGAATGGACGAGTACTGAAATGGTGCGCCATAGAACAAAAATGGACAAATCATAGCACGGAAGAGTGTTTTTATAACAAAAAATATGTGAGGGAAAGACCGTATGGACCTCCAGCAGGACCATCCCAACCACCTCCTCCAAGATATCAAGTTGGACCAAATATGAATCTGGTAGCAGGAGCAGACAGACCTCATCCTATGTTGGGTCAACAACCTCCATTACCACAGGAAAATAGGTCCATGATTAGGTATGCTCAACCTTGTGAAGCATCACCAGGAAAAAATAGTACACTTCAAGTTTCTTATTATGAGGAACCGAATGAGCCTTACACAAGACAACCTGAATCACAAATGTACGCAGACGAAGCATATCAACCATGGGGAAATAGCGAGGGTATGGCACCACCAACGTATGTAGCACAACCTTCAAGAGATCAATATTTGGTAGACGAAAGAACGTTAATGTTCATTGCGAACCAGAATTACAAACCAAGAGGATATCCTAATAGAGCAGGACAACCTATGGGACCACCTCCTCAAAATCAACCACCTATTGGATAGTGCTATAGCTGTGGAAGTACGGATCATTGGGAGCGTAACTACCCTTTCAAAGGTGAGAGAGTGAAAATTTTTGGGTTTTGTGACGGATGTGGTGTGAATCACATATTTCCAAATTGCCCAAAAAATCCGGACAACAAGGGAAAAGCGACTATGAATATTGTGGGGGTGATACCAAGTGCAAGCAGCGGATCAAAAACCGATCCCATGATCCAGATCAATGCGATAACCAGAGCCCAAGCCAAGGACTTAAGGAAAAACAAGTCCGTGGAGGAAAAGGTCGAGTTGCCAATACCCACAGAAAATGAGAGTTTATCCGTGAGAACCCAGCGAAAATCCTGGAAGGCGAAACGAGACAGGATGAAAACAAGAAGATTGAACAGCCAAATTGCCATGCAAAACGAATTGCAGGAAACGAAGGAGCAACTCAAACAAGAGAGAGAGAGAGAGTAAAACTGCTGAGATTAACAAAAAACTGAGGAGAGCATCCTCAGGGGGATCAGTCTTGGTTGACAAAGTGCTAGAGCCGTTAGATGCTCTATTACAAGCGTACGAAGCAAGGCTAGAAACAAACCAAACTTTAGAGCAAAGATGGTTAACTTATCCTCAACCAGAAGTGGAAACGAAGCGTTTGGAAATGTGTAAGTACCTCATTGAAACAGCCCAGGCTTTCATGGAACCTAAGATGGTTAGAACCCTAGAACAAGAAGTGTTGATTCACAAAGAGCGAGAAAAACTAAAAATCGGTGAACCAAAACAAGTAAACGAACCCAAGCGTGAAACGATAGTGTCACTGGATCATCGCGTGGTTCCAAACACGATTGATGACACTAAGTCAATGACGATAATGCCAATTCCAGAAGTTGAAGAACAATGGCCACAACACTTATGGGAAACCATTAGAAACAGAAAGAACGGAAGCGCGACGTTACAGTCTGTTCCAATTCCTGAGATTAGCCTAGATAACGGGTTTTATCCAGCCGATATACAATCGATATATGGGGATGCGGGAACGGAGATTTCGGTGGAAAGCAAAGCCCAATCCTTGAAAATCCTGCCTTCATTTATAGGTGAACATGAGGCACAATCAGAGATAAGGTTAGTTCCATCCCAGATGAGAACTATTCCACATATGGTTGACTCAAAAAGTCTTCAAGAGATGCTGTCAACACCTATAACATGCACAATCACGCTGTCTGAACTCTTGAGAGTCAGACCACACTTATGGGAGGACATGGGGAAACATTTGGAACACAGAGTAAAGATTCCTCTTCAGAAAAACCCTACGGGAGAAGAAAACAAACGGGGAAGTTAGCCCAAAGCCCAACCAGTGCCCATAAACAAGGTCAGGGATTACTGTGAAGGCGAGGAGGGTAATACAACCTTAGTTGTTGAATATCAGGATATAAAAACGATAGCTATCCTAGACAGTGGAGCGGGAGTGACGATTGCTACAAAGGAAATCTGGGAGAAATGGGGCCGTCCCACTCTCAGGAAAACGAGAATGAAACTGCAACTAGATGGGTATGTAGAGAGACCATTGGGAATCCTGGACCAAATAGTTGTAACTTCATGTGGAATTAACTATGAGCACACCTTTGCTGTGGTGGATTTCGGGAAAACAAACAACTTTGACATTATTTTGGGACGACCTTTTATGCGTCAAATCAAAATGATACAAGATTGGAGGTACGACCAAATCTACCTAAGACACGAAGAGCTAATAACGAAAATCAACATGAAGGATCACAGCTATAGAGAGGTTGCAAAAACACCAGTGCAAGAATTTAATTCAACCACTATAAATGAAAAAGAAATACCGGCGTGGATGCAAACGAAAGCGCATGTCTGGATGTGTGGAGCATCTGATTGTGGCGACATAATCAAAGAGGAATGCATTTTGATGCATTTCCCTTCCTCGAACATTTATTTGAGCCATTCGGGTGGACTCAAATATTGTCAACCTTGGACGTATGTGTTAACGAGTGCACACCTACGAAATTTTGTGACGAAGAAGGATACGACCTAGTAACGTTGCAAATGGCTAGCGTCATCCTTGAGTCAGGATCGGAGAGCGAGGAACAAAAAGAACCATCATGTGAGACCGAGTGTAAAAGAATCATTGATGAGATATCTGTAGTAGTGAACGATAGGAATCAAATAGAGGAGGAATTCACGGATTCACTAAGCTGTGACCTTCGATCACTGAACGATGAGATCCAACTGATAGAGGCTAATGATGAAAGATCAAGTGCATCAGACACGAACAGGAAATACAGATCGAGGCAGGACAGGTTTTCTGACTTTCTTAACCAAAAACCTAGTCCACAAGAGCGGTATAAATCCAAGAGAATGAGAAAATCGAGGGCGAATAAGCATAATCCAATGCCTCTTGTCAATGACAGAACGGGATATCTAAAGCTTGTCAAAGCTAATGATTGTGTCAAAGACGAGGTCACTATCCAGTTTATCAAAACTAAACCGCGAAAAAACAACAAGAAGAATAGACATGAAAAGCAAACAAGTAAGTCGCAGGAAAGGGGGACAATAGGGTCTGGAATGACCAAAACAGAGCGGAAAACGGAATACAATAAGCTCAAGCAAACCCTCAGAGACATATGGACGACTGACTTTGAAACAAATGAGAAGACGAATTCTGACAAGATGGATACACCGTCCCATTATAAGAAGTATACCATACAAGATAGGAAAATCATAGTGCAACAACCAATGAGAGAATTGAAGGAACCAGGTACATTGTACGACGGTCCTGAGAAAGCCAAACGAATAGATCTAGCGGAGCCAGGAGAAGATCCAAAACCTGCATATATTGCCACGGATCTTACTGAAGAAGAGGAAAAGATTTTGGTAGCTACTCTTAAACAATATAGAGATGTGTTTGCATGGTCATACAAAGATCTTAAGGGTGTGGATCCAAGTATCTCAACACACAATACCCCTTAAGAATGATGTCAAACCCAGCAGACAACGTCCCTATACTTACAATGAAACGTTTGCGAAAAAGATCAAGGAAGAGATAGATAAACTTGAGGATGCAGAGTTTATTTACGAAATTGAGCACACCGATTGGGTTTCACCGATTGTGGTGGTCCCGAGGAAAAACGGAAAGTTAAGAGTGTGCGTCAATCTCAAGAAAGTAAACGCTGCTACGATTCGGGACAACTATCCCTAACCCATTACTGATCATGTAATAGAAAGGGTGGTAGGCAAAGAGGCTTATAGTTTTTTAGATGGTTTTTCGGGTTACAACCAACTCGCAATAAAACCATAGGATCAACAAAAAACGGCTTTTGCAACTGAATGGGGTATCTTTGCATTCCGGGTAATGGCTTTTGTCTTAACAAATGCACCAGCCACATTTCAAAGGCTGATGAGTCATGCTTTTAAAGAATATCTAAGACAGTTCTTAGAAATTTACATGGATGACCTGTGCGTTCACTCTCTTGTAAGATTGGAGCACAAAGAGCACTTGACCAAGGTGTTCGAAAAATGCAGACTGTATCGGATTTGCCTGAATCCATAAAAATGTGTCTTCATGGTAAGACAGGGCAAAATATTGGGACATATAGTGTCCAAAAACGTCATTGTTGATCTACTACGACCAGTAAAGGTGAAAGAGGTACAGGCATTTATGGGCCATTGTGGATATTATCGCAGATTTATCTACTCATACGCTATAATTACAAAACCACTTTACGCACTGATAACTAAATTTGAGTGGACAGATGAGTGCGAGAAAGCTTTTCAAACGTTGAAGCAAAGATTAATTTCCGCTCCAATTTTGAAGGCTCCGGATTGGAAAAGATATTTCAGATCCACTTAGATGCATCAGCGTATGCAATAGGATGCATACTTGCACAACCTAGAGAGAACAACATGGATTTTCCGATAAGTTACTCCAGTAGACAACTGAACAATGCCGAGAAGAATTACACGACAACCGAGAGGGAGGGATTGGGTATGGTCTATGCGGTGAAAAAGTTTAGACACTACTTATTTTCCAATAAATTTGTATTCTTCGTTGATCACCAAGCATTGCTGTACTTAGTAAACAAACCTTGCAGTACGGGGAGAATTGTTCAATGGTTCATCATACTACTTGAGTTTGACTTCACGGTAGTAGTCAAAAAAGGAACTACACACCAAAGAGCGGATCATTTATCTAGAATGATGCATGGAGAAAACCTTGTAGGAGTTGATGATAATTTTCCAGATGCATATCTTTTCAGCATAGAAATGGTTCCAAGATGGAGCGAGGATGTAATTCCTTTGCTCACTATCGGGTCATTGAATATGAGAAGACAACCATCTACCATTGCATCATCCAGATCATTGGTAATGTTGACAGGCAGGCTATACAAACAGGGATCGGATCAAATCCTTAGGCTTTGTGTTGAATCGAGTGAACGGGAATTGTACCTAAACCAAGCTCATGTACAAACAACAGGGATTCACAATGGACATGCACAGATGTATCAGAGGTTGATGAGAATGGGTGTGTATTGGCCAGAAATGCGACATAGTGTTCATATGCATGTCAAATCTTGCGTTAAATGCACGCTTCAAAAGCCATTAGAGCACGTGACTCTATTCAGATTATCTATAGCACCCCGATGGAGTAAGTACATTGTTGAATACGTCACCACCAGGATACTTCCTGAGGGGGATGAGTAGATCACGAATCAAAATGATCATGAAAGAGGCAGAAAACTATGTACTGATTGAGGACACTCTTTACAGGAGGGGAAAAGACAATCAATTGAGAATGTGCGCACCTGAAGAGGAATATATTCTTATCTTAGAGCAAGCACACGGTGGACAAGCTGGTGGACATTTCTTCGGTTGACAAAACGGCCAAATCAATTCTTATTGCAGGCATATGGTGGCCTACACTATTCATGGACACTGAAAAGTTTCTGAAACGATGTGACGATTGCCAGAAAACAAAAATTCCTAGAGCATGAGATGATATGCTCTTAAGGCCAATGATGGGGGCAAGAGCGTTTGCGAAATGGGGAATAGATTTTGTGTCCAAAACTCCCTTGTAACCCAGAATTGGGACCTGGAAACTCAAAAGTGGCTCAAATGAAACACAGAGTGGATCAAAATGACCCTCCAACTATCAGCAGCCCACTCGTGTGATCAAATCTACTTTTGGCCTCTGTACTACGATCGCGATCGGTGTACCTCAGCTCCAGAATTGGCTCAGATTTTAATCAGTCATAGCTCTAGTCTTCCTAGTCCCACTAGTGAAATATGGACAAGAATGGATGAAATTTGTTCAAGTTTTATCAGTTTTAACTTTTGAACTTTTTTTTACTAAAAGTCTAAATGCGATTGATTGCGAAGGCAAAATCCTGACAGCTTGTGATTCTCCTGACACAGAATGCCTCGCCAAAAGAAAGAAAGGCAGTGGACAGCAGCACCATATGAAGTGGAGGAGCTCGCTACAAATGAAAAGGCTCACATCTCGGATGAAATACTTGCTCAAATCCCTGCCCACATATTCATCTCAAAGTTTAAGGATGCTGATGGTGACTTGGTAAAGACAACTATCATGCCACGAGAGATATGGAACCTCCACCAAAGGCCGGAGGTAATAGAGGCAGTGCGAGCTGTACACTTGGAGAAATTTTTCAGATTACAGCCATGGGGAACAGATTACATGAGGGCCCACGAGCTCATGAGCTCGATACAATATGATGGGCAGGCAATGCTCACGGACAAGGATGGATCGAAGGTGAAAGTAAAGATCACAAAGGAAATCATCAACGAAGCTTTACATTTCCTCCCAAGGAAACACGATTTGCTGGTGAAGAAAAAGTCACTGGACAATGAGAAGGCATTCGTCAAAGCAAAGGGAAACAAATACAAATACAGTGACATGATATACGGAGAGCTGGAATTGCCGATGTGATTGATCTCCCAGCATTTCAGAGTACAAAAGCCTCCTCGCTACACCGAGCCAATCCTGCAAATTGCCGTATTCATGGCTCTAGCAACGGTCGAAAATAGAATCATTCGCTGCGACTATGGTTCTTACATTCTGGAAAACCTGATTGAAGCAAATCTGAAAAGCTCGGTAAAAAACAAAAGCTACATGAACGCAGCGCCGATGCTAACCACAATAGCATACCAAGCTTTGGGAATGATTGAAGATCTGCCAGCTGCCAGCTCTCAAACGGCCTTGATCCAGAAAGACAAGTTGGTTGCTCATTCTGTAAGGACGACCCCTGGTGCGACATCATCGCGCTCAGCAAAGGCCACCAAGAAAAGCTCAAGTGATGAAGAAAAAACAGAGACGGAAGATGAATGAAAATCTCAAGAGTCGAAAGATAAAGGGCCATCAGAGTTTGAAGAAAGCGAGCAGGAAGACTCCACAAAGCCGCTTGAGAGAAAAAGAGGGGAGAGAAGTGCAGTACCGCAATTGGACCTGCAAAAAGCATATGCGAAAGCTCAAAAAAGAGTCGAGGAAAGCAGAACCAAGTTACGGGCTGACAGACAGGCTAGAGCGGCTGCAACACAACAGGCACAAAAAAGAAGATTCGAAAGGGAGAGGCAAGAAAGAATAGATAATGCAACTCGCATACGCACGGAGAAGCAAAGGTTAGAAGCAGAGAAAAAGGCTGCGGAAGTGGACATGTCTTCGCAGTCCACTGAAGGAACGAAAGAGAAAGACAGTGCTGATGAAACAAAACAGGCAGAGTAGTTAAAGAAGATCCAAAGAGAAAGGAATCTGGAAGCGCGACGGGCGACGGATCTCACCCGCCAAAGAATCATCAGAATTTTAAGGAAAAGAAAAGCGGAAGCATCTGATTCGCAACAAGGGGAAGAGACTTCAAAAAGAGGCATGTATGACAAGAATCAAGCCCACCTCCTCCCTCGCCCAAATCTCCGCCTCCCTCGCCAAAATATCCTCCTCCTCCCCCTTCTCCATTGAACAAAAAACAGCCAACTCCTCCCCCTTCAACCTCTCAAAAGGAATTTATGCCTTCTACAGAAGCATTCGGATACCACGAAGCCTGCCACGTAGTGGCTGGTTTTACTTCCAAAAAAACTCTAAGGGAATTGGAACGGCAATTCTAGTGTCAGCACGTGGTGCTCAGTGAAAAGGAAAGGCAGGTACAGGAGGCCCAACAAAAGCAAGTATCTGGGCAAGAGGAGTTAGAAAGCCTAAGGGCGCAACTGGAACGCATGACGGAGGAGAGAGACCCTGAGCGACAACAGGCTCAGTCTCTCATCAAAGACTTGGTGGACGTCAGGACAGACTTGACAACCAAAGAAAAGGAATGCCAAGAAGTGACGACAAGAGTACAGAGAGAAACGCAGCAGCTGCCTACGAGAGTGCAAGATTTCAGAGGCTTAGCAGTTCATACAATACTGTCAAAGTCACTTTGACAACTTTGATGGCAAATCAGGAACCTGTGAGGGCATTGGTCTCCACATCCGATGATGCCACCGTAGTGAACACTATAGCGGCACTAAAATCAGAGCTAGAGCAAGAAAAGCTTCAAAGATAGCTTCTCGTATCAAGGATGGTGGCCCAGACGGTGGAAAATGAACTAAAGCTAAAAGAAATGGAACAGCAACTAGCTCAAGCCAGCGCCGAACTACAAATTCAGAAGCAGATCGGTGATACGCTGCTAAAATAAAAAGAAGATCTGATTATTCAACAACAAATCAAAGCAGACAACGCTCAGACTCAACCACAACTGCTGCCCGGACAACAAGTGACAAGACTTTCCTGGAACATCACACCAAGGGCAACAGGAGTATGACTTTGAAGGGCCCGATCTGGATATAAGATATGAGCTCAATGAAAAGCTTCAAAGACAGCTGCTCGTATCAGGGATGGTGGCCGAGATGGCGGCAAATGAGCTAAAGCTAAAAGAAATGGAACAGTAACTAGCTCAAGCCAGCACCGCCGAACTACAGATTCAGAAGCAGATCGGTGACACACTGCTAAAAGGAAAAGAAGATCTTCTTTTCAACAACAAACCAAAGCAGACAAAGCTCAGACTCAACCACAACTGCTGCCCGGACAACAAGTGACAGACTTGCCTGGAACATCACACCAAGGGCAACAGGAGCATGAATTGGAAGGGCCCGATCTGGATATAAGAGATGAGCTCAATGGGAGCATTTAGGACATGCCAGAGGGGCCAGCAAAGGAGTACATGCTCTATGAAAAGAAGATACTGGAGTCAGCAGCCCTGGCATACTTACAAGCAGAAGAGCAGGTGGAAGGATTTGGCCATGAGTACCTCCTGTTTCCTCTGCTATGCCATCAAGCGATTTTGTGGAAAGAAAAGATGCGGCCAGCCTTGCCACAAAACAAAGATGGGGGTTACGAAGGCATTGCACTAACAATGGAAGAAGCTCAGATGCTTGTTGATGACCACCCCAAGTGGAGGCAGAAGTGGTTGGACAAAAGGCCACAAGATCTAACAAATTACCACAACGCTCCTCAACATATACAAATAGATCCTACATTCTGCCGGCCAGTCCCTCGAAGACGCACTTGGAAAGACTTCGCCACATGGAAGGGGTCAAGGCTGCAAAAGCTAAATTACCCGGTTTTGACAGCGTAGCAACCCTCTACGGTGGGCTACATGGTTAGCACACTGAATTCGACAGTCACATTGCTATGGGATGTCCCCGACTTGGTGTGCCAAATGTTAGTAAAGATAGCCCGGATGATCGTCACCTGCATCCAGGTGTTTAAAGACACTGAAGGCGAATATCATCCATGGAATCTGTTCTTGGAAGGACACAGAGGCATCCGCTGGAATCTACAGGATTCCCCGCCACGACACATCTTGATGGCCATGTACTCCAGGCTAATGTACCTTCCATCACACTACTTGCACACATTTGAAGAGGCCTTTGTCACAGGATTCTTCGAAATGGATTCAAGGATTTTCCATCCTATGGCGAAGGACCTCAAGGAAAGGTACCTAGCATACCAACACACCTTATCTGAAAATCAATTCAGACAGCATCAAGAAGCCCTGGAAGCTGTCCTGTGAATAAGAAGTTTTTCAGCGACACTTGCTTCATTATAGCCACATCAACGGCCAAAGCACTGAACATGCACAAGGGCGTGTAGGGATAAGGAAGGGGGGAGTGTTTGGCGAACAAAGCAACAATCAGTCATTTCCAGAAGGATCATATTTTTCTGAGAAACCATTGTAAAATTCTTTTGTAAAGAAGCATCTCTAAGCTGGGAATTTGTCAAAGGATGTATGATTATTCTTATGGGAGCAATTATATATAAGAGAGCCAGTTAGAAGTTTGGGATCTTATGGCCGGACAAGCCATTTTGTAAAGACCTAATCTATAAAGGTCATTTTTTGTAAGTTTGAGGATAATCTTTTGAATGGAGAACTGAGAAGACAACGTGCGCTTGAGAGATCCTTCTTGTTCAAACTTGTAATCTTCGCCATTGTGGCTACGGTAATCCAAATTCAAATTTGATTATTGCATTGTGTTCCTCTCATCTTGCTCTTTCATTCAAGTGTAATCATTCAAGATTCGGTGTAGGTTTTCAACTATGAGTTTGAGGCCTTAAATCGCTGTTTTGAGTGTCTATATGCGTTTTTTATGTTGTTTTGACCCTAGGAGAGGCTTTAGGGACCCTAAAACGACCCATTAGGATCACCTCTTCGCTGTTTTTGCTGACTTTGGGACGAACGATTGCGATCGTTGTACCTCTTCGGAATGCTGTGACAGTGATAGGACATGTTCCTGATAATCCCGTGTAGCTTCCCTTCAAGTTTCGTGTGATTCCGATATGATTTGCATGGTAAACGGGCGTGATGATGATTGGAGCTGTGGAGGAGGACGTAGTCAGATTACATAGCGGTAATGTGTTTGATTTGCTTGCAGAGTTAGTAGTTGCATCTCTTCGAGTTCACTTCCTTAGGAATGACACCCTAGTGAGTTTCCATGCCTCACCCGAGTCGCTTCCCCTGTATTGATAAATATGTTGATGCTTGAGAGCTATGCTATGGACGTCTGTCGCGGCAACCCGCAAACACTCTCTCTCTCTCTCTCTCTCTTTCCATACACATACACACTCTCTTTTCCATACACACACACACACACACTACCTCACACCTCTCTCTCCATCTCAGTCACTCTTTCTCTCTTTCTCTCACTCTCTCTCTCTCTCTCTCTCTCTCTCTCTCTCGTCCTGTAAAAATTCAGCCCACTCACTCTCTTTCTATAAACACACACACACACACACACACATACACACACACACTCATGGCACGTACATATACACACAATTATATTCAAACAAAGCCACGCACGTCATACGCACGCAGAAGAAGAAAAACCAAAGAAGCTTGACATTGACACCCAAAGAAACAAAGAAGAACAACCAAAATCACGTGATGGAGACAACAAATCAAGAAATGACGCCGAAGGCATGCCCTAGCCGGCCCTGAAAGTGACAAACGTGCTACACCAATGCACCAGTGAAGCCTATGATTCGTCGGCAATTCATCCACGATGTACTTTTTTGGTAAAACAACCGATAGGACAATCTATTTTCTTTTTCCTAGCCAAGATTTGTAAAAAGAAAAACCATTTGTATATTGCCACCTCTCTCTAGGTGATGGTCACAAAGGCCCACCTAGGAGATATCATTTTGAAATTTAAAACAAAGCAAGGGTCAACCATCTGGGACTTGGCTCCTTTCTTTGTCTCTCTTGTCTAGGGCCACAACCTAATCATATTATCTTAGATTAAGCAAGACTACACCTATAAAACAGCATTGAGAGGTCACTAGGGGGGGGGGGGGTTAGCACTTGAGAGGGAAACCATACACACACACTGACTCCAAGGGTCGCTACGCACAGGATTAGGATCCCCACACACGTGAATTTTCCCTAGAGAACACACTATAGGCTCTCTCTCTCTCTCTCTCTCTTACTCTATCTCTCTCTCTCTCTCTATCACCATAGTCTCCATTTTGTCGAAATGAAGGCTTTTGTAAATACCACCTTGAATCAAGTTTGCCCTCACATTCTGAGGGGTTTTCTTCATCTACATCTACATCTCTCTCTCTCTCTCTCTCTCTCTCTCTCTCTCTCTCTCTCTCTCTCTCTCTCTCTCTCTCTCTCTCTCGCGTCTGTGTTAGTAATATTTGAATCTCTGTTGTCTGCGTCCTAGCCACTCAAAGCTAGGTGGTGCCCCCTGTTCATTCCCATTGACGAGTTCGGAATGCATGGTCCTGTCGTAGAGGCTGCTGGGGTCCGTTTTGCACTTGTACTTGTCATTAGGTGCCCCCAAGGAGGAGGGCTTCTTGGAACCCTTCAATTTACAATGCTAAAAACGATTCACGTAGTTGACCATGGACAAATGCCTACATGAATTTTCCAATTGGAGAACCGAGGAGGAAGAAATTGAAGAAGCACTAATAGCCTTCATCCAAGTGCTGCTGCTAGAATACACTATTGTCAACATCTGGGATGTAGGTTCTTCACCTCGCAACTCTCATTCTAACCATAAATCAAGAGCCACCAGAGGGAGGACACTCATTGATATCACCCACCGCACTCCATCAATGAGTGCCATCAAGGAAGTAAAGGAGAAGCATAAATCCTCTACATCAATGTCCACCATAAAGAAATCATCCATATTAAGGAAGGAAAGAGGTTAGTGAAGCCTCTCTTACCCAAGAAATCTAAAGATAAAAGTGTAGTCTCTGCTCCTAAGTGGCCCAAAGGGGTTGCTCGTGCCAAGGGCAAAGGAGGGCTAGGCCAATCCTAAATTATATGACCTCCAAGGAAGGAGAAACACCTAGCCATGTGAGTGCTTTGAGCTCAAAAACCAGAATCATGCATAGGCTGTCAAAAAGAAGGTCATCAAAAGCAAAGAGGTGGAAGATTGCCTATCAATTTGCGGCACGCATCCGAGTGCCACTAGTCTACTTCGATAACCCCAAAGCGGAGGTGATAAGGAGGTTCCCATGCCCTAGAGAGGAGTGGTTTGGCTACTTTCCTTGTTGTTTTGGAGGGCGGGTAGAGGGCCTTCCTCCTCTCCTTGTACAACTCATCCTGAAGAAACTGTCTACCACGGGTTGAACCCAGTGGGCCGGAGATGAGCTACAATTAAATGGTGTGGAATTCATGCAACAAGCCAATTACGATAACAACTTGCAATTGTTGCTAGTTAAAAGTCTAGCAGTGGTCAGACACATCGCCATCACTCCAGACATGCTGAACAATGAAGGGAAGGTGGAGACTATGAAGGCCGATGACCTCCTGTGGATGTGCTGACTTGTCAACACCGGCATGGTAAGGGAATAAGTGAGTACTCTACACCCAGTGCATTGAGCATAGTGGAGCTACTCCGGGTTAAGGAAAGACTGTACAAGGATATGCAGGTAGAAGACTCAGATGATATCCACCTTGAGTGGAGAAAGAATTGGTTGAACAAAAACTCCAGATATCTTATTCTATTCACAATAGCACTTACAGCCCTACCGAAAGACCCTACATTCTGCCCTGTACCAAGGGTAAGGACATGGCAGGTATACGATGCACTGAAGAAAAAGAGGCCAACATGGCTGAATTACCCACGATAAACAGCTCCAGATCAGGGACCAACAACGAAAGAATACATGGTGAAAACCCTAACCAGTGCCATGACCTTCTTCAAGAGCCTCCTTAACCTCTCATGTGCAATGATGTTTAAGATTTGCAGAATGCTGCTCACCTGCATTCAAACTTTTCATGAGCCTGAGCAAGCAGGAGCACCACGGATGTATTTTTGCGAAGGCAATAAAGGTCTATGTTATGATTTAAGTGGATAGCCTTTAGAATAAGTCCTCTACGGCTTCTACGCCAGATGCATGTTTCTACCATCTAGCAATATGTTGGCATTTCAAGAGGCATTCTATGCAGGTTTCTTCACATGGAAAACGAAGATATTTGGGCCAGTGATCAACAACCTTACATCAAAGTTTGTTGGCTATTCAGCCATTGAACTTAAAAAAAGAGTCACCATGCAATTCTTGCAAGTTTCTAACAAAGAAAGACGCCTCAGATATGAAAAAGCCCTACATGCGCTAAAAGAGCACCTTGCTAGCGGTCAACCCAAAGGCTACTTTAGTCCATGAAGCTATGTCAAAGGACAACACAGTCGAGGAGAGGGGGGGAATGTTAGCAGCAAGCTAACTTGGATAACATTTTTTGGAGCTTTTATTGTAAAACACTTCTTATTTTAATAAATTGGGAATTTTGTAACTCCTACTATCCATATGAATAGTGTAATTGATGACCCGGGGCTACAAGCTTCCAGATTGTATCAACCTATCGTTTCTTGAAGCTCCCAAATTAATTTTTTTGACCACAAAAACCTTGGATAAGGTATAAAAGCCAATTTTTGTAAGTATTTTGTAAGTTTTGGATAATAGAAACGTAGCATGAGCTAGCGGCGCTAACTTCTCTCCTTCTCGCGTTTCCTAATCTCTTCTCGATTTTCACATTGAGTGCCATCTGTTGCTGTCAACCGCAGGTAAGAGCTCTACACATTGACGTAAGTATTTCATGGTAATCCGTAGCTTTTGGCATCACCAACCCGTGGCCTAATTGCATCATAAGTAGTAATTTAAGCTTAAAAATCATAAAATAAGTATAGATGGGGAATTTGGGATATCATTGCTAAGCATTTAGATGCATTTTGGGTCGAAAATGACTAGGTCAAAAACTCACTGGTGTTAATAATTGTGAGGTTTTCACTTGACCTAAAGTGAGCTTTGAGACCATAAGCATGTGTGCTTAGGTCTTATAAACATGTCCTAGAAGTTTCGTAACATTTGGATGTCGTTTTATGTTGTAACGGTTGTGATCTATTTGTCTATTAGCGACCAACTTTTGGTGATTTTTGTCATTTGAGTGTAGCTTGCGAGTTGTTGTTTTCCAAGAGATTGACAATCTCTTGTAGCCTCTATGCACTAATCAAGTCAGCTTCGTCCCATGGATTGACAATTATACTCATGGTTCTCGCTATGTCTGCAATAAGATAGGAGTGAGAATAGACACCCGTCCCACCGTACAGGTGCATAATGAATTGCAATCTTTTGGTGTTTCATATATTTGGGTTCATTTTGCCGATGATATGGATAGGGACATAGATGCAATTTTTTACATGCATGCTAAGCTTTGTGCTACGGAAGTTCAAAGATATTTGGATGAGGGAGAGAAACTTGATGAGCAATCTACAGTAGATGTGGCTAGTATGCATACCATATGTGGAATGCCTAGTTTGCAGCCTAAGATATGCAGAGGGGAAGATTCTTCTAAAGCGGTGGACCTAAAACTTATGTGCTTATTGGATGAAGCTTTGGAAGGCTTCTCAATTACAAAAGCAAAGGGTACCAAGAAATTTGGTTTCATGCATAAGCACAATTATCTAGATGTGGTTGATGATGACCTTGTACAGTTATTGGGGATGATGATCTATTTGGTTATGGGCATATACAAACTAGGGGAATGTTTTTTGATTCATCTCTGGAGTTCAATGAAGAGGATTTTTCTAGAGATTTGATATATGTATCTCGATATGCATGATCGAATTTTTGATTCTAGAGGGGCTGAAGGTGAATTATTGATCCTCCTACCCGTGATTGATGATCAATAATTGGATGAGCCAGTTTCACAAGTGATATGGCAGTATCTAATGATACATGTTGTTGTATGGGATTCTCTATTACCCTATGATGTAGGGGATGTTGAGCTAGCTTTTGATCTAGGAGAAATAATTATATGCATGGTCTGGGGCAATTGATTGATATGTTGTTTAATCCGGATGGAGATGGATATGTGCATGGTTTGGGGAAATTGACTTATATACCATATGCTCTAGGTGGGGTTCATAATGGTTTACGGGTTAATTCATGCTAATGCTCTATTGTTGGGAAATTCTTATGTTTTCCTTATAATCTTGGAGGAGGATATATTCTAATAAGGTCACAGGTAGCAAAAAATTTTAAAAGCATGCTCACAGTGGGGTAGTGCTTATAGGTTTACAGGATCATGCTTGGAAATTTGGAATAATGGTTGGTACATACTTGAGGATGTGCAAGTTAGAGGGGGTGGATGTCAGGCCGCTTTGTGGGCACATGATGAAAGATGGGATTATAAAAGATGGTAATCTGCATGCAATTTCAAGTTTTGCCAAACTTGTGATTTATACCAGGGTTTGATATGACAATAGGATGATTGAAATGTATTCAAAATGTGGGTTCGGTGCCTAGAGAGGAAGATTGGTGCTTACAAGACAAGCTACAATGCTGCTACAAAAATGTGATTTACAGAGTAAATTTGTAGTTTTTGACATACTCTACAAGCTTGTCTTTATGGCTTGTCAATTGGAGCTATGGTGTGGAAGTTATATCAATTTGAAGTTTGAGCCGATTCCAGACCGTACCGGATTGGTCATCTGGCGAAGGGTCAAAGTTGATATGAATGGTTTGAAGTGCTCACTTTCTGGAGCACATGGATCTTTTTAGATTTGCAATGTGAGTTTTGATTGTCGAGATATTGTCAGTTTAATTTCCACAAGGGGCCAGTTTTGTACCACTTTGGTCGCCTCAGTCAGTGTTCCATCTGGGAGTTTTGGGCTTCAACCAAAAAATGCCAAAAAAGGATGTTGTGTTTGGCAGTGCTTTAGTTGAGTTGTATGTTGGATGGCTAATAGAGACACATATGATGTTCTATACAATGCTTTGGAAGTTACATATGTAAAATGTGGTGCCCATACGGAAGCACATGAAGTTTTGGATGATCTTTCAGTTAATGTCGTTTCTTGTAATGCACTGATTTCAAATAAAATCCCACAGAGGCAAGTCCAAAAGCTCTGGTGTGTTTTCAGCAAATGCAAAGTGATTGTATGTCTCTAGATGCAAGCATGCATCTTAAAGGCATGTGAATGTACCCAAGATGCTAATTTGGGCACACAAATTCATGATGATATGGTTAGTCAAGGCCTGCTTTGGATGATATGTTGTGCTTAGCCATGCCTTGGTGAAAGTGTATGCCCAATGTGGTGTCCGACCACCCACTACAAAAAAAAGGGAGGCCGCCCAAGGCTAAAGACCAATGGCCACCCAATGGGGGGCCCCAATGCTTACATTGTGTGATAGGGGAACGAAAATAGAGAGGAAGAAGGCACAGGCAATGAATGGAGTTCACAAAGAAAGGAAGGCAATCTCGTAGAGGCTAGAGGAGTGCTCGGATGATGACGAGCAAGAAGCAAAAATTTCTTGGGCCTCGAGGCGCCTCTGTTTTGTATCATTCTTGTCATGTTTGGTGCTATTGTGAGGCCGACCTGCCACATCACAGAGGCCGCTCCCATGCCACATCAATCACGATGTTGTAGCTGTCATGGAGGGGTAAAAAGGAAATTCTAGGGGATTTTTTTAGGGGAGAAGGGTATAGAATGAAAGAAGGAACATGAGGGTAAGCGAGGGGTGTGTTGGAATGGCGAGAACTGAGGAAGGCAAGGAGGAGGGCAAGGGCAAGAAAGAGAAGATTTCTCTTAGGAGACGACGAGGCTCTCTCAAGCTTGCAAGGAAAGAAAAGGAATCCCTCTCTCTCTCTCTCTCTCTCTCTCTCTCTCTCTCTAGATCTCTCAACGAAGAGGAAGGACAGGCAAAGAAAAGGAGGAAGAAGAGCGAGGTGGAAAGACCAAAAAAGAAGGAAGGGAAGAGTGAGCAGCTCAAGGGTAACCAAGGGGAGGGAAATAAAGGGGAGTGCAGGAACGAAGAGGGCTAATCACGAATGAGGAAGCAAGGGGAAAAAAACAAAGGGGCTTGCTTTCCCTCTCGAGGAGGAAGGATCTCTCTCTCTCTCTCTCTCTCTCTCTCTCTCTCTCTCTCTCTCTCTCTCTCTCTCTCTCTCTCTCTCTCTCTCGGGTGTCCCTCTCCGTAGATTTATAAAGCAAGCAAGGGAGAGGTACAAACTGGTGGTAGAGGATGATTTTCTCTCTATGCATCGACCTTGGGGAGAGAAGACTCGGGCAAATCAATAGAGACAAAACAAAACTGGACCGAGCAGTGAAGAGGAAGGGAAATTTTTGGAAACTAATAAGGAAGAGAGATGTACACGGTGGAATTTTCTTGGCAATTACAGATTGTCTCTATCAAGCTTGGGTTTTCTGATTAGGCCTGGAGACGTGCGCACTCTGACAACGTCGTCAAGACAAACATGATTCTAAGCATGCATACTACTTAAATTTGTACACAATAAAAAGAGAATTAGTCTTACAATACGAAAACATTGCTCATTTAATATCATTTTACATTTTCTTACTCTGATGTAGCATTGTAAGCATTAAAAAGGTTCATACTATCCTTAAGTTGTGTTCCTTGCATCTATATAGCATCTTCAAAAGGATAATTTTTGAGCTTAATTGGATATTCTTACCATGCCATAGCTTGTCCTCATGCTAAAGGATAGCTTCGGTTGTAGCACCTCTTCTTGATCGAATTGGTTCTCTTGGTGGCTCTCCTTTGTAGGGCTTAAGTAGGCTCACATGAGAAGCATTGTGTATGAGCCAATGGTTTGTCAACTTGAGTTGATAAGCCATGTCATTGATTGGCTTCAACATTTGAAAGGGATCATAGTACCTTTTTGCTAGTTTAGCATAATACTTTTGATGGCTCGTAGGATTTTTGCCCGCGTTTGCCTCAATCGAGCCTTGGTAAACTTGAGTAAGACCCAATCACTTTCTTTGAATGTTAAGGAACTTTATGCTTATCAACAATAGATTTTTGCCTTTGTTGAGAGATGGATATAGCCTCCTTAATCTTTTGGGACTATTCTTGTAGCTCACGGCTATACTCATCGGCAACAAAGATCCTCTCATGTACTTTAAGTAACAAGAGACTTTTTGGTCTTCCCTCTATGATCTCAAAAGATGCCTTTCATATAGTAGTATTGACAATATTATTGTATGCATACTCTGCAAGGGGTAAGTACTTCTGCCATCATGAGCTTTGATCTACTTTTTTAGCACAAGTCTTTAGTATATCAAGAAGTGTAAGATTGGCTATCTCACTTTGTCCATGCGTTTGTGGGTGATAGGCCAAAGAGAAATTCAATCTTGTACCTAGATTTTCAAAGAGACCCTTCCAAAAGTTACTGGTTGTTCTAGAATCTCTATCTGACACATGATGGATGTTGGCAATCCATGGTGTTTGAACATCTATGATATGAAGAGGGTTGCCATTTGGTGTGCCTTAATGGTCTATTTGACAGGAATAAAGTGTGCTTGCTTGCTAAACCTGTCGACTATTGTCCATAGACCCGTATTCCCATGGATGGACTTGGCTAATCCAAAGATAAATCCATGGATATACTTTCCCATGGCGAATTAGGGATGGGCAATGGCTGGAGTGATCTAGGTTGCTTCCCTCTATCATACTTGGTCTTTTGGCATACCACAAATTTTGAATTATACTCTTGTATGTCCACTTTCATGGTACACCAATAGAAGTACGTTTCTACTCCTCAAAGAGTAGGTTGAATCCCTTGATGCCCCACATAGGGAGGAGCATGGGATTCATACATGAATTTCTCACAAAGGGAGTAAGTAACACATAGCTTGTTGCCACGGACAAGATAACCATCCTGCAAGGTAAATGGTTCCCCTTTCTTCCCTAAGGTAAGGGATGACATTATGTATTTAAAATTGTGTTAGTAGAGTAATCATTTATTATGGAATATAGATCATTGTGAGTTACTATAGACATCACATTTATCCTCGATGGCTGTGATAGTACATCGGCTACTTGATTATGCTTATCACCAATGTGAGCAATATGAAAATAAAATTGCGAAAGAAAATTGTCCCACCTCATTTGCTTGTCGGAAAGCTTTATTTCTGTCATGAAGTACCTGAGACTTTGGTGGTCCGTTTGCAAAGTAAATGGAGTCCACAATAGATAGTGCTTCCATGTGTCTAGGGTATGTAGAAAAGCTAAAAGCTCTTTTTCATATATGCACAAGATCCATTCATCGACATTGAGCCTTCGGCTCTCATATGCTATGGCATGCCCTTCTTGAATCAAGACTTCTCCAAGGCAATCACCACAATCATGACATTGGACCTCGAATTGCTTTTAGAGATCCAAAAGCATAAGCACTATTTGGGAGGTAAGCTTCTCTTTGAGCTTAGTTAAAAGCATTTTTCTCATTAGCATTCCATGATTACCTAATGTTCTTTTTTTTTAAGTCATGTAATGGTCCTGCTATTTGAGAGAATTTTGCTATGAAGCATCTATAGTATGCACGCATACCAATAAATATTTGTAGCTCATGTAGATTCCTTGGATTAGGCCATGCTTTTATTACCTTCAACTTTGATGGATCCATATGGATACCATCTTGAGAGATAATATGACCTAGGTATTGAATCTCTTGAAGGAGAAATTCACTCTTCTTTTGATTGATGAAAATCTTGTTCTCCCTCAAAGCTTGAGAAATTACCTCAAGATGCTCGTATTTCTCCTCCAAGGACTTGGAGTAGATAATGATATCATCAAAGAACACTCCAGTAAACTTGTGGTGGGCTCTAAAAATTTTCTACATTAAATAATTGAACGTGGCTAGAGCATTTGTCAAACCAAAAGGCTCGATAGTCCACACACATGCGGTATGTGCCATCTTTCTTTTGCACCAAAAGGACTGGAGAACAAAAGGGAGAGGCGATAGGCCTCACCATCCCCTTTTCTACCAGCTCATGTACTTGCCTCATAATCTCCTCTTGTTGAGCTTGAGAAACTCTAGAAGGAGGTTCATTAGGCTATGAGATCCCAGGTAGAAGCTCTATCATATGGTCATCATCCTTTTATTTTGTACGTAATTTCATAGGGATGTCATCGATAAATACATCTTAGAATCTATTTAGAAATTTAGAGAAGTCTAATTCCTCTTGATTCCTACCACTTTGTTTTGTTTAAAACATTAGCATCATCTAGAGACTCTTTGATAAAAATCATGTACAAAGAAATCGATCTTTTCATTGACTTATCAAAAGCAGGTAAATTTACAAGTGGTATAGTATGATCGGACTCATTAGAATCTATATGCATGCTCTTTTCCATGTAGGTGAAATAAATTATCCTTTCAGAGAAATTCATGTTGGCAGCCATGCGGTTGAGCCATGGTACCCCTAGGATAACATCCTCATGTTGGAGAGGAGAGATAGAAAAGTTGTCTTTGTCGATGTAGCTTTGGACATGAAGCCTCAACTTTCAAATCAAGGGAGTAACAGAGTCTTGGTGTCTTGTGAAAACCCCATCGGTAGTTACAGTATCTCCCATCTCGAAAGCTTCAATGCCTAGCTTAGTGGCCAACTTCGTTGATATGAAGTTGTGAGTAGAGTCAGGGTCAAAAAGGATGAAAGCATCATGCTCCCTCACCTTTCCCCAAGCATAGAAAAGGGATGCTGCTTTGAAATGAGCTTCCTCTTTTGGAGATTCAATCATGGAAGCTCTAGGAGTCTCATTGCGGGCATGTCATTTGGGCAAGAATGATAGTCATATCCTTGCTCCCCACAATTAAAGCATTTTTTGTCTTTGCAAAAAGCCTCTAGCTCTTCAGGAGAGAGTTTGTTTTTAACTTTGTAAACTCCTTTCTCCTTGGTCTTGTTGTGCTATTGTTGTTGTTGTTGTTGTTGGAATTTCCTTAGAAAGAACTTTGAGCATTGTTCTTCCCCTTTGCATCATTTTGATCTTTTTTTTCCATGGGCTTGGAATTCCTTTTAGACCCTTTTTTAAATTGATACGAGATGAAACCATAGTGTGGTGGATGACTTTGGTAATAAAACCAGACCGTTAGGAGTTGACATACTCAGCCATTTCTTCACGTAATCCCACACAAAATTGTTGCTTTTGCTTGAAAAGTTTATCTTTTGAAAGACTATATATAGCTTTGCAATGTAAATCCCAAAACTTGTCGATGTATTTGTAAATAGACTCATGGGAGAGTAGCTTCAAGCTTCTCCATTGAGTAAGAACTTTGTCCTTGGCATCGCTTGCAAGGAATTGTTTCATTATGAAAACTCATAGATTTTTCCATGTCCTTTGGGCTTCGCCATTCCCGCGGAGACTAGCCCACCATTGACAAGCAAATTTTTGAAAGTGAAGAGCTACATGGTGTAGCTTGGAGGACTCTGTGCAAAGGCCGCACCAAATTGCTAGATGAAGGCCAATATTTTGTGAGTAGCACCAAAGGTGCCATCATAGGTGATAAAAGAGATACTCTTTCCTCTCTCTTTGAAATTCTTAATCTTTTGAGAATTTTTCCAACTAGGGTAGGATTTTCAATGTCGTCTCCTCTTGTATTCTCTAGGAGAATAACAGGTGCTCTTGTCGCAAGAGGAAAAAGGTGAAGTAAAAGGAGAAAAGGGTGACCTCTTTCTTGCCTGTTTCTTCCTTTTTTTTCCTCTCTTCCCTTTTGGAGTGAGGAAAGAAGGACTATAGGATGATCTTTTCCTCTTGGAGGAGTTGGGGATCTTTGAGACCGCCATCTTCATGGAGCCACATATTCAGAGGATTTTGGAGATTCAATTCTTTCTTGTTTATTCGATTCCTACTCTTCTCTTGTCGGAGAGAGTCTTCTTTTGGAAGGCTCAACAAGAGGCTTCCTAAGCTCTCTCTCTTCTTGGAGAGGTAGGGAACTCCCATAAGCACAATGTTAATGGGTAACTTCGGCTTGCAAGGTAGAGTAGCTTGTTGCAAAACCTAATAACAAGATAGTTCACAAACATTGGGGCATCATCAGTAGCACCTACATGTGAAAAATCAAAGTTGTCAATATCCATTCCACTCTCTTTATTATTGTGATCCATGCTAATTAAACTTATGTATATGATACTTTGTGCTTTGGTACCCTCTAAAACCTTAGTTGCTACTTTTCAAAGAGTAGTGAAGAGGGTCTAACATTGCCCAGTTGATTATGGTTCATGTTGATCTTGCTAGTATCTCAATAATGGTCCCCAAGAGACTCCATTATTAAGTCTATAGTTCCCAAATATGTACCTTGAACTAAGTCCTTTTCAACCATGATAATAGATCCCTATCCCACTTACCCTCTTGCTATGAACAGGTCTAGGCGTTCATGAACAACTTAAGGACCTCTCTTCTTAAGCAAGAAAAGAGAAACCAATATCTCTGATACCAATGTAACGGAAATGGAAGATGAACATTGAGAATAGTGGAATTAACAAAACTATACTGAACATTTTTATGAGACTACTTTGAGAAAATAGATGATGAACTTGATTAGAGGTAGCAACATAACCATTATACTGGATTAACTTGGCATGAACAACACTTTGCAAGAGAAATAATTAGAGAAGTTGCCAACAATTGAGGACCGGATTTGTGTGGAGTTGGTCCCCCCTCCAAAATTCTTCCGTATTATAGTTTCTCCCATAAAGAGAGACTTGGTACAGTACAAGCTTTGTGTTCCTTGAAACCTTGATGGTACAATGAAGATAGAGAGCTTCATGCACCACAATTATGCCCGTAACTTAGCTAAATGAAAGCATTAACTTGTCCTCGGTCTCAATTCCAAGACCTCAAACACCTTCAAAGGTGGAGAGAGCTAGCAGGGAATGAGGGTAGAGAAGAGGAAGAAGAAGCCTCCGTACAAGAAAGAAATAGTTCCTCACTTATCATCACTCTTGTTTCTTAGCATAGCATGATAGCATAGTAATGATGATGATGAAGATTGCAATCCTGATTTTCCCATGACTCCTCTTTTAGGATTCTAGCACTATCTTTCTGCATTGTACTATAAATCTATAAAAGCCCTCAAGTACTTCCTATTGCATCTTCTCCTCTACCGCCTCTTCCCAAGCTTGCTTACGTTTTACTCCTATGAAATTTCTTCTCATTCTCACACTGTGAAGATAGTTATCTTTTTAGAATTTAACTTTTTCTTCAAAGACTCCTTTGCTTAAACACTGAAGCAGGGCTCTTGGTTGGATTTGCATTCCATAGCCAAGAGTGTTAAATGTTTGAGTAAATTCGGGTTCAATTCAAGCACCAAAGTATACCCACGAGCCATTTCTAGCTTATGCCATGGGAATAAGGGCATAACCAATGCATGGAAAATTACCTTTTTATTTTTTTAAAGTTAACATAAAGAAAAAGATAAGGAAAACAGAAAAGGTAAGATAAGGAAAAAGGAAAAGAAAAAGATAAAGAAGGAGAAAATAAGGATAAGGATGAGATGAGTAAGTAGCTTGTTGAAGAAGCTTTGTGAAGAAAGATAAGTTATCAAGATAATTAAAAAAAGAGCTTCTCTATCAGGAAGATAAGCTATCAGGATAAGTGAAGGCACTTATCTAAATATGAATTAAATGAGGGTTTCTCTTCTCCTTTCACACTTTTCTCCTTCATTTATCAAGGTATAAGCTTAAGAGTAAGCTTGGAAAAGCCATAGCCAAATCTCTTTCACACACACCTCCTACACACACACATATCTCTGATCCAAGAGAATCCATTGCCAAAACCCTAATCAAGTTTGTCAAAACTTGATCGTCTTCTTCACATTACCCTCTCCCTCCCCTCTCTTCTAATTCTAAAGCTTCCCATAGATTGAATTTCCTTTTTTCCTCTTGCCATTCTCTCATTCCAAGTAATCTAATTGGTGGTCTTCAAGAAAAGTGAAGAGGGAAAGGGCTGACTACATCAACACACTCTTCCATACTCTCCCAATTCAAGGAGAAGACTCTACCATACACACAAGGTAATGTTTTCTTGTTCTCTTTATGCTATTGCACTTTCTTAAAAGTGATTTACTTTCATGTTTACTTAAATTTATGCTTAAGCTCTCACATTTCCATAAACAAACCTTTTTGCTTGGGAAGAAGAATAAACTTCTTAATTTTGTTGTTTTCTTCTAATTATGGCTCAATTACTAATCATAACTAATCACCTTGCTAACAACTAACCATGATATTATTTCAAGTTCCGTTATTTCAAGTTTCATAGACTACCAAACTAATATGGCATGGAGAGAGTAAAAAGCACTCTCTTTAACAATAGGTGACTAGAGGTCATAATTTTCTAAATATTTTAAGTTCCGTTATTTCAAGTTTCTTAGATTACCAAACTAATATGGCATAGAGAGAGTAGAAGGCACATCGTTAACCATAGGTGACTGGAGATCATAATTACCTAAATATTATGATTGATTGAATGGTGACTAATATATTTAATTATTCCTTGATATCCTGCATAAAATGTTTTATTGATTTTCAAGCTACTTTTATTCTCTTACCTACACTACAATGCCACAAATTCAAGGAAACTAGGTAATGAAGTTATTTTTGAAACTAACCTAGGAATTATGATTTTTTCCAAAAGAGATGCTATTGATTTGGCATAAATTATGTATGTAAAAATTTTAGTGACATACTAAGTTAATATCTAGTTTTCAAGAGAAAGTTGAGGTTTGAAGGGTAAGTTTATAATTACCAAATGAGTTTTTCTTTGCAAAAGAAGATTCCTATTCCAAACAAATTCATTCTCTCCCTTCCGTTTTTCCAATTGAAAAATCCCAACTCCTTATGTTTATTGACAAGTCAGACAGTGGAGTCAGCACTAGGCGAATAGGAGGCTTGGGGACTGCCCAACGCTCCCTATCGCTTGGTGTTGACCTTGGTGTTAAATTCATTACAAGAGGCAGTTGAGTCAAATACAAGTCAGACAGTGGAGTCAGCATTAGGCAAATAGGAGGCTTGGTAATTGCCCAACACTCCCTATCGTTTGGTACTGACCTTGGTGTAATCGACAATGGAGACCATTTTGGTGATGTGATTACAATTCATGCAGTGGAGTCAATACTCGCTGAATAGGAGGCTTGGGGACTGCCCAACGCTCCCTATCGCTTGGTGCTGACCTTGGTGTCAAAGACATGATATGCGACAGTGAAGTCAACACTGAGCGAATAGGAGGCTTGGTGACTTCCCAACTCCCCCTATTGCTTGGTACTGACCTTGGCAAATAGGCCTTGGCCCAGTAAACATCCACAGATATTACATTGCTTTGCATCAGGGACAAATCTTGTTGGTCCAATAGGAAAAGGATAAGGGTGATCATTGATGAGAGGTGCACTCTAACTACAGCACTCAAGGGTTAGTTGGCTAAGCATGGGCGCCCAAGTGTGAATGGGTGAGCTCATATAAAAGTCACCTAAATCGAAAAATCACTCATTCTCTCATTTGTGCAATTGAAGCGTGCTCTTGCTCCATCTCCATCGTCTTCTTCATCTCCTTGTGTGTGTGTGTATGTGTGAGAGAGAGAGACAAGGAGAGAGTGTGCGATCGAGCATTGCGACGGCACGACAGCAGCGAGGTGGTTGAGTGTGGCACGGTGGTAGATCCCTCTTCTTTGCGGCGAGGAATCCTCCCCGAAGTCGAGCGTAGGGCGGGGAGTGACACACCCTTGCTCTCTTGAGCTTGATAGATTAGTCTAGTTGTGTGCTTGCAGCCATTTGTGTCTCCCACACAGTGTACGACAAGTCCCTTGCTTTGACACGTGCGACAGATGCACACATTTTTGGCACTGTTGTTGAGAAAACGCCCTGCAGTAAGCTCAAATAGAACTCTATGCTGCTTTGTGGTGCATTATGAAGTGTAGGAAAGGTAGATAAAGAACATTTGTGGCTTGTTGAGAAGTATTTGTGACCTTTGTTTTTGCTGTAGTGTATTGTTTTTGTTAATAAGGTGTTGCAATGTACTGTGTTTTTTGTTAATAATGTGTTAGCTTTAAGGTATTAGATCTATAATGCTAGATATGTAAGTACAATAAGTAGATTTGTTAGTTAATTAGTTGTTGTAGTACTGTGTTAGTGTGTAACAGTAACTGTTAGTTGCAAGTAGGTAGGTTAGGTGTGTGTGATCGCGTGTGCGGTGCGGCCACGAGACCTTATTCAAAAAAATAATAAGTAATAAATAAAAAAAGGTAGAATCAGGATCGGAAACATTCCCCACGCTTAAGCCCAAGCCCACGCTCAGGCTCAGGCCTCAGTCACCTTTTAGAATTATTTATTTTAGCCTCACGTCTAAGTAAAAATCGACCCTTTTGAGAATCATGGGAGCTTTGGGCAACAGAACTATGTATTGTAAAGAACACCACAACCTCCTAAGAGATACGCTCATTTCGAGATATCACACGCTCTAATCCAAAACCCGATCGTAAAAAGACATTAAAAAACATCAAAAAACGAGTGAAAACACGGTGGAGAACGCCCAAAACATCAAGTGGTTAATCTTTGAGGGTATTCGCGGACGCTTGTAGGGTGCCAAAGGCACATACGCGCTTTGGTCCTGTGCTAGAAGCCGAGTAGCTAGCAAGCATTTTGACTTACGCAAGTTCTCAATACCCACCTACCTTAGGTTTTGGGCCCTCAGCGGGAATCCAACGTAGTACCACTCAGGACCCGCATATTGCGTCTAGTAACGCTTCCTCTTACTATGACATCATGGAGGGTTACCCAATGCCTAATACAGATAGCTCAAGCCAAGACATGCATGCCATGAGCCCACGGTCCGGGCCGAGCGTGCTTAGCCGATTGTAGGAAACCTTTAGTAGAGCCACTCGCTCCGAACATGGAGCTAACGATGTAAATGAGGGGTTGGGACGTAAATTCGTCATTCATGACCAACATAGACCCCATGCTCTTGGAGAGTGTGCACATGAATACTCCATTCACCGCACCCCCTGACTCTTCAGAGCTATTCCCCTCCGAGGTCATATTACCTGATGGTAGGATCCTTGCCGAATTGCAAGAGGCTGAGTGATGCATCATTGTGGCTAGGGAAAAGGAAATCAAGAGCTTACGCAACGCAAAGCAACAAAGAGAGTTAAAATTGAAAGCCCCTATGTCAATATCCTTGCTAGGAGAGAAATCGAGTGCTCCTGAATTAGCAAGCAGTAAGGGTCAACCTATAGAGAGCCACATTGCATCTAGCTCAAAGAACACCTATAGCACCTCAATCCTAGATGGAGCATTCCTAAATGAGAATTAGGAGTATGAACTACAAACAAAAACTCTAACGGACCTATACACAGGTCACACCTATCACGTGGGTTGGTTAGATGTCCTAAAATCCACAACGTGTGCTACTAGTGTAGAGAATCAACAACAAAGAGTTTGTGAGGTCATCCATAGGGTTAATGAGCTAGAGAGACCAAACAATGGGATCCACATGCCTTCAATAGGACTCATGATACTCTTGGATACAGGGAAGGCTAAACAACCGACCTTATCACAAGTGGAGACTCCCTCGGTAAGTCCAATGGATCCTCCATATGTTGTTTTGCCTAGGGGTCTCAGTGCAATCTGAGCCCACAAGTGATAGCTTTACCTTTCCAAGTCTAGCTCATCTTTCCCTTGATGACACCATGTCTACCATACCTACCCCAATGATGGGCATGCCAAGAAAAAATACCATTGACCTCATTTGTTAGTAAAGCACTGCTACACGGTAGCTCGATGCCTGCAACAATACCTACAAGCGTGTACCAATTGTATATACATATAGGTCATCATACTCATGTAGTTCCTACCCCTCCCATTGTTTCAACAACCTGTGCTCCACAACCACAGCACCCAAGATCTTACTTCAATGGGACCTTACTGGCTAGCATTAGCATGTCACATCCACGTCTACTATGCCACCAACACGATCCAATTGGAGGATATTTCAATGATTCAAGGAGAAAGAGTGTCTGTTGAGCCTAAACCTACTAGCTTGCAAGCATCGAGGCATCAACCAGTGACCCTAAATCCTATTGCTAAGGAGCCAAAGATATTTGAGATGACTTTGCATATCTCACCAAGGCCATCAAGAGAGCCTTAGAGACAATCATGCTTTGCAAAACAATCATATGTATCCAAGAAGGGAGCAACAATGGTGCTCAGTATTCTACAGTCCTCATAGTACGAGTGAATGCCCTACTTTTAGAGAAAGATTTAGTGGGAATTGCAATGCCTGTGGGAGGTATGGTCATCAAGTTAAGAACTGCATAGTATTTAAGTGTGCGATGGCCAATAGACCAACCTTGGCATGGAGAGACACACCTCGACTACCAATGCCGGTCCCACCTCTTGAACAAACATCACAACACATGGTCCCTAGGGCCCAAAATGTTGTTCAAACAACACCCATACCACCTCCAGTGCTAGGATCGCAACCATCACATCCGAGAATCACATCTGTGAATCAAGTGGGTTGTGAGTCATCAACTGCTTGTTTGGAAGGCTCTGAGGAAGATATAGACTCGAATATTGCCTATGGGATTGATGCGCTTGAAGAAAGTCCACAATACTACATGGAGGACTATTGGGGACAAGTCAAACCTGTCTATCAAGTAGCTACTCTGGCTACAAGAGGCCAACATATCAATTACACTGCCAAGGGACAACCTCTTCAATGCTATGAGTGTGGAGGTTCACATCGTGTAGCGGAGTGTCCTATTAGGCTACAAAAGAATGCTACACTAATGCAAACCAATCAAGCAAGTCTTCAATGTCGATACTCATGTGTAATCGATGTGGCATAGATCCTTTGATTTCCCAATGTCCAAATAATCCAAATGCACCAAAGATCACGCCAGTAAACTTGATTGAGATTACCGAGGAGCCATCACAAAGTACACTTGTGGTACCAGTAAACGTACTCACACAATCGATGCTCCAAAAAAAAAATAAAAATCTTGAAGAAAGAGACATGATATCAATTGTCCAATCTCAGAAGAAGAAGAAAACACGAAGGAAGAGATCATAAAAAGCATCGGAGTCAAACCCCAGTTCAAAGACCAACATAGGGACTGGTGACGACCTTGTATATATGAACGATGCTGAAGAGGATTCTGATTCAGGTGAAACCATGGAGATCAAAACAACCATGAAGAAAGAAACCAACAAGGAAGATCTTCATGAGCCACAATGGCCAGGATCCAAGAAGAAGATAGGAAATTATCCAAACCCTAAAGAGGAGATCGAGCGAGTCAAGCAATTAATGAGTTTGGTAGAAGATACCCAAAGGGATCTAGAGCCAGCACCTAGGAAGATCCAGATAACAGACACAGTGTTCCCTACATAACAACAACCTCACCAAGTCCATAGACCCTTAGCCACACCTAGTGTCATCCAAGAAGAAAGTGACTTAAAATCATGGGAAAGCGGGCGTACTCACTTCTTGTTGGAAATAATGTTTACAGAGGGACTACCCAATCCTATCGAAGAAATGGAGATCCCATCTTCCGCACATTATGAACTGAAGCCCAAAAGATATTGTTAAATATTTCCAAATTGATGGATTTCATGGCTTCAGAAGTTAGAACCACCATCATGCCCAAACTATATGAAGACCCTGAGATATTCTTAGCTCTTTGAGCTTTCCTCAATGAAGAATTGAAGGTCGACGGGCTACCACAATTTTCACAGATGGATGGAGCTAGGGAGATGCCAATAGAGGAGGAACACTTAGATCCACAACCCAACCTAGATGAGAACCCTATTGTAGAAATACCTGTTAACAAGTTGGGATAATACTTTGAGGGTGATGAATCCAATGCATCCATAACAATCACTACCAAGGGATTAACTGTGAAGGGAATCCTTGATGGTGGCAGTGGGGTTAGCATTGTGACTAAAAATTGTTGGGAAGCTATGGGAAGACCTCACCTTGGGACCACAACCATAGTAATAAAGATGCCAATGAGTCTATTGTTAAACCTATTGGGATGCTAGAAGATCTCAAGATCAAGTTCTTTGGACATAAAATAAGATATACGTTCATTGTTATGGATTCCTCCAAGCACATTATGGCATCTGAGATAATCTTAGTACGCCCTTTCATGAGGGAAGAAAAAATGGTGCATGACTGGTCTAAAAATCATGTCTACTTGCAGTTCCAGGACTCTATTATTTGAGTAGATCTTGTAACTGGTCTAGTGTATCCTTTAGGAAATAGGTTTATAATTGATCATAGATCTGACATTACAGTTCACTCGGTCCCATTGCAGTACTGTTACACATGTAAAATGGACATTGATGTTGGGGAATATTCTCCTTATAGAGATGTTCTACCTGTGATGACTGAGTATGATAATGTGGATTGGGTCCACCTAGCAGTAGCCATAGACACTTGGGGAAACACGGGGAAAACCTGGGTAACACCTGAGGGAGATGAAATGCCACCACTCGTACCCTTAAATATTCTAGAAGCACTGTATATAGCTTCTGATGACCTGCATGATGCAGGTTTGACTGGCATTGGAACCAGTAGCGTCTCACAAGACTATAGCCCACATGATTTGGGGTCAGAATCATCCATTTAAATTGACTGTGAGGACGAATAATCTGAGTTATATCTTAGTGCAGGTGTGGGGACAAACCATCGAGGGCCCAGTGGTACCCTAGATGACAATCTATCCAAGGGAGCAGAAGACACAAGTAGCAATTCATCTAGTGACTCTTCACTAGAGATCGGCCGTAATAAAAAAGTAGATAAGAAGAGTAAAAGATATAAGAGGCAATGATATCTAGCAAATGTGCCTGCTAGAATAAATGAAAAGAAATCTACCGCAGAATGGCTCAATTATATAGGGGCATGTGATGCTCATCGGAAGTTGGTAGATGATTGGGGTGAATACCTTCAAAGAGTTATGTGGTGTTGTCCACAACCCATTGACATCGCACGACTAGAGGCATCGCCAAAGTTGAGCCGTACCATAAGGAGACGACAGAATCGAGAGTTAGCTCAACAACAAAAGGAGTCAGAAGTGAAATCACAGTTTACAGAACAACAAGACCCCACAGACTTACATTCTGCACCCGAACATTTCAAATCCTACACCACAGAGGAACGTAAGGTTGTGTATACAAAGGATGAAAGAAAACCTATCGATGAAGGCGATGGAGTTTATGACGGTCCATCAATAGTTAAGGAAATAGAGTTAGTAGATCCAGGAGAAGAGTTCAAACCTATTTTCATAGCCCAGGATTTGACAAAGACTGAGGAGTGTGAACTTAAAGAACTTCTCAAGGAATCCCGGGATATATTTTCTTGGACATATCATGGTGTTCCATCTTGTGTGGTGCAGTACACAATCCCCATGAATAGCATGGCTAAACCAGTTCAACAACAACCCTACCCAATGAATCCTAAATATGCAAAGATCGTTCAAGAAGAGATTGAGAAGCGTGTGAACTGCAGATTCATATACCCTATTGAGCATTCAAAATGGGTTTCTCCGATAGTGATTGTGCCAAAAAAGAATAGGAAACTCAGAGTGTGCGTGGATCTCAAGAAGGTTAATGCTGCCACTAGGAGGGACCATTACCCGTTGCCATATTCAGAACATGTGCTTAAAAGAGTTGCAGGGAAGGAAGCTTATAGCTTTTTAGATGCGTACTCTAGCTACAATCGAATCATAGTTGCGCTAGAGGACCAAGCTAAAACGGTTTTATAACCAAATTTGGAGTGTTCATATTTTGTGTTATGGATTTTGGCTTAATCAATGCCCATGCTACCTTTCAAAGATAAATAAACATTGCTTTTAGAGAGTATTTGAGGGAGTTTTGTGAAGCTTTGACAGATGACCTTTGTGTTTATTCCTCATGGAAAGAACATCTATCATGCTTGCAAATAGTGTTTGAGAAGTGCAGATTGTATCGCATCTCCTTAAACCCTTTTAAATGCCAATTTTGGGTTAAACATGGAGTCATTTTAGGGTATATCGTGTCCAAAAATGGGATTTCCACAGATGAGAGCAAAATTAAAGCCATTGCTAAATTGTCACCACCTATAAACTATAAAGGAGTTCAAAGGTTCATGGGCCATGCTGATTATTAGCGACAATTTATTTTAAACTTTGTTGAGATAGCTCCTCCTTTGTACAAGGTTCTTATTGAGTTCCACTAGACCGCAGAGTGTGACCATGCTTATGAGTCATTGAAAAAGACCTTGACTAGCTCTCCTATTCTATGAGTGCCCGATTGGAATGTAATTTTCCATGTGCATATTGATGCATCGAACTTTGCTATTGGGTGTGTTCTAGCTCAACCAGAAGAACATAAACTGGATTACCCCATTAGATTTGCAAGTCGTCAATTGAATGATGCCGAGAGAAAGTACACCATTGCAGAGCGAGAACCTTTAGCTATGATTTATGCAGTAAAGAAATTCTGCTACTACCTTCTTGCCAACAAGTTTTTTTTCTATGTGGATCATCAATCCTTGTTGTATCTAGTAAATAAACCTTGTTCCATGGAAAGAATTACACGATGGTTGTTAATTCTCCTTGAGTTTGATTTTATGGTTGTGGGTGGTGAGACTTGGTAAAAGACATGTCATGGTGGATCATTTTTCTTGCATACCTAATGGTGAAGCCCCTACTGGAGTCAATGATGAATTGCCTGATACTTCTCTATTCCTAGTCGAGACCATACTTGAATGGAGTGAGAAGATTGTGAACTTTTTAGTTAACGGTTTTCCACCCAAAGAGCTTCGTAAGGACATAGCTCAAAAAGTGTTAGAAGAGTGTGAAACTTATTCTCTCATTGCAGGAACTCTATACAGGCTAGGGAAGGATGATATTCTTAGACGTTGTGCCTGTGAGGATGAGTATTTATACATACTGCAAGAAGCCCACATGGGCATAGCCGGAGGACAATTCTCAGGAGAACTAACTACTAGAAAGGTGTTGCAATCAGGCTATTGGTGGCCTTATTCAAGGATGCATCACTTTTTGCAAAAGGATGTGATGAATTCCAACATTACAAGATCACACAATGAAAGGATAAGATGCCCTTACATCATGTTAAAGTAACTCAACCATTTGAAAAATGGGGTTTGGACTTTGTAGGCCCAACTAGTCCGGGAGCTCGTAGCACTCAATCTCGATAGATTATCATTGCCACTGACTATGTGACAAAGTGGGTGGAATCCAAGGAGACGCGTAAGGCTGATGCAAGGTCAATTGCCAAGTTTCTCTTTGAGAACATTATTACAAGATTTGGTTGTCCCTTTGAGATTGTGAGTGACAATGGTACTCATTTTATAAATGGAGTGATAAAAGAACTCACTACCAACTTCATGATAGCTCACCATAAGTGTCCACGTAGTCAAATCTTTAGTGTGGATATTTTCACTCACACCCTAAGCAAGTGAGTTTGGTTCCTCCTCCCTCTCTCGCTGACGCACTCTCTCTCCCCCGTGTCAATGGATGTGAGTATGTATATATGTGTGTATATATGTATACTAGTGTGAGGGTGTATGTATATACATATAGCTATATATACATAAACACACACACACACACATATATATCTGTGTATGTATGTATATTATATACATATGCTTGTAAATACATTAATACATATATATTCTTTTATCTATCTATATATATTTCCATAACAAAAGCATATGTGTGTGTGTATATATGTATCTCTTTCTCTCTCTCTCTCTCTCTCTCTCTCTCTCTCTCTCTCTCTCTCTCTCTCTCTAACCCTTACTTTTGTCCACCTGGTCAAATTTTTGTGAGGATAATTCCCCTTAATTTTTCTAAGCGAGTGAGTTTTATCCCTCTCTTTCTCTCTCTCTTTTGTCCACCTGGTCAAATTTTTGTGAGGCTAATTCCCCTCACTTTCTCTAAGTGAGTAAGTTGTATCCCCCCTCCTCTTCTCTCTCTCTCTCTCTCTCTCTCTCTCTCTCTCTCTCTCTCTCTCTCTCTCTAACCCTCACTTTTGTCCACCCGGTCAAATTTTTGTGAGGATAATTCCCCTTACTTTTTCTAAGCGAGTGAGTTTTATCCCTCTCTTTCTCTCTCTCTTTTGTCCACCTGGTCAAATTTTTGTGAGACTAATTCCCCTCACTTTCTCTAAGTGAGTAAGTTGTATCCCCCCCCCCCCCCCCTCTCTCTCTCTCTCTCTCTCTCTCTCTCTCTCTCTCTCTCTCTCTCTCTCTCTCTCTCTCTCTAACCCTCGCTTTTGTCCACCTAGTCAAATTTTTGTGAGGATAATTCCCCTTACTTTTTCTAAGCGAGTGAGTTTTATCCCTCTCTTTCTCTCTCTCTTTTGTCCACCTGGTCATATTTTTGTGAGGATAATTCCCCTCACTTTATCCCTTTTGGGTTGCACATGCTAATGTAACAATCATTACCCTCTCCTTGATGAGAGGAGACATCCTTTGCATGCATGTTTTCATCCCATAGGTCATATCCTCCGAGGACGATAATGACATCTATCTTTCTCTCTCTGTCAATTTTTTCTACAATGTCAAAATATTAATGAGGATGCTTCTCCTCACTCTCTCTAAGTTAGTGACCTTGGCCTCTCCTCCCCCCGCCCCCCCCTTCTCTCTCTCTCTCTCTCTCTCTCTCTCTCTCTCTCTCTCTCTCTCTCTCTCTCTCTCTCTCTCTCTCTCTCTCTCTCTATCTCTCTCTCTCTCTCTCAAGTACCTTGGCCTTGAGGTTCCATCCAATCATAAATGGAAGGATTGTGCAATGCGTCGCTTGGAAGCCGGAAAGAGGGCCTATTATGCATTTGAGAACATGTGCAATGCAGGAGAGATCAAGTGTTGGGCTCTCAAAAAGTATCTCTTTGACACATTGGTGACACCGGTGCTTCTTTATGGAGTGGAGGTGTGGGGTGGAAGCATCGGGAAGTCTACTTGGAAAGAGTTTGAGAATGTCCAAAAGCGTTTTCTCACCAACTTTCTCCAAGTCAAGACACAAACACCCTACATGCTCTTACTTCTTGAGTCCGGATTGCTTCCCATTGAGGTCTTGGGCATGCAAATGGTTGTGGAGTACATGCGTAAGACACAACGTAGCCCTTTGCATCGACTTCCTAGAATCGCATATGAAGCAAGTCAAATGGTTCAAAAGACATGCAAGAGCAAAATACTAAGTTCGGGGTGGATGCTTGATATCAAGAAATGGTTTGGAAGATGGGATGCATGTCACTTGGTCAAGGATGCGTCGATCGACTCCCAAGTTAATGAGGCCTTCTTACAACGCCAATGTATCACGGCTTGGGAGAAATCCGGAGGTTCTCGCTTCAGCCATTACACCACACACGTTGCCCCAAACTACAAATCTCTCTTCTTCTCGGAACGAGGTAACCGAACCCATTCCTACATCCTTGAGCCCATCCCGTTGAGTGCGATCCGCACCATTGCCTCCATTCGTCTTAGCTCCCATTCTCTACGCTGTGAGACAGGACGTTGGGGCACTGGCGAGGAGTGTCATCGACTTTGCACCTTATGCCCTCGTCAAGTGCGAGAGAGTGAGTACCACACACTACTTGAGTGCTCAGCTTTTGACCACATTAGGTCCTCTTTTCCCCATATATTCAGCCATGATCTCCCCCTACATACCTTCCTCTCCCAACCACGATGTGGACTCTCTATTGCGACACTCATTTCAGCCATTTTTGAGCATCGAGAGTCACTTTTGAACTCCACTCACACCACGTGACATGTTCATTTGGTCCCATAGGTCATATTTGACCTCCCAGGACGATAATAGAACTATCTATCTATCTCTCTCTCTCTCTCTCTCTCTCTCTCTCTCTCTCTCTCTCTCTCTCTCTCTCTCTCTCTCTCTCTCTCTCTCTCGCTCTCTCTCTCTCCTTGTTTATCCTCCTCCAACCCTTTGTTTTGTCCACCTAGTCAAATCTTTAGTTTGGATATTTTCACTCACACGCTAAGCCAATGAGTTTGTTCCCCCCTCCCTCTCTCTCTAACACACCCTCTCCCCCTGTGTCAATGGTTGTCTCGTTCTTCTCTCTCTCTCTCTCTCTCTCTCTCTCTCTCTCTCTCTCTCTCTCTCTCTCTCTCTCTCTCTCTCCCCCCCCCCTAGCATCTTAGAAAAGATAGTAGACTCATTAAATAGTAGAATAGTATTGAGTAATCCTAGGATTATCTCACATACAACAAATAAACATTTCTCTAGGTGACCAAATTTTGGAGCCGTCGAAAAATCACAAACTGGACACATTGTGTAGATTAGATACAACACAAAGACATATCCACCCCCCCTCTCTCTCTCTCTCTCTCTCTCTCTCTCTCTCTCTCTTTGACTAAGGCTTGAGGTGCTGAAGATTACAATCTAGATGACAACCACCTCTCATCGAGGCTAATCATAATTGGCTTCACAAAGTAGGTGACTCATAAGGTGTTTTTAAACACCACCCATATCATGAAAGATTTTATCATTGATTTGCAACAACCTCCTTACCATAGCATGATTAAAAAACTACCACATAGAGTATATGCGCTTGTTACCAAGGTGTACTTTGGTTCCTCGATAAGACAAAACGGAGAAAGAATGCATGCTTCACTAAGTCCCAAATTAACGAAATTCCCAACCAAACGGGATCCATTTTTATTTGGGATTGTCATCTAGGGTACCACTAGGCCCTAAATGGTTTGTCCGCACATTTTCACGAAGATTTAACTCAGATTCTTTGCCCTCAGAGTCAATTTCACTTGATGATTCTGACCCCAAATTGTGTGGGCTATAGTCTTGTGAGACGCTATTGGTTCCAATGTCAGTCAAACCTTCATCTTGTAGGTCATCAAAAGCTATATGCATTGCTTCTAGCATATGTAAGGGTATGAGTGGTGGCATTTCATCCCCCTCACGTGTTACCTAGGTCATCCCCCTATTTCCCCAAATGTCTATGGTTGCTACTAGGTGGACCTAATCCATATTGTCCGACTTAGTCATCCCAGGTAGTACATCCATATAAGGAGAACCTTCCCCAATATCAGTGTCTGCTTTATACATGTAGCAATACTGCAATGGGGCCGAGTGAACTGTGGTGTCAGATCTATGATCAATTAGAAACTTGTTTTCTAGAGGATGTGCTCGACCTGTTACAAGATCCATTCAAATGACAGAATCTTGGAAATTCAAGTAGAAATGTTTTTTAGACCAGTCATGCACCATTTTTGCTTTCCTCATGAAAGGACGTCGTAAGATCATCTCAGATGCCATAGTGTTCTTTGACAAATCCATAACAATGAAGGTAACTCGTATTTTATATCCGAAGACCTTAATATTGATATCTTCTTGCATCCCAATAGGTTTAACAATAGACCCATTGGCCATCTTTACTACTATGGTTGTGGTTCCAAGGTGAGGTCTTCCCATAGTTTCCCAACAATTTCTAGTCACAATGCTAACCCCAGTACCACCATCAAGGATTCCCTTCACAGTTAATCCCTTAGTAGTGATTGGTATGGTGGCATTGGATTCATCTCCCGCAAATTATTGTCCCAACTTGTTAATAGGTATTTCTACAACAAGGTTCTCATCTAGGTTGGGTTGTGGATCTAAGTGTTTCTCCGCTATTGGCATCTCCCTAGCTCCATCCATCTGTGCAAATTGTGGTATCCCGACCTTCAGTTCTCCATTGAGGAAAGCTAGAAGAATAGCTCAGGGTCTCCATATAGTTTAGACATGATGGTGGTACTAACTTCAAAAGCCATGAAATCCATCAATTTGGCAATATTTAACGGCACCTTTTGGGCTTCAGTCTCTTGACATGGGGAAAATTGGATCTCCACTTCTTTGATAGGGTCACATAGTCCCTCTGTAAACATTCTTTCCAACAAGAAGTGAGTACGCCCACTTTCCCATGACCTTAAGTCAATTTCTTCTTGGATGATACTAGGTATGGCTAACGGTCTATGGACTGGGTGCGGCTGTTGTTGCGTAGGGAACATTGTGTCTGTAATCTGGATTTGCCTAGGTGCCGGCTTTAGATCCCTTTTTGTATCTTATACCAAACTCCTTAATTTCTCAACTCGCTCGATCTTCCTTGTAGGGTTTGGATAAGTTCCTATCTTTTTCTTGGATCATGGCCATTGTGGCTCATGACGATCTTCCATGGTTTCACCTAAAGAAAAATACTCTTCAGCGTCGTTAATATATATGGGGTCATCACCAGTCCCTATGTTGGTCTTTGAAGTGGGGTCTGACTTCGCTGCTTTTTGAGATCTCTTCCTTCATGTTTTCTTCTTCTTCTTCTGAGATTGGGCAATTGATGCCGTGTCTCTTTCTTCAAGAATTTAATTTATTTATTTTGGAGCATCGATCATGTGAGTTCGTTTACTGGTACGAAGCTATACTTTGTGATGGCTCCTTGGTAACCTCAATCAAGTTCAATGGTGTGATCTTTGGTGTATTTGGATTATTCGGACACTGGGCAATCAAATGATCTATGCCACATTGATTACACATGAGTATCAGCATTGTAGGCATGCTGGCTTGATTGGTTTGCATTAGTGTGGCGTTCTTTTGTAGCCTAATAGCCACACTCATAGCATCAAAGAGGTGGTCTCTTGGCAGTATAATTGATATTTTAACCTCTTGCAGCAAGAGCAGCTACTTGATAGACAGGTTTGACTTGTTGCCAATAGTCCCCCATGTAGTATTATGGACTTTCTTCAAGCTCATCAATCCCATAATCAATATTAGGGTATATATCTTCCTCACAGCCTTCCAAACAAGCAATAGATGACTTGCAACCCACTTGATTCACAGAAGTGATTCTCGCATGTGGTGGTTGCGGTCCTTGCACTGGAGGTGGTTAGGATGTTGTCTGAACAACATTTTGGGCCCTAGGGACCATGTGTTGTGACGTTTGTTCAAGAGGTGATCCGAAATCAATGCAGGCTCTCGAGCTGTGTCTGTCCATGCTAAGGTTGGTCTATTGGCCATCACGCGCTTAAATACTATGAAATCCTTAGCTTGATGACCATACCTCCCACAAGCATTGCAATTCCCATTGAATTTTACTCTAAAAGTAGGGCATTCATTGGTACTATGTGGACCATGGCATACTGAGCACCATTGTTTCTCCCCTCTTGGATACATATGATGGTTTTGCGGAATACATTTGTCTCTAAGACTCTCTTGAATGGCCTTTGTGAGATCTGCTAAAGTCATCTCAAATATCTTTGGCTCCTTAGCAATAGGCTTTAGGGTCATTGGCTGATGCCCCGATGCTTGCGATCTAGTAGATTTAGGCTCAACAGACACTTTTTCTCCTTGAATCATTAAATTAGTCTCTAATTGGATTGCATTGGTGGTGACTGCTTCCCAAGTGGTGATACCTCTAAGGACTAGGCCATTGTAGATATCCTCATGTCATAATCCCCTAATTCATTATTATTGAAGTGCTCATTTAGATTACAACGAGAATTCAAATGCTTTAAGCGACTAATAAAGTCTCTCACCGGCTCTCCTTCCTCTCGTTGGGCTTTCTAGAGTTGAGAGGCTACACCCCAAAGCACTCCCTCTCGTATGTATTCTTTCAAGAACAGTTTCCTAAGAGTAGGGTAAATGTTTTTTTCTTCCACCCTTAGGGTTCTATACCAATCCCCAGCCTTCCCACTTAAGGTTAGGCTTAAAGCATTACCCTTATGCAGGTCATTGTGTTCTCCTAGAGAATCGCATATTTGTTCAAACACTTCGCTATGCTTTCTCATATCCCCATCTCCACTAAAGTTTTGTGTGAGCTTGGCTATTTGTACTGCCTTACTTCTAGGCTCTCTAGCAGGCATGTTATGCATATTCTCAGCAATAGATCGACCGATAGCTTGAGCAAATCTTGCCAGGTCACCTAAGTGAGCAGGCACCGTGGGTAAAGGTGCTCCAAAGACTACATGTGGATTGGGTATTGGAATTGGGCTTAGCACATAGGAAGCCCTTGGGTTCCATGTTTGGTACGGTATTGTGCCATGTGGTCGCCCAAAGTTCATATGTGTGGCCCTACGCATAGCAGACGTGGAATGTGACATGCTAATGGTAGCCGGTATGGTCCCATGGAAATAAGAGCTTGTGTGTTGTGGTTATGGAGCATAGGTTGTTGAAACAATGTGAGAGGTAGGATTTACGTGAGCATGAGGACCCATAGGTGTATAGGATTGGTACGCACTTGTATGTACTGTTGCAGGCATTGATCTACTTTGGCAAGGCTTCTACCATTAGGTAATATAACCTCGGAGTGAAATAGCTCTGAAGAGTCAAGGGGTGCAGTGAATGGAATATTCACGTGCACACTCTCTAAGGTTATAAGGTCTACATTGGACATGAATGGAGAATTAACTTCCCCAGCCCCCTCATTTACATCGTTAGCTCCTTGTTCGGAGGAAGTGGCTCTACTAGGTTTTCTTTAAGCGGCTACGCACGCTCGGCCCGGATCGTGGGCCATGGCATGCATGTCTTGGCTTGAGCTATCAGGATTAGGCATTGGGTAACACTCCATGACGTCGTAGTCAGAGAAAGATTCACTAGATGCTATATGCGGGTCCTTAGTGGTACTACCTTGGGTTCCCGCGGAGGGCCCGAAACCTAAAGCAGGTGGGTATTGAGAACTTGCGTAAGTCAAAATGCTCGCTAGTTACTTGGCCTCTAGCACACAACCAGATCGCACCCTCGAAGGTTAACTATTTGATTTTTTGGGCATTTTGCACCCCGTTTTCACTCGTTTTTGATGGTTTTTAATGTTTTTATCTACGATCAGTTTTTGGATTAGAGCATGTGATAGCTTGAAAAAAGAGTACAGCTTAGGGAGTTGTTGTGTACTTTACAGCACAGCGTTTGGTTACTCGAAGCTCTGTTAGTCCTCAACAGGATCGATTTTTACTTAGGCATGAGACTAAAATAAGTAATTCTAAAGTGTGACTGAGGCCTCAGCCTGACGTGGGCTTGGGCTTGGGGACTATTCCCGATCCCGGTCCTACCTTTTTAAAAAGAAAAAATAAATTTTTTTTGGCATCAGGTCGCCATGGCCGCGTTGCATGCGAGCACACACACACACCTAACTTACCTACTTACAACTAATAGAGCTACTGTTACACACTAACACAGTACTACAACAGCTCATTAGCTAATAGATATGCTTATTGTACCTTACAGAGCTAACATTATAGATCTACTACCTTAATTCTAACACCTTATCAACAACAAAGAAAACACAAAACATAGTACATTGCAACACCTTATTAACAAAAAATTGTACACTGCAGCAAAACAAAGGTCACAAATCCTTCTCAACAAGCCACACACCTTCTTTATCTACCTTTTCTACATTTCATAATGCACCACAAAGTAGCATAGAGTGCTACTCAAGCTTAATGCAGGGCATTTCCCCGGCAGTGGTGCCAAAAATGTGCGCGTCTGTCGCACGTGTCAATGCAAGGGACTTTTCGTACACTGCGTGCGAACCACAAATGGCTGCAAGCACACAACCAAACTAATCTAGCAAGCTCAAGAGAGCAAGTGTGTGTCACTCACAGCACTACGCTCGCCTTCATGGAGGATTCCTCACCGCAAAAAAGAAGGAGCTACTACCGTGCCACGCTCAATCGCCTCGCCGTCGTCATGTCATCGTCACAATACTCGATCGCTCTCTCTCTCTCTCTCATGCATACACACACACACAAGGAGATGAAGAAGAAGAAGATGGAGATGGAGCAAGAGCACTCTTCAATTGCACAAATGAGAGAATGAGTGATTTTTAGGTTTAGGTGACTTTTATATGAGCTCGCCTATTCACACTTGGGCACCCATGCGAAGCCAACTAACCCTTGAATGTTACAGCTAGAGTGCACGTCTCATCGGCGATCACTCTTACCCTTTTCCTATTGGACTGACAAGCCCGGTACCTGACTCTACCAAATAAATAATACAGTGCGTGAGGGTTAACACTCAAGGACTACATAGCCACACACCTCAAGAGCTCGCACAACTAACCCTTGAATGTTACAGCTAGAGTGCACGTCTCATCGGCGATCACTCTTACCCTTGTACCTGAATCTACCAAATAAATAATACAGTGCCTGAGGGTTAACACTCAAGGACTACATAGCCACACACCTCAAGAGCTCGCACCAAAGAGTGCTCTCAATAAATGAGCTTGAGAACCCTAATTTCTTTTACACATTGCCTTATATACCTAGTGTAAAAGAATGCAATGTGTAGGCGCACAAGGCCTTTAGAGGTCCACCACTTACAAAATCTGCTACCTAGGTACACTAACTAACCTGTTCTTTACAGCTTGAAACTCCCATTGAGCCCGTAACACATTAAAATATTACAATAGCTTGAAATAAATCGAGAGTTTACAATACGTTACCATTTTTGGAAAATGTGTAACTCCAATCTTTACTGCTTCTTTGTATTCATCCTCGATGTCCATCCGTACATCTTCGGTCTTTAGTAGCTCCTCTTAACTGACGTTGACTCAGTTAACATTAACCTTTACAACTGTTTATTTGTTTGATTATATTACAGTTTAACATTTATTGCTGACAAATTGCTTAATATTCTATTACCAATCAATCTATCTACCTACAACTACATATGCTTTTTAATTGTATATGAGAATGCAGTTATTGTGAAAATTTTGTTTGATTTTGGAGTGATTAAAGAAGGCTAAGGAAATTCATCTCAAACGCTCTTCCACCTCGACAAACGAGCTTCATCTCAATAGCTTCCAAGGACGGAATCTACATCAGGAAGGGAGGCATGTCAACCCTCATGGACACCCTATCAGCTACGACAGACACCGTATTATTTATTTGGTAGAGTCATGGACCGGGCTTGTTGGTCCAATAGGTGTGTAGGTGATCACCGATAAGAGGTGCACCACTTATCTTATTTTTACAATATTTGTGCAACGACCAGCCACTGTGGGCGCCCATGTGTGAATGGGCCGAACTCTTATAGAAGGTCAATTTCACCTAAAAATCCTTATTCTTTGAGGTGTAAGCTAAGAAGTGCTCTTGCTCCATCTCTGTCTCCTTCTCCTTCTATGTGTGTGTGTATGCTAAAGAGAGAGAGAGAGAGAGAGAGAGAGAGAGAGAGAGAGAGAGAGAGAGCATTAGGTGAAATTTGGACTCACAAAGGAGCCCTTTAAGGAGTTTGACTTTACCTCTCTCTACCAAAACGGGCGCATGGATAATTTTTTGCAAACAAACTCCAAAGTTGCTAGAGGTTTGACAGTTAGAATGTCCTCTTCAAGCTCTATCTCCTGATATATAACACGCCATGAGATTCCTCATATTTTAGAAGATTCTTTTTTTTATTCACTTGGATTCTATCGTAGGTGAATAAAAAAAAGAGTCTTCTAGATTATGAGGAATCTCATGGCGAGCTATATATCAGTAGATAGAGCTTGAAGAGGACATTCTAACTATCAAACTTCCGTCAACTTTGGATTTTTTTTGCAAAAACTTATCCATGCGCCCGTTTTGGTAGAGAGAGGTGAAGTCAAACTGCTTAAAGGGCCCCTTTGTGAGTCCAAATTTCACCTATGAGAGAGAGAGAGAGAGAGAGCATTGCGGCGACATCGGTGGCGGCAAGCGGTAGAGCGCGGCATCAGTGGGGCAGCTCCTTCTTCTTTGTAGCACAGAATCCTTCATGATGGCAGCATTGAGAGGTGAATGGCACACCATTGTTTTTTGAGCTTGCTAGGATTCTCTAGCTGTATGTTTGTAGCCTTTTGAGGCTCGCACACAATGCACAGGCAAGTTCCCAGCATTTGACACGTACGGCAAAGCGTACATATGCCAATAACATTCCTTCACGTAAAGTATTCAATTCTCCTCATATTTCATTCACAACGAACTTCAAAGATACAAAGAGGAGCTACTATCACTGCTAGTCCAACCCTGACACCACCTAAAATGCAAGGAAGAAAGAGCAGGTACATATTATAACACCAAAACATGAGTAGAGCACCCAAGCAATACACTATTCCAAAAATGCAAATCATTTTGCAACATCCAAGTCAATCTGCTCTCGACAATGTAATAAAGCAACTCCCACAAGCGATAAAACTGCAACAAATCCTTCCAAAAATTGGTTGTGTATCCCAAGTTGAAGTGTGGCTTGATATACAACAAAGCACCAGCATATGTAAAATGGTGCATCTTCACTTTGAGCAGTCATACATTCAATTATGTGAATAATATCCAATGGGTCAATCATGATTCCTTAACTACCACCATCATTTTTTATTGCAAGAAGATAGCTACCAAATGTCAAAGCTTACCAAACATAAGAACCGTAAGAACCAGTACGACAGACAAAATTTAATAGATTGTTAAGAAAGTAATCTCGAAAACCCTTTAGTTTGATTGGTTGCCCAAAACAACATTCTTGCTAGCAAATGAATGTCTTGAAGTTGATTGACCTGTTCTAGTTGAGTTGTTACACCTTTGTCATTGAACTGATCAAATCTAGCTGAGCTCTTGGGAAGTAGTGTTAACACTATCCCTTCGACGGATGTTTGCAAAATCTGACCACCACCATTTTTGCATGTTGCACAAAAGGCTCTTCATTTTATATGCTCTCCATTGGTGCGAGCATTTTTTCCTAAATTAGCCCATGGAACCACATCTACATACTCCTTATAAGATTTAAAACATTGCCTTAGAATAAAAGTCATGAAAGAAATTTATGTTCACATAGTCATGAAATACATTTAGAAAACCATATGCAAACAACATTATATATTTCAACAAAACCTGTTGTCACAAGCTGAGTTATCTAGGATAGAACTTTGTTCTTGGAGAAGAGAAAATATAAATCGCTACATGGGCAAAAAGCTACAAGGCATGACAAAATATCTAGAGGAAAAAATATCCACAAACATTACATATCTTTTGCGCTATCACTCGCATACATATCTTGCAAGGGAATTACAAATCATTCTTGCATTTTTCCATCGCCCTTGATGTAGTTGTCATGGTAAGCTCAACCTCTCAGTGACCTCTCTTTAGACGTCATCCTCCATGTCTAAATGCATGTTATGCAGTATGAAACATGCTACTATTATTCTAGACAACTCTTTTGGCCTTGGACATGCAATTTTCCCATTTAGAAAATGCCACTAGCTCTTTAATCGTCCAAATTCCCTCTCTACCACATTCCATGTGGAGGATAATTTGAAGTTGAATCTTCTCTCTCTATCAGTTTGAGGGAGCAAGGGGTCATCATGATCCAATCACAAAGAGCATATCGACCATTTGCAACTACATACTCGCAAATTGTTAGATGCCTATGTTGGAAAACTGGGCCATTCAAGTAGAGTCCTTGCTCAACATATCGAAAAAATGAAGAGTTTTTAAGGATTTTCTTGTCCTTAGCTAAACCTAGCCAGCCAGCAAAAACATCCATAAACCGAAGATCCATGTCAACGATGCATTGCACACTCATGGAGTTTTTGTTTGAATCTAACCAATCCACACCACTTTCACACTTTGGCTTCTCCATATTTACATGAGTTACATCAAGAGCTCCACAACAATTTGGAAGTCCTCATTGGAGAAGAAAACCCCTCTTTACTTCTTCCACATGCATTGCATCTTGTGGCCAAAAAATGAAATGAGCATGAAACTTGAGCAAAGCATCAAAAAAATTCTTTATAATTTTTGAGACAGTAGCTTTACCGACACCAGAATGTTCGCTAATGTCAATGAGCCTTTTGCTAATCAAAGAAGAGCTGTTGCAACTTGCTTCTCCATTGGTAGTATTCTCCCATTGATGCAAGCTAAGGGTGTTGGTATTTCTCCTCGTTGCAAATTCTCTCAAAGTAAGTTGCTTAAGCATTGGAACAACAACATCGGCAACCTAAAAATTTCTTTGAATCTTTGATCATCACCACGAATTGTTGAGACATAGTGATTCCACCAATCTAATGACCTTGGTTTCACATAAAACTTTGAGATACTGTAAAACTCTTCTGCAAGATGGGAAACTTTGGTTACATAGCATACATTGAGATACCCCAATAGAAAAGTGTTGCTCTCAAATGAGGTAAGTATTTTTGTGATCAATGAGTTCTGGAGCGTAGCTTGCCTCTTTTTTGTGAGAGGAGGATATTGATGATGGAAACCACCATGCCAAGCATGGCCATGGCCATGGCTCGAAAGTCACTTGAAATAGGCATGTTGACAGG